>NC_134288.1:12042068-12348361 GCF_949628215.1 Phalacrocorax aristotelis | reverse complement strand
CACACCAGGTAGAAGTCCCTGGCTCATACAGGTTGCTCAGACCTTGCCAAAGCAAGGGGTGACTGGTGGCTGTAACAAAGTATTCGGGCTAAGGAAGGTGGGAATGGTTATGGCTACAGAGATCGCCGGGCTACAGAGTGCTCTGCATCTGGGAATCTCAAACAGCCTGATGCAATTAAGACAAGATTCGCCAGTGCAGAAAAAAAGCAGAGCTCAACTCATGATTCGCATGCCAGAAAAACTTCAGCTTGGTTTTTCTTGCCTGTTTTCATATTCCACATTAGCTTGCCAGCTCTTAGAGAGGACCCTGGGGAAGGCGGCGTAGCTGGCGCAGGGGCTGGGGCAATGCTCAGCATGCAAAGGGCAGTGTCCATCTCCACATCTCACCTGGTGCCCAGGACCAGAAGCAAAAGCTCCCTGTCAGTCTCTGGTTGTCATGGCTGGGGTCAGGCTGGGGACCCTTGGCTGTCTTGGGCTCCTGCACCCCCCGTATTGGTATTAGGGGTTGCATCTTGGAGAGAGAGCGTCAGAGCTCCTTGAGTTCCCTGAATTTCCACTCCAAAGCATCAGTGCCAGGGTTTCCTCCTTGGTGCCTCTCCAGTAGGAAACATCTCTTCCAGAAAGGCTGTCTTTATCGCAGTGGGATTTAGGGAGCTGCTCAGTAAAATGGAGCCTGGCCAGCCATTCAGCTATAGATGAAACTCCCTCCTTCTCTCTACTCTGCTGCAAAAGAGAAGTGTTCCTCGGAAATTATTCTTTTTTATTTTTTTCTTCACTTGAAGCACTTCCTGTAAACGAGAAGATATATGACTCTTTCAGAGAGTTTTAATACTTTTACCAGTAACTCCACAGCACACTTACGAAGAAGTGAGGCATTGCGGGTGAAGAAGTGCACGGCAATTTAGAAGATTTAATAGAAGTCGATTTTACACTTACACACATTAACATTCACACAGGCTTGATAAGAAAAAAAGCACTATCCAGTATTCTCGCAGCTACATGATGCTGTTTGCCAAAGCCTTTAGTTATAATTAGTCAGATTAAACTCCATCCATAGATAGCTTCAACTCCATCCAGAAAAACTACCTCACTTTCTATTTTTACAAACCATGCTGACAATAAGTACTCTCACATCTGACAGGATATATTGTCTTTGCCCATTGCCTCTTATAACCTGACAGTGAAAAATGTACACTTCAGCATCCAGGGAGTCGTTTGTTACCTCTCCACTTCCTTCTAATTAATGAAAACATAAGGGAAGAAACAATAACTGGGTCTACTGTTCAGGCAGAAAATGATTATTGCTCAGATGAAATAAAAAAAAATATTTTTGGCACCTGATTGCCTCAGCAATGACATAATCAGCAGGGATTTTTACTGACTATGCAATAAAGCTACACATAAATATAAATGCAAAATATTTAAAGATTTCCCCCTTTCCTTCCTTTGCATGTAGTTACACCTCCCATAAAGGCTGTCTTAAAGATGATAAGAAAGAGGTGTGCTTTATAGACAAATTGTCTTGTTACAGAAAAGTGAGAGGTTGGACCCAAAAAAGCAGCCCAGCCTGGCTTCTCTCACGGAGATGTGTTTTTTGGCATTGAGCACTTTGATTGCTGTATTTGGGCCAGGTAGCATATTTCCGTGTTGGTACACGGGGAAATGATTGATACAGATGAAATCTATAATTCAGCAGAGCACATCCCAGGCTTTTTCTCCAGTATGAGTCAGAGGAGGGGCTGGGGGGCCACAGGGGCTGGGGAAAGCACACTCACCAAAGAAAAATGAGTTTCCGCAGGGGCTCTGGGGCTTCTGCTCTGAAAGGTGGGGGTTTCCCCAGCCTTTTTTGAATTTTGCTGGTTTTCACAAGCACTGCGTCTGGCCAGGACATTTCTGCTTGAGATGTTCTTACTCAAAAGCCACCTGTGAAACATCTCTGGGTTATCTGAACTTGCTTCAGAAATCTGATTTTCCCATTCATTTTCCTTTCCTTGGGACTTTTCATAGAAATGTCCTGAATATAATGACTGTCCTGACCTCCATAAATACAGGGCAGTATTTTTTCCGTTGACCAAAATTGCTGAAACAGTGCTATTCTATTTCTCAGAAAGCAAGTTGCAGGGAGCTGTTGGGATGAGAACAGATGTCTTCATTACCCGCCAGAAGTAAATGGAAAACCAGTGCAATCCAGGGGAAAAAAAAAGAACAGCAGTGATATGTTGATATTCTTGTTCTTGCTGAGTGATACTTTATTGCTTGGTCTTGAATGAGACTATGAACGGTGTAAGCTGCTTTAGTACACCCAGGTACTAAACCCAAGCCTCAAGTAACCAGTGACTGGGGCTCATCTTCACTGTAAATCCAATGTTTCGCTTGCACCAAGTATAAACAACATATCAAAATGGGAAAGTGTTGTTATTAACTGGACACATTGGCTTGCAAAGATGGATGCATGGCTACCTACAAACAGCTTACCTAAAAGAGGTTGAATGTCTTTAATCCTGTTAGAAAAAGGGTGGATACTCAAGTTAATAATTGTGATGCACAGCCAGAAATAATTAGAGACTGCGAGACTGGCAATCATAAATTATTTTTCTTTTAATAACATAACTAAGGCAGAGTTGCAGAGGTAATAGAAAAATGCAGCTCAAGCAGAGAAGTTCAAATGAAAAAATCAAGGCCAAATCCATTTCTTTGATTCCTTTCTTGCACAAAGGACAATATAATATTCACGGTTTGCAATGGACTAACTTTAACTGTAGGTGATTTTTTCCATGGCTAACTCGTCTAAGGGAGAGGAAGAAATAAAATCTTAAAGGAGAGCTCTGCCAGCACTTTAAATCTGTAATCTATGAAATATAGCCCTGGAAAGATTTCCTCCACATCTGCAGTGAGATGCTCTGACCGAGTGATGGTGGTTGTAGACAGGAGTGGCCTGGTCTAACAAGCTGATTGCAGCTCAAAATTCCAGGAGAAATTCTGGATACTGGCCAGGGATGCTAATGGGAGCACCAAAAGCATAATTCTCCTGTGGGGTTTTCTTGGGATATATCAAAGTGATAGCTCTTCCATTGCTGGAGACATGTTGCCTGCCTTCTGCCCAGTTTGCTCCCAGAGCAAGTGCAGAAGAAATTAATAGGCTTAACACAGGTGTCTAAGCTAGCATGGGACGAATTACCCCACAGTGAGACTCTGAAAGATAGAGTTAGTGCCCGTCTTTAGAAGCTGAAGTTGGGGGAGACGAATCCTCCTGAGAGCAACAGCCTGGAGACTGGCTTTGTTTTAGTTCAGTATGCAAGGAGTGGCGGAGTTTGGAGCAGTGAAAGAAAGATCATTGAAATCTGCTGAGTTGATGTTATCCATTGCAGTGATTTTCTTTAATCACAACAGAAGCTGAACATCCTTTTGTCTGTACAGTATGACAGACTTATTAAAATATAATGTAAAACTTCAAATGTAACAAAAGGAGGTGAAATGATTCCTAAATCACTGTGATTCTTTTGGAAAAGAGGAAAGGCTTTGCTTCCATGCCCAGACCTATCTTGCAGAGATAATATAGGATTTGCATTACAGTAGCATCTTAAAGCTCTGAGCTCAAGGTTCAGTTGTCTTGGGTGACATCAAGCAAAAAGATTATACGACCTTTTACATTACTATCATTAAATACTGTTTAATATATTTTCCAATAAAAAAATGTAAACATGTCTGAGCCAAAAATGAGCTGTGTTTGAATTGCACAGATAATGTAGGCTGGACTTTCCAGTGTAACTTTTAAGCAGGAGTCTGCAATTTGTTCTATTTTAATTTGACCCATCCATTTTGATGGGTAGTCTCATTAATACAGCACAATTTTGCATCAGAAATATCCCCTTTGAATGATATGAAGCCTAATGCATTCCTCCCACACTGGAATAAATATAATATGTGGTAAACATATTACACCTGGTGATCCTTAATGTAACTGATCGATCATCAATTTTCAAAAAGGGAAACCATCATTGGGTAGAAAATAGATCAGCTATTGAGCCAGACAATTATCTTCTCTCTTGAATGAGATGCTGCGTGCCAAACCAGAAAGAAACAGCTATTTGGCAGAACAGTAAATGTAACTAATACCTTTAGGACATGTTAGACAAAATTATTTGTTAATAGTGCTCCAAGGACTGGAAAAAGCCTCCAGGACCAAGGTACATGTCTCATTAGTGGCAGGAAAACCACTTGATGGTGGTACAAGGCCCCTCACGGATTAAGGAGGTGCCACTGCCAACAGTGGTACCTGTTGACTTCAAGACTTCTGGAAGGACTAACAATGTCCTCCTCCCCCCTGCCTCCATCAGGGAACCTTCCTGCACTGGGAAAGCAACACCAAGACACATTGCTTACAGCGGTACCAGGAAGAGGGATGGGTGGCAGGGCTGGGCAGGGTTGGGCAAGCGTGGCTGAGCTTGCCATCAGAAGCTCATCACCACTTGGCCACCTACAGTGTCTGCACCATCCCATCAGAGCTGGTTCACATCTCATGCTGCCTGGATGGAGCTGTGGCATAGGGAAACAGTGTCTCACCTGCCTGGCTCGCTTTGACCTTGCATTGAAAGCCAACTCAGTCTTTCTTGCATGACCTACGACTGCCTCCAGGTGCTGTTCTCACCAATATGAGAATAAGAGGAGAATTAAGCAATGTTGGGTTGAATGAGCTTCTAGCTGGGTGACTTGTTGACTCTCTTTTCAGGGATTTCAAAAGCATTGCTACGCTTTGCTACTGCCCTGTGAGATGTGGCTGTTGGGCTCGGCGTGGTCCCCACGTTCCGACTCATCTCAGAGCAAGGCTCCTTGCCAACCTTCCGCTATCTCCAACTCCTGCCGAAGACCTCAGCCTTGAGCTAAAGGTAACGTGATAGAAGTCCTTCAACAAAATGAGATTATCAGCTGTCACAATCCAGTTTGCTCTTTTAAAGGATGTATGTCAGTTTACATCAAACCCTTTGTTGGCTAACGGAATATATCAAAGGGGCACTGTCAAGGGTTTTCGGGCCACAAGTTTGACCTACCTTAAAATAGCTGTTATTAAATGGGAAAGTTATCTGAAATCCACTTCTCCTTTTTTTTTATTTTCTTTTTTTAAAGAGGAAAATGATGCTCTGCCCTTGTAAATTTGATGCCTGCAATTAAATCAAAATGAAAACAAAAGATCCAGATCAAAAGAGAAAGGAAAGTGCTCTTTATTTTGTTAGGGTTTATAGAAACACAGTCATTTGTCCTTTTGCTGCTTCCAAGCCTGGCTAGCTGAAGCACCCGGTAGCTGGAGCTGCACTGTCATTGCTGCTGAGGCTGATACACATGCAGAGATATTCTGGCATGAAGCTCCCTTCCATTAACATATTTTTTCTATGAATGGCACTGTTTGTCCTGCAGAGTGGAAAATCCCTCTGCTTGAAAAAATGGTCTCAAGGGACCACCTCTACAGGGAAGAGAGAAATTTATTTGCCCAGGCTTATACGGTCTTGGTCCCTCTGCTGAGAATGACAACCAGCGTGACTCCATGTGTCAGCAGAGGTCCTGGCTCAGGAACTGGGCTGAGAAATATGGGGTAATTTGGTGTTGACATTAAAGCCTGCCACCATCTGAACCAGCAGGGGGAAAAATAACAATATTTGCTAAAAGGCAGAAGATAAAATCAGTAGATGAAATTACTGCTTCAGAATGACCTTCTAAAAATACCTGTGGCGATCAGTCTGCATGGCTGGAAAGCTGCAAACCGGAACAGTGGAGACTCCGCTCTGAAGCCAGGTCCTCCCTGGAGAGAGGTAATTTGCACCTTGCAAAAACACTGTCCCCAGATAAATTATGATCATAATGAACCACGAAGGCCCTTTCCTTGTAAACAAAGGAGCAGAAGGGAAGGCTCCAGCTCCAGCTTCAACCAAGAGCCTGGTCGTTATCTTTTATTACTGCAAAGGTTAATGAAGAAGGTTGTAGCAGGCAGACCGGGCTGCAACTTGGGCAGACCCAGGCAGTTTCTCTTGGTGCATGCTGCCAGCATATCTCCCACAGTCACCTTCACCTAGAGAACAGGCAACGATTCATTTGCTGCTCTACTTTTCCTGCATCCAATGACACCTACTTGAGTTTTCCAGGGAGCTCTTTGCAGCAGCAGCCTTGTTTGCTTTTCTCACTGCCTCTCAACAAGGGTGACATTACGGGCCATGGTAGGGCTGCATTTCCTATTCCTTGCATAAATCCCTTTTGATTGCAAACTCTCTTTGCTGTAGGCAGAAGCACCCATACGCAGCTGGGTACAGATCATCCCACAGGCCCGTGTACACTCTTAATTTCCAATGCATTAACAACACACTCCAAAGCTCCATTCCAAGACACAGCCAGTAAAAATGAATTAACTGAACAGTCATTAGGATATAATGTGGTAGCTTTAAGGTGAGTCACAATATAATTACCATTATTTCTAATGGACTTACCATGCCATTACTGCAGAACAACACACCTCACCTCTGCCTTCGAATGGGCACACACCTCATTGCACATGCACTGTGGTGCACACTCAATTCAAGAACAAAAAACAAGAAGAGATCCAGTGCTTGCCTGGAAAATCACATCCCCAAGTCAGATGTGTGCAAAAACCACAGGTGCTGTTAGTGGCTGGACTTGTTCAAAAATCTGTGTCTGTGTCAATGGCATCAAAATGAGCCTTTTATTGACTACAGTGAGTTTTGGATCAGGACCCTCAGGTTTCTTAACAGGGATTCCTAAGGAAAGTTAGATTAGACATTCACGATCTGTGAGCATTTAAGTACGTTTTGAACCTGAAAGCCAAATTCATCCGCATTCATGGGAGGAGTAGCAGACAGAAGGTCACTGACTTCTAGGAGGCTGCAGAAAAACATGTCACTGATGGAAAACCATGGGCTCCTGATGGTCCCATGGAAGGCAATGCTGCAACATCTGTTCCCTGCTTCAACTCCCTGGGAGACCTTTGGCTTTAGCAGTGTCCTCCACAGCTTTCGTGTTTGATTCTCTTGGGACTCCTGGTTTACAAGGTGGTTGGTTGACTTTTTACAATGGCCATCTCACTGTCAGGTTTGGGGCATGCTGGCTGGTTCCTGAGAGATCCTTCGTAAGGAGCCTGCAAAGGCAGGGAATATGGGATGTGACATAAATGTATTCTGCTAATGCTGTAAATTAGTCATCTCAAATATGTATCTAATATAATAAATTTGGAAGACAGCTACTGTAGGTTAAGTGGCAACTGACAGCACTTATAATGAGGATTAATATACATACAGGTCCTACAGATTTGTTAAACTTCAATAAATATTTATTATAATCCACTGGTTCTTAACTTACACTTGAATAAATTGGCTAATGTTAAATAAATAGAGAAGCATGACCGAAAGGAATGGGCAAAAGCCTGTCAGTGTCACCATAAGCTTGTGATTCACAAGGGGTACATCCTAACAAAAACCAGCCTACTCAGGTTTGGCTCCAACACCAGTCGGCTCAACAAGATTTGCATTAAAGCCTTCATTTCCAGATGTGTTCCAGAAGGGAATTTCTTTGTGATTTTAGATGAGATGATCCTTTTCACTCGGAACACGGTTAAGGATTCCTTCCTAAAGAGCAGCCTTTTCTCCAATTATTCCAACAATCCCAAGAGGAAATTAGTTATTCTTGACTATATTGTATCCTGATGCAGTCTGAGAATGAAAAACTAGCCTAACTTTTGCAGCTTGAGGAAAAAAATACCATTTACTTTCCCTTATATTGGCTCATATTTTTTAGGGAAAAGGAACTAAGGTTATAGCTATAAGTCTGAAATGGAGCAAGCACAAAATTGCTTCCATCAAGATCTTGTGTCCCAGTAGTCTGGGGAAGCTCCAGTTGGAGGTATCTGACCAGGGTCTAGGAGTGGCCCAGACGCCATCTGACCATCTCTCAACATGGCATCTCTGGCATGGCTCTTCCAGAACTGGCTGGGTCACAACTAGTTCAGGTACATCATGCTTAGCTGGAGGCACAGCAGTGTGCCTGGAAGGATTTCCAAAGGTACTTGGGTCTCTTAAGAGGTGGGAGGAAGTTCAGCTGGATTTCAGAAGTGCTTTGCCAGAAGTAAGCATCTAATTCCCTGCTTGTGCTGTTGGAAATGTTACTGAGCACCTATGTGTCTGCGTGGTTTGGTGCCTAATTGTCGTTGAAGGTCTGGCAGGGGCAGGGACTGCATTAAAAGCTCCTCAGACATTTTAGACCAGTGTGGAAGGCTTTGTACAAGGCAGAGATGAAGAATAACAGCAAATTTTTGAACTGCCTATCATGATGACACAGAGCACATTGTTTCACTGAATTATTTTTGCTCACAACTTTGACTATGATTTTTTGTTGTTTTTTTCCTGACTTATCAAAGGATTCTTGGATCTTTCAGAAGAACTTTTGCCCATATCTGATGATAAATTACCTTCTCCTGTAAATGTAACACAGGGCATACTCTGCTGGCTGGCACTGCTGTTCATTACCATCTTTCATGGATCATCTTGTTGGCTTCCTCTCCCATCATTATTTCTTTGCCTATGATAACCTCCTTGACATTGTCTTACTGATATTTTCTTAGCCTTCCTGGACCCTTTTCCTACTGCTGTCACGCACATGCTTGCAATGAATATTTCCTCAATCCCATGTGACAGATAATAATGTTTTTCTTAATTGCTAATCACGTCTATTAGTGAGTTACTTGCAGGAGAACAGTTAATTCCAGACCGCTTAGACATTCTGCAGAAGCACTGTGGGTACGTGCCATGCTTCCCAGGGCGACTCCTGAGCTTAGAGCCCTGGTGAGCCAGTGATCTCTGCATCACCAACACCATATCTAGAAGTGATGTGGTTTCATTCCCAGCCCTGGACAGAAAAGGAGGAGATATTAACCTTACGGGTGAGGTTGATCCCATCCAGTAGCCCAAGTCCTGTGTAATGCATTTTGCGAGGGCAACACAGACCCCATAGGAAAGGTGAACTTGTAGAGGGTGGTTGATCTGATCAAGAGCTTGGCTCAGCAGAGCATTGGGCACAAAGCCACTAGCATCAGTCATTCAGGGCATGCCTTGCCTGATCCTGGGCAGGCAGCAGAGCCTCACCGATCCCCCTGGCTGCAGTGGGTTGCTCATTTTTAACACCCTCAGCACAGTGCTGCAGGGTTTCCTTGGCTTAGAGGTTGTCAGAAACTCAGGAACAGTCTCACAGATTAGATAAAGGTGGTAGGGTGACCCTCAAAGCCAGGCAGTCCCGATGACTTCAGGGAATTGAAGTGAAGCCAGAAGGAAAGACTGAGTGAGAGCCTAAAGCGTCTGTGCAGCACAGCCTGAAGGGGAGATAACCGCAGGGAAACGAGAGTAAGGGAGGGAATAAAGTGAAGCAGTGATCGTTTGTAAATGGGACTCCTCAGGAACTGAACATGATTGCCTAAAAACTCCTACACTTCTTCCGAACAGCTGCTTTCTCTGTGCTAAATAAATCATGCACCTTGTTACCTTACCCTGTACGCACGGAAAAGATGTGTTTGAGCAAAAAACCGCGGGGCCCCTCCAGCACTTTGGTTGTCCCACCAGCCTGCGCCTCTCTTGTGGCAGTTCCTGGTCTCATTTCTCTCCCATCCTCCCCCTGTTTCTCTGCTCCCACACTAGTCTGGTCCAACCCTGGCTCTGGCCAGCCATCAGCGTGACCCCAGGCATTCCTGACCTGAGATTTGCCATGGAGGAGCCTGATAAGAAATCTGAGAGCAGGTTCATGCTCAGTGGAGTGGTGGGGAAGTGCTCAAGGGGACATGGACCATCTCCACTGTTGTCCCTGCCCCAGCCCTCATCCCTCCAAAGATGCTCGTCTTGCTCCTCAGAACCTTGCTGAGGATGGTACCCCGCAGCAGGCTCCATTTGGGGGTGCAAAGGGCACCGCTGCATTTTGGGTATGAGCTATTCGAGGTAGCGGGTCTTTGCGGAGGAATGCTGCAGTGCTCCATTAACATCAGGAGATATTTCTGTAGCATGCACCAAGCCACGAGCATCCTTTTTGCTGTTAAGCAGCACCAGTGTTAATCTGGGAGGGAGCGGGAGGCGTGCTCGCTCAAGGAAGATGTGGGAAACCAATTACAAGTTCTTATAGAAATCCAAATGTGTCTTCCTAAATACGCCGCCTCTCAAAATGAGGCTGAGATTTAGCTTTCACAATAAGCCTGAACTGTGAACTTTTTAATTTGCACATGGTTTCAGGAAATCTAACTCATCCTATCAGGAAAAAAAAAAGCCACTTTAAAAAAACGCTTTCTTGCTTGTTTCTTTATTCCAGGAGCAGAGTAATTTATGTATTCATTTAATTTTGTTCTGCCACAAACAAAACCACAGTATATAATGTGATCTCTGTTTCTGGAATGCTTACTGTTGGAAGGACATTGGAGAAGACATAAATGTCCCTGACACAAAAGAAGATCCTAGGTTTCAGAGAGATCACACAGATTGGAAAATACAAAGTTTTTGGTTAAATTTATGAGTGGTCCTTTGTTCTTTCCTTTACAGTATGATAGCATAATAATCTTTTAAAACCACAGTAAGAGCCAGTTACCTGAGAGATCGGTGCTTCATAAATACTTAAACAGATAGACCGCTATGAAAATCTTTTATTCTGCTGCATTTTTGCCCATTGTTAACATCGCTTCAACAATGCAGGGAAAAAAACCCCTCTAATAATTGAAAAACATTTGTGTTCAGAGGTGTGGTGGTTAGTGTCTTTGGAGAAATATCTTCCAAAACAAAAAGCATTATATTACACACGCAAACTGCAGAAACAACGTGCTGGTTTTGCATATATGTGCATACAGAGATACCAAAAACCTCCCAGACAGCCAGTGAAACAGCCGTATTTCATCATTATGATAGCATCCGATGGCTGTATTTCATAACTTTTGAAAAGTCGAAGAAAAACCCAACCCTTACATCTTGCTGAACGAAAAAGCCCACAACATGTGAATGAACTCAAGTCAGCTGGTGGGTAATTGGCTAAATTATCTCTAATGTCACTGTTTCATCTGGCAACAGCGTGGTGCTGATAAGCCCCAGAGGTGGCTGAGCTCACCGGGAGGATGCGGGGAAGCAGCCTGGGCTGCCCCGGCACTCGCCGAGCTGTGCCCTTGCTCCCCAGGCAAAGCAACCCCTTCTCCTGCCTCAGTTTCCCCATTAAAAAAGGGAGAGCATCACACTGCTGTCTCCCACATTAGGATTTTCAGAGGGAAGGGTGTTAGCAGTGTGCTTATCAACGAACACCGCTTCTGTTTGTCATTAGTTTTGAAAACAACATTCTTTCCTTTGTCTTGCCAGAAACACCAAACAAAAGGAAAAAGCCTGGGGGAGGGGGGGAAGCACCTTTTGCATCCTATCCACATGAATTGTATGGCACACAGGCATGTTATATCCATGTACACTGAAAAACGCTGGAGCTGGCCTCTGGGAGAAGTTAGCAGACATGTGTTTTTAAGCACAATTACGTTGCAAAATGGTGATGCAATCGCTGCTTTCATCTGGTGGGAGAGTCACAGGCAGCTGCTTCCCTCGGTCTGTCTTTGCTGGTGGGGCTGAGATTTGCTCAAGTAATGTGAAATTTTGCAATGGGTTAAGTGAATAGTGAGGTGGAACCCTGCACCAAAAAAGAGGTGTTTTTAATTAAAATAATGAACTTACATTACCAAAAGGAAGAAAATTAGCTTCGGGAAGATGAAATTGAAATAAACACTCTTATTTTGGGTCAAAATACATATCAGGTATTATAGTCCTGATATAAGAGCCAGTTCTCATGCTGACTTAGGGGACTTTGCAGGCAGCTTCAAAGCCCAGAGTTGGTCTTCCCAGTCATTAAAAAAAGACAAAGCCAAGAAAAGCTTTGCTTTTATAAAATAAAGAATAACTCATTTTTTTACTAGGTGTTTGTAGTATTTGCTTTCTGGTAGGGATGTGCCAATTTGTCAAGACCTTAATTTTTGGAAAAAACTTGTCTGTGTTGAGACAACTGCCATTGGCAAAAGTTAATTCCACCTACTGATGGAATATTTTGGGTCAAAGTAAGAAAAAGAGGCAAAAAAGAGAGAAGACCCATCCCCAGCAACCTTATCAGCTAGGAAAAGGACAGAGCCACAGTCAAGCTTCTGTGCCAATAAAAAAAATTAATTATTCTTACAAGTTCTTATGGCAAACAGGGGAAGGCCAACCACTGGGTGACCAAGAGCTTCCTCACCACCAGCGAGGTGGGAGGGTGGCTGGGCTGGCAGGGTGCTGGGAGATGCCCAGCTTTTCCAGGACCTCTCTCCAGCTGGAAGCGTTTGGGGGCACTGGGAGAGGGGATGGCGTGGATGGTTCCATCAGTTTGGTTTCATCCCAGGAAAGTGCAGCATCCTCTGCAGGGTGCAAAAACCTGAGTGTCCTGACTCTTGTCACAGGGCAATGTCCTGTCTTTTGGTCCGAGATCAGATTTTGGCCCAAAGAAAAACAGAAATCAATACAAAAATGCTCCAATTGGGTCAATAATCTGCTTTTGTAGCTTTTTATTATTAGAAATATTTATATTACAGTAGCCTGGTATTTGAGAAGGCAATAAATGCATTTTTATATAATCAGCATTTTTAAAAGTCTATAAACATCCACTATGTTTGCCTAATGTACTATAAAAGCTTCCAAAGGAGCTGTTATTATCCAACTTGTCACCTCACACATGCTTCGAAGAGGAACTTTTTTTTTTTCTTGTCTGCTGTTAATAAAATGAAGCAAACCATTAACAGCTTTGGAGCTGCAAGGAGAAGTAAAGGGGTTTGTAATCTTGGACTCCAAAGGAAATGTCTGCAGCTTTGCTCCTCGCCTCTTTGAGATTCCCAACACGCAACAACAATTTCAAACAGACAAAATCAGTTTAGGTTACATAAATTCAAGAGCCCAAGCCTGCTTCTTTTAAAGTAACATCTTGCATTTTGTTTGGAGTGTTGCAATCTCTCACATAACATTTTGAACTGGTTCACTTTTACAGTCTGCTGTGCATCTTCCCCAGGTTTCTTTGGTTAAAGGAGCTTTAATGCAAAATTATTACATGCACACATACTTACATTATTATTACATACACACATATGTATGTATATATGTGCATATTTATGGCTGTATGCAAATATATGTATATATAAAGTCTAGCATGCTGTAGTGGTTGCACATTCAGGACCCATCTCTCCTGGCACTCTGCATGCCAAACTTCCAGTGTTATCGGTGCATGGAGCAAGCTCCAGACCAAGTCCTGATAAAAAGATGTCATGCATTTTGGAGAGGAACGCAGATATTTTAGTCCCTGCGAGCTCAAGGGTGAGTGTGGTGTAAATCAATTAGTGAAGGGAAGAAAACTGTGTGCAAAAAGCAGGTTCGGGTTTTAAACAATCTCTTAATTCACATCTCAGAGATTTGCTTTTGGTTCATCTCCGTTTATAGTTTGCTCCTGTTCCCAACATATCTTGGTGTTGGGATGGATTCTCAACCCCAGGGAACCTGTCACGGATGTGATAACAACTCACTCAATCCAAAGAAGGGCACGACTGCGCCTGCGATAGCAAGTGGCTCTTAACAGCTCCCCTGCCGCCGGTGCAGGGTCCCGCCGGGGCACAGGGAGATGCTCCTCCCGGGGACTTTGTGATTTCAGACAGGGCTGAAAATAGCATGAGAACCTGTCACTTTTGGCACTCGGCTTCTCAAAAAACCCGGGATACTCCCAAGCGAGTAATAGGCAATGAAGTTCCCATGTGCTGGCTGGGCTGGTATTTTGGGTAAAGGCCTTCCTGGATGAATTTGGGGTGGCCCTGGGGTGAGCCAGTGTGGAGAAGGGCTTCCACTGCTTCAGCTGTTGAAAGGGCACAGGCTGGGAAAGCATTGAAAGTCCCAGATGATGCCCAAGAGGGACCAGCTTGGACATCCTTGCAATGATGGAAAAGAGAGGAGCAAAAGCCAATGGAAGGTGCTTACGCCACTGCAGGAAATTCCCAGCTGCTCTGCAGGTAAATGAGCTGAAGGTGTGAAAGGGACATTGGAGGTCACAGGACCTTGTTGGCTATCCAAACAGTGAGAGTGTGGAACAGCCTGTCCTTGGGACCGGGGAGGCAGTTCCCAGCATGGGTTCCCAGCGTGGGTTCGGGAGACCTGTTGCATCTCAGATCTGTCTCAGCAGACAGAGGAAGAGCCAAAGCAGCCCACGATAGAGAGCAAACACGTCATCTGTAGCAGCTATTTCTGGCATCATCCTCGGAGCTGGGGACCTCAGACGTCAGGGCATGGGGAAGCACCGCTGGGACCTCCTGGGAGCCCTTCCCACCTCATGGCACTATGGGGTGGTTCCTGCAGGCATTTCCCATCCTTAGATGACTTGCTATCAGCTCCCAACAAGTACAACAATCTCAGACGAGTGCTGTCTGACAGCCTCACACAGATGTCCTAAGTGGAGGTATCCGTTGGGATCGACACTGCCGGTTCTCTGCACAGCAGTGCGCAGACCCCATGGGCGTGCATCTCCATCACATGCCACTCCATGTTCATTGATTGCTGATGGGAGCAGAGGGTGTTGGGTACCAAACTGGGGTTCATGCAAGCTTCCCACCCCGGTTCCACATCCAGATACCACCACCCAAGCATGCACTGGCAGACACCAGCCCCTCCAGCCCCGACCCCCCAAAGCCTGCCCACGGCGGTGATCCATCAGCAGCATGAGATGCCCTTGGGGTGTGATGAGCTGTCATGGTCCTTCTGGGTGAGCGTGGATGAGGTGGCATGGTGTAGAGACCTGGTGTGGGCAGGACAGGGGGGCATTGGATTCAGGAGGTGCTCCAGGATGAACAAGCAGGACACATTGGCTGAATACAGACAGTGCCACATCTGCCATGATTTATCTACTCTCCCAAGGTGACCTCCTGAGGGCTCTGCTCTCCTGGATGTCTTTACTTTGAAGCTGGGTCTAACTTGAGTTTCTAGAGGCATTCACCTTCTTCTCCAGGTGCAAGCCAAGGGCAGTGCCTGTGCTGTAAAAATCACCCCTGCTTGGCGTACCGCTGGATGAGGCTTTGGAGGCTGGAAAGCTCCCATGACCTCAAAGCCCAGGAGACACTGCTGTGTTGGTGACCCACATTAACCCACCGTGGCAGAGAGGGCTTCTCTGGCTGGCGATGGGGCTCCCCAGTGCTCCCCACGTAGGGCAGAATGTTCAGCACCTTCCCAGCCTTCATCACCTTTGGAGACACAGGAGGACAGACGTGGCTGGTCAACGAGGTGCCCAGGACCTCGCAGTGAGGGACTTGGCCCCAGCATGAGGTCTTTGAATCCCAGTTCTTCCCTCTGTAAGGTGAAAATCAGGATCCCTCGAGCTTCTTCCACACCTTCTCGCTTGTATACCTTTCTACCTTGGAGTAAGAAATACAAATGAAAGAAAGGAGAGGAAAAAAGTAAATACGGGAGGGAGCAAAAGGTCTTCCGGCACAGACAAGGTCTCTGCTCCACGTCTCCCAGTGCCGGCGCTTACCAAACATAGCCAGGGCCCCGCAAAACCTGGGGCCAGCGGAGAGTAGTAAGATGAGCTCCCTCTTTATTTGGCCTAGCTAAAAATAGCGGAGGGGAAAAAAAAGGCAGAGTCAGGACCCTGCAGGACCAGTAGTCAATGGGCTGCGAGGAGCGATTGAACTCCAAATACTGCTCAGCAGCCTCCAGCTGACAGGCTATTTTTTGCCGTGGTTGACTAAATATGGTCAGGGAGGGAAGAGCACGAGAAGAGGCCACTTGCCCGGGAGTGCGTGTTTCGGATGCTTCGCTGGGTATATAAGCACTGGAAAGGTGGACTGGCTTTCTGACCAGCGCTCCCCCCCTCCCCTCCGCCGGCCCCCCCCCCCGGGGTGTGCATGTGTGCATCCCTCCTGGCAGCCTGACCCCCAGCCCGGGCTGACCCCCGGGGCGGGAGGGGGGGGCACGGAGGAGAAGCGGGGTGGGGGGGGGGGGTTGCAAGGGGGGGGCGCGGGCACTTCTGCAGGCGCAGCCCTTTCGCATCAAGGT
The DNA here is from genome assembly GCF_949628215.1 of Phalacrocorax aristotelis. Lineage (NCBI taxonomy): Eukaryota > Metazoa > Chordata > Aves > Suliformes > Phalacrocoracidae > Phalacrocorax > Phalacrocorax aristotelis. The sequence goes on along the minus strand of NC_134288.1, from coordinate 12,332,261 downwards.
GTGCTGCAATCCGGGCGGGCAAGGTTGCTTCTCCTTAACTCCTGCGCCGCCGGCCGGCGGCAGGGCTGCCCGGAGCCCCGCTGCCCGGAGCCCCGCTGCCCCCGCCCAGGCTCCGCCGCGCAGCCCCCGCTGTACCGCGCTGCCTCCCGCCTTCCTCCCCCCACCCACCGAGCCGCGATGCAGCAGCGGGGATGGAGTTGTAGTGGTGCTGGGTGGAGGGGGTGAGGTAAGGGTGGCTGGGGAAGGGAGGGTTTGCCTGATGATTTTTTTTTTAATTTTTTTTTTTTCCTCCAAGTGAGGACTAATACCATTCCTGGGCCTGCTCTCTTTTTCCCTTCCTGCATTAGAGATTGGCTATAAGGAGAAGGCTGACGGCTGCAGCATGAAGCGCATTATTACCTTGTGATTCCATGACCCTCCTCTATGCATCCCTAACTCTCGAAAGCTGATTCAGCTTTCAGCTAGTGCTCTGGTGAGTCCTCTGCTGCAACAGAAGCTCCTAACTGGTATGTCTTTTTTTTTTTTCTCCCCCCCCCCTTCTGCTCCCTGCCTTGCCTTTAACCGCTACCAGCTCAGCTTGTTTTTAAACACTTTTTCTGGCCAATGCAGGACTGAGTGCCTATCCAACTTACCCGGGGACTTAAATGTGGGCTTTTGCATCCGGCAAATGTACGTGTGCGTGTGTGTGTTCCGCGTGTGTGTGTCTGTGCAGGGATGTGCTGGGTGTGTGTTTAATCTGTGGATGGGTTAAGAGAGTTCCCCCCCCCTTCTTTTTTTATTTTTTCTTCTGCTGTGGCATACTCCGCATTTGAAAAAAAAGCCCTAACAAACTGCAGAGCAAACAGTGCACTAGAATAATCGGAACTGAAATATTAGAACTTTGACATGCAACCGTTCTGCAAGGTTAAACCGGCCTTTAAATGCCTAATTCAGACACAGGCTGGCTAATGACACCTGGGGGGATTGGGGCTTTATTTATTTATTTTCAACAAACTAGTGCTATGAGCTAATACCAGCCAGAGCAAAAGGGTGAAATGTGGTTAAACTTAGCCTAACTTGCAATGATCTCAATGCTGCGGTGATTAACTGTTAAAATGCCGAGAAGGGAGCATTAATTACAGGCGCATGGTTTGTGGACCATCACGAAGGAAATAGGAGGCGGAGGAGGAGAAGTTAGGTTTTCTCTGCAAGGGTTTGGAATTCAGGTTACACTTCATACATCAATTGACTGTTATTGCTTCTGCAGCTCAGAGTTGACTATGGTCATTATATTTTATACGATAGTGGTGATACCTAGTCTCATAAATATATAGACATCAGTATTGTGAGATGGATGCTGTGCTACATACACACGCGCGCACAAATTTAGGCACGTTTTATAGCATGCATATGTATATTTTACACATCTTTATATATATCTATATAAATGCTATATATAAGCAGGTGTAACATATCATCCAAACACAACGCATCTCCAGGCTGTGTTTAGAGTATGGATATATGTATACGTCTGTGCCGGAAAGAGTGTACACTCAGCACTCGGCTGTAATTGTATAGGCAGAAATCTGTGATTTGTGCTGTCAGTTTAATTGCTGGGTTTTTCTCGAGAGGACGGTTGTGTCTGTGTCTCCCAAGGACTGAGCCCCGTGCCCAGCCTAGCCCCTCTGCTGTGGGCTGCGCTGGGGTGAGCGCTTGCCTCTGCCTTGGCCCTGCTTGCGCCTCCTTTCTCCGGCACCCAGCCCTAAATATGGGCTGTCTCCAAAGTCCCCAAAGTTTTGTGCTGCACAGCTCCAGCTCGACTTTGCCACCTGGACCTGAGCAGCACCTTGAGCCTGGGGCAGAGCAGGGATGTTATATACAGCATCTTGCTTTCCATCCCTCCCACCATCCTTCTCCCTTTTATTTGCCCCTTGGCCTCTGCACCATCCAGCTTTCCATCCATTTTTCTCCCCAGAACAGCCACTATTTTATTGCACATGTTTTTCTGCTAAGAGCAAGCCCAGGAGCTCAGCAAGCCTGGGTGGGTCGAGGATGTTGGATGACGCTCGCCCTCCACCACTTACTCTTGGTGATAGCTGCAGGATGGGAACCACAGGGTGCCTCTGGCGTCACCGTTAAAAGCACCGTCACGCCATTTATCTGCTCCTCCACCAAAAAGTACAACCCTGGGAAGAGTGAACTTCCACAGAGCCTCAAAGAAAATTTAAATCTCCGTGATGAACTTTGCCGCTGTGGTTGTGTCATTGTCTTCAGTTTTATTAAGGATTTAAAATGTCTTTTTTTTAGCTCTGACATAGTGCTGTCTTTAGTGGCCAGCTGCTGTTGTCCTACTCAGCTGCAGAAGTTGGGGACCATTCAGGACAGCCTATGTCAAATGCATTTGAAGAAAGCAAATTGGGTATGAGTTGTAGATGCTTAATGGCCCAAGAAGTCCAGTAGCTGTCCTACTGCTGTCAGTCTGAAGGAAATTCAATACCATGGAGTGTCTTGGCTGTGCAAAACCCCCCACCAGCACTTTGATTTTTGTTGGGGTTTTTTTTGCATCTTAAGCACTCAGACTTTTCCTCACACTCCTCGGCTCTCCCTTTGCTTTAATTTCACTGCAGTCATGCATTACAATGGTGCCACAGCTCCATCTCTCTTCCCCTTAATCCAAACTAAAGGTTGAAATTTGCCTTGAAATGAGACAAGTAACGATGGTTAAAAGGACCAAGAAACCTAGGGGGGCAAGGAAGGGAGCTGCACAGGGCCAGGACCGAGGCATTTGCTGGTGTTTCATGAGGGGTGTAAAGGCATTTTGGGGGCTGGGGCTGAGCACAGCAGATTTACACCCCGGCTCCGCGTGGCCTTTGCTTTTCTGTGGTGCTACAAGTCGATGGGAAGCAGGGAAATATCTACTCCCCAGCTGGCAGTGAGATTTTAAAAAGCAGTGGAAAAGCATCGATGCAATTAGGTAGTCCAAAGTGCTTAGTTTGCCACTTGCTAAGTTTACTTAAACCCTCTTTAAGGGGTTCGTTAGAAGACTGTGAGAAACGGTAAAATTCATTAACACGAAGGCAGCCATTCTGCATTTGCCTGTAAATTGGTATCGATCGGCAGCAGCGGGGCGAGGGGCAGCAGGCGCAGGTGAGCGTGCCCTGCCCGCCCTGCTGAGCGTGCAGGCAGCAAGCAGGCAGCGCCTGGTGTGACCTCCGCTGTTGCTCCCTGCCTAAATCCTGCCTATAATAGTCTCCTATTCAACCCGGGCAGCTTTTGCAGCCCTGCCACTCGGCCCACATTGTTCGGGGAGCTTTAAAGCTCAGCGCGGCTGCGAGGAGGCGAGGGAGAGAGCCAGCGGCGGCACGCAGGACCGAGCCCCACGGGTGCACAAGCGCACAGCGGCGTGCACGGGCACGCATCCCATGGGGGCTGCAGGAATAACTCAAAAAGACTTTGGCCTGAGCTCCTGGCACCTGGCTTTGGCTGCCTTTTATGTTGCATATCTGCAGGTGTCTCCCCAAAAACCTTTAGCTGATGTGGAGCTCAACTGGATGACTTATTAGAAGCAATTTTTAATTTTTAATTTTTAATTTTAAAATACTCTGAACTCCCCAAAAGGCGTGTGCTATCTTTTGGGGTTTGCTTATCTGCAAGGTAGTGTCTCACTCACAGTGACCAGCAGAGGAAAAATCTTTGGATTCACTAGGTAAGATGCTTTCTTCTTCCTATGCTTTAATCTCTACTTACTGATGAAAGCAATTGCTTGTCTGGAGCTGATGAGTTTTCTTACTCTGGCAAATGGAGCCGTTCTTCCCTGTGTCGGTGTGTAAATCAGTAGCTGGCCATTTGATTTTTGGCTTTCTGAGAACAAATTGGCTTTTTGTTTCCAAAACGCAGGATGGAGGCAATTGGGAAATAATATATATTTAACTTTCCCCCACATGGCTTTGTCTAAAATCATATTTATACGCATATAAAGAAAATCCCTTCCACCAAACCACATTTTGGTCTTTTTAATTGCTGAAAGTTTATGATTTCAAATGAAACACCTACTTTTTAGGTGGAGTGGAAGGTTGGCTTTTACTCTGTGCTGTCTATGTGACAAAGAGCCCCTGTCAGGACAGCCACCGGACCGCTGCTGCTTTGTGCCTGGTGAATTACCCAGTTCCTCTTCCCAGGGACCAAAATCCATCACCTGCTGAGGGCAAAGCCTGGGATTACCGGCAGGAGTGGGAGCCAAGGGGGGTGTGTGTGTCTCTGCACATGGGCTGGGCAGGAGGAAAGTCTGCTGGTTTAAACTGAGCCGTAACTCATTCTCGCGATGTAAATTGTAAATCAGCGTTATTTTTCCTCCTGTGACCATATAAATGCGCATATTGAAACTACCTGCTTGAGAGACATACTTCTTTATATGCCCATATGAACCTGGCAAGCTATGGAATGTAAAGAAGTATGTATTTCAGGTGGGAACCCTTCTCAGAGGAGCAGTGTGTGACCCCAGGCAAAGCAGGGGAGAAAGACAGACAGATTATTTTATATTATTATTTTTTTTAACTGCCTGACCTGGCAGACCGACTGGGGAGTCAATTGATGATCTTGTTCCAGCGCGTGTATTGTTCTGTCACTTTGCCTGTGTCAGCAGGTGGAAATGCTCATCAGGACATTAAATATTCAATATGCTGACTGCGGCATGGGCTTTGAAAGGCGATGCCGGAGGAAAGCTGGCTGTCCACTCCTGGGTTTTAATGGGGATGCAGGCCAAGTGCTCCTTTTTCCTGCTTCCCCATCAACCCTTTTTTCCCCATAAATAAGGCAAACAGAGCTGGCTGATCTTTAAATCTAGGAAAAACAAAAGGAGGTGGAGGCAGGGAGAAGAGAGGGAAAAAGGACACAGCACTTGTGACCTGGGCGTGCAGTGTTTTAGCTTTAAATTGACGGACAAACTCCACTTTTTTGACTCTTTCCCACATTCAAACTTTTTTGTGCTTAAAATTGGAGAGAAGGAGATCTTCCTTGTCGGCGTGATGAGCCATCGAGTCAGCAGATCTCAGCTAAAGCCAGAGCAGTGCTCTGAATATAGGGGCCTTATTTTCCCAAAGGAAAATAAGAAAATTAGCTCCTTTATTTCTGGAAGCCTTCACTGGCTTTTGCTTTTCCTTTTTAACCTTTTCCAATGTAAAATAGTTGGCTGTTTTTCCAGGATCCTACAATAACGAGCAAGATGAAAGGAACGTGGTTTAAATACAAGTTTAACATTCTGCCTAGGTGGGAGTCGCATCTGGGGGTGTAAAACTTTCAGCCCCAAACACCCTCATGCTTCCGCGATGCCTTTGATGATGGGCAAAGCCAAACTCCTCGGAAAGCCACTTCCCAGCTACCCAAACTTATGTTCCCATCTCCATGGGGCAGCTGAGATCTTGGCAACGTGTTTCTTTTGAGTGATTTCCCTGCAATCGCAACACCCCTCTTCACTTGTCTAACGGGCTCCTAAAGCATCGCTTGGTAGGTGTGGTGCCTCAGCACCCTGCACAGAGGATCATCAAGTCTTACCCCTTGCAGCATCCTCTCACAGGCATGGGGAGCAGGTGAGACTCGGAATTCGGATTTTGCGGAGTCTTTATCCAGCCCTACTCATGGTGAGCGCCACTGTCACTTGTTACACGTATGCCAAGGGGGATTTAACCGTAAGCAGGTGCTCATGAATAGCAGGTCAGAAAAGGCAGGCTGGGCTATCAGAGAGATTTCCTATGTATAGGATTCAGTGAGTTTTATTGAGAATTTTGGGTTTTTTAAAAGTGGCTGGTGGAAGAATGGGAAGCACTGAGCCTCTTCCTAGCAGAAAAGGAGCCTTTTCTGTGCCAGATGGCTTTGGGAAGGCTTGCTTTGCGCTGGAGGATGGCTGATCTGCACATCATCCCTTTAGCATATTAGGACACTCTGGTTATGCCAGGCCCTGGAAAGTTGAGGCTTTCCTGGCTGGCCATGGAGGGATCTCTCGGGGCCTTGCTGCAGGGATGCAGCGTCCCCTGGGCTCAGCCCCGCCAGCAGCCACCCTGCGTGGGGATGGTCCCCGACCCCTGGGTCCTCACGAAGATGGGCCCTGGCTGCTGCTGGGGTCCAGCCCCATTTTGGGGTGAGATTTAAATAAAAAGCTGTTGGATGCTGGGAAATGGGCTGAGCCCAAGCGGGAAAGCTCTGGTGCCCAAGTGGGGTTGCAGTTTTGCTCCCTTGTAAATCACTGACGCTAGCCTGGGTCTCTGGATGAAAAATAAGGACTGTTGTCACCATTCTGGATATAACGCAGAATTCTGTCCTTCCCCTGATGACCCTTTGCCGCACCACGTTTCCCTTTCCTTCTCCTTCCTTCTTTCCTTTGTCTTTTTCTCGCTTACTTGCTTTTCATTTTCTTTTACTTGCTTTTCTCTTTCTTTTTTTTCCCTTTCTTCCCTCAGCACAGGTTTTTCTCCTGTGCTACTATGCGTTGGTCTCGCGAAGGTGCTTGTGGTCTGATTTACAGTTGATACCAGCATTCCTAATGCAATTTTTATTTCCTTCCCCCCATCTCTGAATTAATACGCTTGTTAATCACATGGAATTGCTAACTTTAGGAAGTCACTAAGTGCTCAGATTTATTTTTTATGTAAATATTTTCAAAGCTATAATTCTGAGCGCTGTCTCGCAGCATGGGAGCGGAGGTAGCAGGGGAAGCTTCTCTGTGGCACATGTCCCGAGGCACCCAGGCTTGCATGATGTTAAAAATGAAATGGGGAGTTTGCGTGTGGCCCGCCCAGAGCCACGGCAGCCCCTTGCTGTTGGTGTCGACGGAAGCAGATGATGGTTGCAGGCCTTCAGCAACCAGTCTGCGCCGTTCTTTTGCGTTGTGACAGTTCTTCTTCCCTTTTTTACCTATTTGGATTAAAACTGTGGCTGTTACATTGCACTAAGTTTACTCTATTTGGTAGGTAAAATTAAGCCAGTTCTCTTTTGTTCTTTATAAACTGGTGAGCACCTCCCATCCTAGAGCGCCGTTGCGGGCGCGCTGCGAGGAACGTCGTTGCTGGACCCGCTGTGTGCAGCAGCGCCGGGATGCTCAGGTGCACCCATCCATCCTGCAAACTGAGGACTGTGCAGTGCTGGGCGCGGAAACAGCAGCTTTGAGGATTGTAAAAGCCATAAATCCAGTGGACCAAATTAGTTAAATTTTTCTATTCTATGCCTCACAAAATCCAGACGTTCTTGAGATGAATTCTCCGCATATAAGCGGAACTGCCGGCAGGTATAAGATGGATATTTTGCACATGCACACGAGAGCACAGGGACAAATTTGTGCCATGCAGGCTTCCCCAGCGGGTTTTTTTTCTTTTTGGTTTTGTGTGTTTGTTATGTCGATGATCTATTATTACCGTTGTTACTATTACTTAATATTGGAAAACAGGTGGTCCCATAAATTCTAACACACTTTTTGGAAAAAAAAAAAGAAAAGGGGGGGCATGTTTGCAATTCAAGTTTAATAGTGCATTCATCAAGACCAATAAAGCATTTTATTGCACAAGTATTTCAAGGGATGTGCTGGCCCTGGTAAAAGCATTAGTAAAGGGGTGCATCAGCAATCTCATTTAAAACTGTCGACCCAACGTGAAAAATGTTGCGTTGAAGAATAAACTGCTATTAAGCATGATTAGATTGACCTGCAGGACAGATATTTTAGCTGCAGCAGCACAAGTCGATCAAAGTGAGCATCGCTTAGATTGCAAATTTTTTTTTTTAATGCCCTAAATTAAAAATGAAAGAGCCTCAGAATATTTAGGACCAGAGAGTGACTTTGGGGGTGAGATTTGTGCGCTCAATTCGAAGCGGTTTGGAAAGGTGGGGAAAGGGGGAAAATGTGTTAATTGCTGCCCCTTTAGCATACATTGAAAGTATGTTACTCAGATCAACCAATCAAAAAAGAAATTGTGCTGACTCAGCATTCGGGCTAGTCTGCACGTCCGATTGCAGAAGAGATCAGCACTGCACTGCAGTATCTTTCCCTGCCTTTGACACCAGCCTAGCTGGGCAGGGCTTCCCTTGTGTTTCCCAGGACTGGTTTAGGCCAAGAACAAGAGAAGGCCCTGAAGAGAGGAGAAGAGAGTCAAGGTTGCACGAGCCTCAAGCTGTTAACGATCCTTTTTAGTCAGTAAGCAAGAGCTTCCACGCTAGGTTTGCCCTGCCAGATGCAAGCGGCATGAATTGCTTAGGAATATATCTATTTTTAAAGACTTTCACCACATCTTGCACTTAGCAGTGACTGTGGGCGAGGGGGTGGCGTGTTCCTCGCAAGAGAAATATCCTCGCTCCTCAGCTCGGATCCCTCCCCTGAAAGCCCAGGGCTGATTTAAGTACCGCAGTTGCAATTCCCTCCCAGAGAAGACGCTAGGCTTAATGTTTGATGCTTGACTCTGAAGTTGCTCTTGACCTCAGCCAAGCAGGCAGCAACGCCGTGAGATACTTTCCTGCTGGGATGTGGGGGGTCATGGTGAGAGCATCCCAGCGCTTCAAGGATGGGAGCCACGGGCACGGTCTCCGCTGCCAGCTCGCTGGGCTTGCAGGCAAGTCGTGTAGCTCCCCTGCCTCAATTTCCCACAGAGGCAGAGTAAGTGCTCACCACAGAGTTGTTGAAGCTGTTGCTTGCACCATGGGGCTCAGGCTGGAGAAGCCAAAGGATGAGCTTGTTCTGGGTTTGTAAGGACTTCCCCACTCTGGTGTTGGCTTGCACAGTGATGCCCAGCATGTGTTTTGGGGATACAGCACAGCTTGGCTGGACTGTGACCCCTCTGCCCTCACGCCAAGATGCAACGACCTGTCTGGACTCCCCAACATCTCTGAGCAGTGGCAGGGTGTGAGGTACCGACACAAAACCTCAACAGGGACCCCGCAGGGCTGCAGCTGCCTGCAGGGTGTCCGAGTGGGAGTGAGAAGGGGCCCCGTCACCTCACCGAGGAGCTGGGCTATGCAATCTATGAGATGCTCCGGCACCGCAGGGCTGCTCACCACCTCGCGGGTGCTGGTGGCCAGCCTGGGCACAATACTGCACAGTGCCGCGCTGCCGGGTGGCTCTGCCAGTGCCGGGGGGGTTGTGCAATGCCACCGCGGCCCCTAGGCTTGCCCGGCCGTGAGTGCATCGGTGGGTACCTGCATGTGCAGGCAGAGCAGTGTCCCCGTGGGCTGCCTCCTCCTGACCGACTGCTGTGCCCTGTGATGCTCTGAAGGCTTTTCTGCTTACACTGTTTAACCAGTATCAGCGGACATCACTGGTTTAGTTTGTATTTTTGCCAGGCGGTCTGTATGGAGGAGCAGAGGCCGATGGTAGATATCCTTGTGTAAAAGTGGAAGGCTTTTAGACACAGATATATCTTGGAAAAGGCAGAACTTAATAGCCAAAGGTTTTAGCAGTTGGAGCAGTTGCTGGTGGTGCTCAGGAGGCAAGCTATGCACTGGGGCTCAGAGGAAGCAGGGTGAGTGACATCTGAAACAGAGGCAGGGTTTTCCTTTTCTTTTCCTTTTTTTGTCCTTCTTTTCTTTTTTTTCTTCTTTTTTTTTCATGATGCACAGGGCCGTGCCTGTAAACGCCTTGCCATGCCCAGATATGGCCTGCGCTGGGACCTGTGCCGCTATCTAAAAAAGCCCTGGGCAGACTGATGAGCCCAGGGGGACCCGGGAACAGCTGCTATAAATAGTGCTCATTCTCAGCTGCCCTTCTGGTGGGACCGGATTAGGTGGCATCTGGGCAGCCAAGAGGCGGTGGACTCGTGACCACCGACTGCAGAAGTCACCCGGCAGCTGTAAGGACAGGAGCCATCCCTGCAAAGGCCTTACATAGGCAAGTCAACCCTGGCATTTGGGGCATTGGATAAAGCTACAGGAGCAAGAATCCAGTGACCTAAGAGCAATCAAGAATAAAGTTCACCATGAAGGCCGGGGAAGCACTTCCAATCTGGGAAGTGACCCAATGTCAGAGGCAGGAGTTGGCCTTTGGCTGCTGAAGCTGTTCAGTGCAAGCGAAGGAAGGCATCAGGAGGGAGCCTGAGACACGGGAAGCAAAGTATTGCAAGGAGTTGCTGAGATGAAGACTGGTGTCCCCTTTTGGGATACCCTGGGTTAATTTGCTGGCAGTGAGATTATTGGGAGCTCTGATTTAATATTTGTGTTTACTTCTGGTAAACAAATTAACAAAAAAATCCCCAAGTCTCAATAATTTAAGGCACCAACTTGATTGAGAGTAGTAGAAAAATAATGAATCTCGTGCAATGATTTCACTCCTAACCTTGCCTTGGTGGACAGTGTGCATAGTTCCTGTCCACGTGCATGCAATATAACCGGTCCCTATACACGAGGGGTACGTGTAGCTGGAGGCTGCAGAGCCTGACTCAGCTCCTGTAACAGCAGTGGAAAAGGACTGCGCTTTGCTTGAATTAAGCTCAACCTTAGGTATTTAAAGGGAAAAAATGGAGCAGGCAACAGGGATGGTTTGGCCGAGCAGGGTATAGGGCTGTGCAGGCGATGTCTGGAGGGGATGTCCTGAAATACGTGCAACAGGGGGTTGGGGGTAAGAGCAGGGAGTGACGCTGCAGCTTGTCACTGAGCAGGTCTGCTGTGGGATGGGGACTGGGATGTGCACGCAGGCAGGACAAGAGGGGTATTTATATCTGGGCTTCATCCCTTCCCCTCCTCACCGGTGTCAGGGCTGTGATGTCCGTGGAGGGGCACCACCTTGCCTTCCTTAAATTAAGCCACCTTTGTCCTAAAGCCTTGTCTTTGAGACAATAAGACGCACACGCACCCGCTAAAATCTATTGTGCCATTTTTGCAAAGACCAGCAGAAGTTGCTCATGTGCTGTCCCCTCCCTGTCCTCCAAGCTCATTTGGCCTATTTGAAGCTGAATTTATTCCTGGGAAGGTCCCCATCAATTTGCCTTGCTCTTTTGTTGACAAGTTTATTAAAAACCTGGGCAACTACATATTAAACTTTTATCAGTGTCGAGGAAGAATATGTCCTTTGAGCGGCCACAAAAGTTATGGATTGGGTTTTAACGTTTCTTGTTCCACCATTCGGCTGAGTCAGCGTAACAAATAAAAGCTGCCACTTCATTTTTTTTTCCCTTTCTCGAGAGACAGTTCCCTTAACAGTGTAAGTAACAGAGTGTCCAATAGTGCAAAAACGTTTTGAGTGTGGGTAAACATGAGCTTTTTTTTGTGTGTGTGTGTGGCCATAGGTCTTTAATAATTTGAATTATTAACTTAAAATGGGAATAAAATATGAACCCTGGAGAAAGTTATTGCTTCTTAGCTCTGGCCCAATAATTTTGGTAAAATAACTGATACTTTATAGTGTTTATATGAAAAAATGCCCCCAAATTAATGTTTGTTGCACCACAAGTGATGTGTTTCCAACTGCTGCGAGGCCATGAAGGAGCTGGAGCAATGCTTGCTTGGAGAATGTACCTTTTGTGTCGCTGGGATATGGGATTTTTGCTCTTTTCCTTTAGTCATAAGATGAAACAAAGAGGAGGCCAATATGTTGCACCAAAGATGTTAAAAATAAAGCGTTAGAATCACATAACCCAGTTCCCATTTCGCCATGCAGCTGAGGTTTTTAGGAGTTGAAAGAAGCCTGAAAAATAATCGGTGAGAAGGAGTTTGAACAGATATAACAACAGACAGGCAGGGAAAAAAGTGAGTATCTGTAGGACTGAGCTGCAATTCTTAAACTCTGCCAGGTAAATAAATAAATAACTGTTCCCAAACAGCATCTTTCTCTGCCTGTCACCGTGTCCAAGGATTTTTTAGTTCTTAAACAGGTTTGCTGGCATAATTTGTCAAGTCCAACAGGGAGGTTTCCGTGTGACAGAGGATCATTTTTCACCACACACAGTGGTGCACCAAAGCAGTCCTGCAGGCTCTGAGCAACTCCATAATTAGACAACAGTTAACATACGTGTATTAGATGGATCATCATTCATGCTATAGGATACAGCAGAGTCCGCCACTGCCAATACTGTGCCATGCTGAACGCAGGCAGGGAGCGGTCTGGACAAATACATCTTTCTCCAGGAGTTTATCTGCATCACCATTTGCTCCAATTATAACTAATTGGAGACATATTGCATTTTCATTGCATCTAATTTTCTATTGATTTTAACGGGACTGCTGGTGTTTTGTACTATTAAGTGGTATCTTGTATCAGTTGCTGTTTAAAAACGCTGAGTACACTCCCCTGTATGGAATTATGCAGTCAGCAGATGTTTTAAAACCTATTTAATTGTTTGGTCCATAAAATGCACAAACTGTATTAGCGGATGGCTTTGTTCTCTTTTGAGTGTGTGAGTTGGAAAAAACAGAATCCAACCCCGCAACTATTTCCACTGCCGGTTTCAGGAGATGCAGCTCCCAGCGCCCTGCTCAGAGCCTTGTGTTTCAGGCAAACAACTTTGGAGGGTCCATCTCGGTACCGTGTGGAGCCAGAGCATTTGCAGCTCCCTCCAGGTATCGATGCTTTGCATTGCCAGAACAGATCAGGCCTGTGCTTGGACTAGGACCTTTATTTTTACAAGAGACCTAGGACCACAATTTGGATTAAGACAGGGATTTTCATGTTGAAAGCCAGTGTTTTGATAAGGTCACTTTTGTCTTTTTGTGTAACTGAGGAACAAGGTGATAATTGCAAGGTTTGGGGCTTTATTCTTTGACACAGATATTGCTGTGCACCTCGGCGATACATCCAAATAAAACCGGACTATCGAATTAGTTATTGCATTTTAGCAAATGCTCAGTGAAGCCGGATGAAAGCAGTAGTCCTCGGTTCAGCGTCATTTAAAGGAGAAAAGGTTTAAATGAGAGATTTAGGGAAGGAACAGAGAGGTGGCCTGGCAAAAAGCGTTTCCAGCAATGCGCAGTGGATCATTGGATCAGGGATGTTGGATAATGGTATTAACGGCAGAGGAGACAGATAAAAGGTGATGGAAATTATGTTATGGGGCAGCTGAGTTACCCTGGGCTGCTGGTGAGTTTGCCATCAGTGTCCTGCCTTCGCTAGCCATTAGCAAGGACCGCGTTGTGTCTGTGGGAGACAGGTGAGTTCATGGGGGTGTATAAATTAAATAGACACTTTATTAAGTTCAGGTAATAGTTTTGGTTTGAAAGACTGAGTGGCTACTGCAATGTCAGCAACTACTTTAGTGCACAAAGGAACTGAGTGCTTTTTAATTAAGTCAAATAAAATCCAAGCGGAAGACTCCCGAGCCTTGTCTGGAGTCTACATTTTGGATTGAATATCTATACTTTTAGAAATGTTAATAAAACACAGTCCACTTCTTGCCTGTAATAATATAAGTTAAATTAATATTTGCTATCTGTAAGGAAAAGGACAAAAGCAGTGAGGTTGTATTTTCTGGTTTACAAATGGCACATTGTGCAGAATACAGCAACTGTGGCATTGATTTAAGCATCCACGCAGAGACACCATGCCATAAAGTTGAATCATCTGCAGTACAAGTATGGCTGTTTGGTGGAAAAAAATAGCAATGTGAGAGAGCAGACACTTCCCTGTATTATCAAAAGCCACTTCATTTTGGGGAAATTTCCGCCAATTTAGTAGCATTTGGACGGAAATCAAATAACACATTAGCTTGAGGAAAGGGGGAAAAAAACCTTCCAAAGCTAATAACGAAAGGAATGTGCACTTCATTAAGATAAAGCTGTAGGAAATCAATGTTCTGTATTGTTGTTTTTTCCTTTTGATTGGATTTTAGGATGATAAATTGTTAATGCATTTGATCTAAAAATGATTTGTTTATTCAGATGAAGAGCAACAGTACTTTGTCTCATTTGGCCTTTTAGCTTATAATGATAATGACTTCAAGGGATGCTCATTTCTCAAAAGGGTATCGGACTGGAATAGGCAGGAGATTTCTGGACTCAGAAGGATGGGCCCTATGCAAGGGTTTGTTGTAGGCTAATTCTATTGCATGTTGAATCTTCTGCTTCATTAGGAATATCGACAAATCCTGATAAATTCTTTGGCTTTTCTGTACTGTCTATAACACGACTTTATTAGAATATTGAGGCTAAAGTGGAAAGGCCTTCAATAGATCAGGTTCTTTTACGTTGCCTACTACTGATCCTACATGCCATGGCAGTGGTTTGGTAATGCAGGGGTTTTGTCTGTTCTCATGCCTGTAATTGTTAACAGCAGAGCTGACAACCAGGCCAAAAGCAAAACAGAGGCACTACGCAACGATGGGCAGAGAGAGAAAAGCGATGCACACGTTTATTTTGTTACTCTGGCGTTGATTTGTCTCTATGAAGTGCTGCTTGTCAGTGTGCCTGTGGCTCTCCAATGCCACCCTGCAGCATGTGCGGACTTTGCCCAGCACGGGGATGTGTCAGTGTGATGGGCAGGCGGGGCTTGGAGCGGGGTCCTGCGAAGGGTGGCACCAGCACCCAATCCTGGCCCTGGGGGACAGAAAGGAAAGCACCCAGAAAGGACCTTTCCAGTGTGAGACCCAACTTCATGAAGAAATGACTGGTCCTGGGTCCACTTTGGACAGCAAACCTAAATCTGTTGGTGCCAGGTGGTTGCGGTTTTGAACCTGGGACGTGGTTCTGTTTCAGACTGTACTTGCAACATCAGCATAGGCAGGAAGGGAGAGTGACACCAAACCTCTGCCTGGCTGTTAGGACTAGGCAAAGCTCTTCTGCCAGATCCTGCCTGCTGAAACTGGCAGTGCTGAGCAGGCAGAGGCGAACCCCAAAGCCCCACGTTTCACAGGGGTGGGGGACCACAGGTGTTCAGGGGACGAGCGCTGCCTCACAGGAGAGATCAGGAGCTTCAACAGAGCTCAGACCTTTGAGCACGGCTGAGCAAAGCCTCTGTAACTTATCTTGCTTGGCTGGCTTTTACAGCCTCAGAGCCCAGCCTGGTGGTACCCACGGGGGCTGGCAGAGCTGTGCTCTCCCTGATGGGGGGCTACAAGCCCCTGTGTGTTGCAGCCCTACCTAGCTGATAATGTGGGCGGCTCTTTCTTGGCTGCTGGGAAAGCCTCACCACCAGAGAGACATCATTACTTTTGATTAATGGCATCCAGAAGAGAAAAACTAATTTTCTAAAAAGGAAAACCTCACCCATAACTCACTGTAGAAAATTTAAACAAAACGTTATAGAGCAGCCACGCCGGCTTGCATTGATTTCAAATGTGTTCCTGGGCACTCCCCGAAGCAAAGCAGAGGGGAGTAAGGGCAGCACTTGTCCCAGCAGAAGGCACTCAGAATAGCCCCCACCCCGCTCTCCTACAGCACCTCTCATATCGGCAGGACTCTCCTCAGATCAACGGGACTGGGACAGAGCAAGCGTACCTGGGGAGCAGCGAGTGTTTTAATGGTAGTGGTGATGCTCAGACAGCTTGGTGCACACTAATCCAAAATCTGTGTGCCCATCAGGGTTTAGCTTGCAGGCTCAGTGCAGCATCGGTCACCAATGGCACTTCCACCTCCCCCAGTCACCGGTAAATAATTACTTTCCTTTGCCTCCTGTAACTCACCAAAGGATGAATTTAATACTTCCAGGTCTTCACTGTCTAAGTTTCCATTTAGTTCCTTGGCTTGATTGTCTCTTGAAAAGGTACCTAGAGATAACTCGATTAAATTAATTGTAGAGCTCTTTTTAAAAAGCTATTCTCTCTCTCTTTCTCTCTCTCTGTCTCTCTCTCCATTTATTTATAGGCAGCTGGGAGTAATGGGTTTGGGCAGTTAAGTGATCTGCAGTACTTACCGTTACAATGCAAAGCCTGTATTTCTTGGGGAGCTATAATGCTGGCCCACTTGCAATATTTCTGCGTGCTGTAGTTATAAGCACAGGTGCTTTTTCCTAGTATCATTTTGCAGCGTGGTGGGCTGTGAGGAAGAGGGGGGAAAAGTCACCTTTGCCTTATGACGCATATAAATTCTTTAAATAGGTTATGCACATGGCAATGTGCAATATCTGCGTGTGGCTCTAGGTTAAGAAGGAAAGGCCTGACTTTATTGGCTCCCACCGCAGAAATGATCGGAGCTGCTGTGATTTTAAAATTTGATTTACCGAGTTATTTTTGGCAGTGGGGTGGTCATGCTGCAGGGCTCTCCAGGAGAAATCAGCTCCCCAGTGCTGCAACATGAACCATTGCACGAGTGGCTTGGGTGGCGGTGGTGGTGTGGCAGGGCTGCCTGGCAGGTGCCCGCTTTCACCATTCGGAGGGGGCAAATTGCCTGATTATGAGATTGCAAGAAAGAAAAGCCATGGTTTTTTCCCATTTCACCTCTTTCTTTTCCTTTCCACCTCTTCCCTTTGGTTTCTGGTGACGGCAAATACAATCATCGCTTGTCTCAAGCAGATCTTAACACCGCTGAAACCACTGATCTTAATGCCAGGTGAGAAAAGATGGGGAGCCGCAGGGTAGGGAGGCAGAATCTGTTAACTTCTGAAAAAGAATTCAGATATTTCAGCCTTTTCCTTCTGATTTGCCAAGGAGAACCCCAGGGGGAGAAGAGCTCTGCAGCCCTGGGTTGCTTGGCTGCAGGTTGGGCTGGTCGTAGCAAGGGACATCTCTCGCTTTACCTGCTGCTGTGTGCTAGATGGCAATTCAGGCACTGAAACACAGGGCATGGAGGAGGACGGCAGACCATAAAACACTGAAAGGAAGAAGGCAGGAGGTGACAATGAAGGTATCTGAATTGAAACAGTAGTCTTTACTTCTGTCCCACTGTAATAACAACGTGGCTCCCAAAACAGACGGAGGCAAATATCGGGTTTGAAAATGCTCCAGGCTGGTGGCCACTGCTGCAGACTATTCCACTGCTATTAAACCTGCCTCTTAATTCAGACCCACTCTTCAGCTGTAGCTGCTAAGAAGCTTAAATAAATCCTGACTGCCTGAAAGTGAAGCTATTTGAACTAGTGCAATGTCAGGCAGCAAGTTCAGAAGAGGTCCAGACAGCTGGAAAAGAAAAAACTCCGAGGAATTCCCCTCTTTGCTGGCCAGAGCCCATGAGGCCAAATGCTTTGCTAAAGCTGGTAAAATGGAACCAAATCAACTGTTCAATGGATTTGGTCCCCTTCAACCAGCTGTAGCTGTGCATTGATCTCTCAGACGTACCTTGGAGGATAAAACACTTGAACCGGACCAAGGCAACTCAGGTAGCAGAAGACAAATGGCCATGTGAATGCTGCCGATAAGGAAATTTTGATGACTGG
The DNA here is from genome assembly GCF_949628215.1 of Phalacrocorax aristotelis. NCBI lineage: Eukaryota > Metazoa > Chordata > Aves > Suliformes > Phalacrocoracidae > Phalacrocorax > Phalacrocorax aristotelis. Next base: position 12,315,019 of record NC_134288.1, on the reverse strand, counting down.
CATCTGCAGGTCTATCACTCGGGCTCTAAACTGGTGGGCTGAGCCTGAGTCATTAGGTGGTTGCCAGTCAATTCTGCCTAACGGAGACCACTCGAGATTGATAATCTCTATCGTCCTCCTATATTGATCTCAGCTGTAATTCAGGACTGTGTATTTCAAGTGGAAATGCTGTCCATTTTCATATGTATTCACTCCTGCCCACCCAGGAGCCCATTGCTTCAGTGTTTCATCTGCTGCAACAAAGAATAAAGATTTTGATCTGAAGCTCTCTCCTTGTGTTTTGTACCACGCGCCGCTCATTCAGTAGGCTCTAGTGAAGAAATGGGTTGTTATGGGGCTACCAGAGGTGGGACTGAGTTGGGAATACCAGCTGCTTCCTAATTGCCCCAAATTGCAAATATCCACAGCGTGTGCTAGCCAACAATGCTTTTTCGTTTGGGAGATAAAAGCTATGCTCCTAAAAAAGGGTCCCCCATTTGACTTTGACCTAAAAGACTTGTAAAGTGCCTACCTCAGTCTGGTCCTTATAAGCACTAATGTTATACTAATGGACTTAAAGAAAATCGCTCACTTTCCCATGTAATAATGATTGGTGGGAAAGTAAGCTGGGCGTCATCCTTTCCTAACCATCGTAAATCTATAGGACTATCAGAAGCTATGAATATTGCTGGTATAATGAGCCATTTGGATGCAAAAGTCTGATGTGAGATTATTCATATCTTTACTGCTTAACAACACCTGGCCCAAGTTAACCCCAGGCATGAGAGAGTGCAGAGATTTGTCTCTTTTCACACACCAGAAATTTGATTCACTTGATTCCACGTCTCTGGTCCTTTAGGTACCATTTAAATGTTCTTACTGGGGCCAGGAGTATTCATGTGCTTTAAGATAAGGAGCTATTTGCTGGATTTGAGGCTTAACATGCATCTAATATTTATGTCACTGGGTATTTAAAAGGCAAAGATATCAGGAGCAATGTTACTGCGGGAGCAACATTCCTCAGCTAAAAGGAAAACAGTTCTTACCCATTTCTGCTGGTTCATTTTTCTGCATTTCAACAGTGCCTAAACATCCATGCTGAAATCCTACTGAAGTTTGTATGGGTGGGTTTTTTCCACATACTTCAATTAGATCAGGCACGTACCCAGTATTTCTGCCCGAGAACAGGTTCAGACTGAAGAGCACGCACAGAGCTGAGAGCTCGGGTCTCCAGCTCTCTCTTTCGGGATGCAGTGATCAATTCTCATACTGAAAAGACTGCTAAGAAGTCAAAACTTCACTACATGTGACTAGTGCCTCTATAGCTGCCACACAGCGAGACTATCTTCTGTGGTGAAACCCCCTTTTGCTAGAGCCCAGATCTGTACAACAGTGATGACAGAGACGTTTCCAGGGAGCTGCCGGGAAGATGTAGGTACTGAGTTGTTCTGTTATTTTCTTCCCTTTCTGCGGTTCATCAGTACTGAAGTGTAAATACACCAGCAAGGAGAAGCGGTTGTATCAGAACTGACCAGAAATATTTCCTGCTTTATTTTTATTGAAAATGAAAAAAAGGGAAGCAATGGATGAACTCTTGGAGAAAGATGTTTTCTTTCATGCCACCAGCTGATTTCTTGGAAAAGACATTACAGTTTTATTTATTTATTTATTTTTCCCAAATGGAACATCTTTCCAAACACCCAACAATGCCTCCAAAAGGGCTTTGACCTAATAGAAGAGACTCTAGCCTTTTCAATATGCATTTCCTAATATTTGTTCCTGCAAACAGAGGAGAACGAGCACCTCCAACAAATCCCCGCATCAGCACAGAGCCAGTTTGCAGCCATGGGTAATAAGGACGCTCGTGGCTTTCTAGCTGCAGCCACACAGCACAGCTCTGCCCTTGGCAAAACAGCCAAGTGGCCACCACCTCTGTAGCTGCAAGTCACATCTTGACACGTTGTCTTCCTCAGCCAATTATTTGCTTTGCAATTTGCTGGTTTCCGAGCACTACCCAGTCCCGCCTCCTCATTTCCATCTCGGAAGCATCAAGCGAAGGCATCCGCTGAGACAGGAATGACTGCGTGAGTAGCAGTTGCTGAGCAAACATCACCTTAACGCTGTCTCTGTCAGTCCCAAGATTAACAAAAAAGAAAGGATGGGGACGAAAGCACAAGGGAAGGGGAATCCTCAGCACAAGTCCCTAATGGCTGGCAGTCTGGGCTGTGAATGATATCGGGACTCTAGAGGAAAGGGTTGAATAGGAACAGATGCTTCCAGCAGGCTGTGGCCCGGGTTTCCAAAATACCACACTCCTCCCTCCTGCTCCTGCAATCTGGGTTATTCTTTCTCATTCCCCAGGGCTGCATCCAATGTAAACAACACCTTTATAAAGATTTTTCCTTGGTAATAATAATTAAGTTACTAAAAATGTCAAATGGGGAAGCTGGAGGCATCGCAATCTGAACAAAACCATGGAATGTAAATGAAAATGGTTTCTCCTTAAAGAAGCGTGGTCCATATTTGGGTACCACCAAATCCATCTGAGCCTCAAAAAGCAGGAAAGCTTCCAGTTGTCTTGAAGCTAAAGAAAATATGAATACATGGGGGCCACAAAAGTTGGGCCTTGTATTTAGCTGTTTAAATGTGGACCCCACCTTCAGGCACCCATGCCTGTATTTTTATTGCCTAATTATATCTTTATGGAATGAGAAATCCCATTCGCTTAGCAAGGAATTTCTGTAACAATACAGCCTATTATGGTCTAAGCAAGGAAGTATGAGGACCAAGCAAAAGGTAGCTGGTAGACTTCAGGGGAACTCTCTAGGGACTGTTAATATATTGGGACAAACCTAAGGCGTGGGCCAAAAAATTACAAATACCCCTCCCAACAGTGTGTGTTTCAGCCCTGCCTAATCTCCAGTCCCTTTTGATGCAACAGCGGTGTTTGAGAGCAAATGGAGCTGGCTCACAGCTACCCATTTCAGCCAGGAGCTGCCCAGGTCATGAAACTGCCTGTGGTCTGAAAATTGGATCTGCTTCAGTTGGTTTCCCATAAAGCACAGCTCTGAGTGGAAGTTTTACCACTGACTTTGAAAACCCCAGGATCAGGTCCTGGCTAAGTCATTATAAGCCTTTAGCCAACCACCCTTAACTACATCAAATCTAATTGTCCTCCATATCCACTAAGAGGCTGCTCTGATGGCCCACCAGACACTGCTGCTTTCCTGGAAACCCTATTATCTTCTCAAACAAGGCAATCCTGAGGGCTCAGTCCTGCAAACCTTTCATGCAAATATTAAATAACAATGAATAATTAGCTGAAATAATCCTTTTTTGCTTGCCCATCTTCTGTAATAAAGACCTTTGTCAGCAAATGCAAATGTTATTTTGAGGAGCAATTCATAATCTCGATCTGCTAAACACATCAGCCTAAATACACTAGTTCTCTAATATCCACCATATTTATACAAGACTTAAGAGAGAGAAAACCAGACGCGTTATTTGTCCAAAAGACCCGAGAGCAGTCATCAGTCAAGTGTAGGAAGAGAAGGTGGCAAAAGAGGTGGTAAAGAAGGGACCCGGTTTTACATCTTGATACATCTGCAAGCGCATCTCTGGGTGGAGCAATCAGATCAGCTGGATTCTGTCCATGGAGTTTTATTATGTGCAGACTTCTTTATCTGGTTTTTTTTCTGAGAGGAGAGAAAAGAAGGGACAAGCAGGCAGATAATTGTTCTGTGCTGACAGTTTGTCAAGTGAAGGAAGCACAATTTTAGTCAAGAGATCTATGTTATTGCTTGAGCAGAAGTCTCTTCTCTTCCTCCCAGATGGCATTGACATATAGCCTGAAGGGGCTATCAGGATACAAAGCTAAAGATGGTTAAAGACATTAAAAACTGTACAGTGTGAGCACCGTCTACACCAGGACCATCATCTAGGAGGAAGATTCATCCTGACGTATGAGGCAGTAGACAGACCTTCTACTGGTGTTATGTATAGCTGTTGAGCCAAAGGTATTTTTGAGATAGACAATATATATATAATCCTGCTACTAACCATGCCTTTTCTAGTGGGTCTTTATTGACTCTTGAAAAACTATGACCAATAAATGTAATGATCTGCCTTCCCCTTTCTTTCTGGGTGAATGATAGCTCCTGCAAGGTGTTTGTCACTGAGTACAATGACTGGCTTGAGCCATTCATGCCTGAGTCCACTTCTCAGCAAGCTATTGAATGCATCCCCTTCGTTGCAGGGCCACCAGCATTTCCCAGGTCCTGCCAGGGTTTCTGTTAATAAATATTGCACCTAGAATAAGATTGTAAATCTTGCTGTAAGATGGAGGGAATTTGCATTTCTGCATTCCTTGAGTTTGGTGTTGCCTAAGTCGCTGTTAGTTTACTTGCATAGAGAAGGGACTTAATAGTCTTGTATTTTTTTAATAAGCTGCACAGCCCTTTCGTACAGTGGGTGCAGCTGGAGGGATAAAGAACTGAAAAAAGGGGACTTCACCTGCAGGAAAATATCCTCTACTTCCCCAAAAAGGGATGAAAATGTCAATATTATTGACACAATCCCTAATTAAAAATGACTGCCATAATCATACATATGATTGCCGTAGGACATTAGTTTGGATTAAACATAAACAGCAAGATGTGCTGCACGTGTTCTCCAAAGGAATAAAGGGCTGGGTGATGGTACCTTCTGTACATCCAAGCAAGAGCAGAGGAAGGACGTCTCGGCTCCTATGCACGGGCTGCTCCTCTGCTGCCCAACCCCGGTGAGCTGTGCAACGGCGACGGCCTGCACAGCCTGAGCTATTTGCAACCGTGAGATAAAACGTGTCCGCATGTACTTCTTTGGCTGAGGTTTAAGCACACATCCTTTACTTTGTGTTTGATGTGGACAGACAGCACGTGCACGGCCAGCCGTAGCAGCTTGGCGAGTTCGTGCATTACCTCAGTTACTGCAGCAGCGCTGAGCTGTAGTAACACCCCAGCCTGGGCTGTGGATAAATCTTCCTTTTTCTCCAAAGAAATAAAATCCTTCATTTTGGGATATTCAGCAAACAGAATTACGACAGAAAATAGCCTGTCAATGCTCCATGCAAATTATTTTCTTATGCAATTGGTCTGCCTGGGTTGGACAGACTCCCTATTTTAATGTTCATCTACTCTTACCTCATGCTTGTGATATTAATGTATGCCCAGGCATCTCAGCAGGCTATAGATAGTTGTTTTTTATTGTACCACACCAAAAATAAACACTGCTAAGTTCCATGTAGTCCCAGGGCTGCAAGGTAGCGTTGCACCACAGAGCTGGGGCTGAGCACAGAAGCACCATCTGAGCTGCTGTGCCTAAAAGTGGGCTACAATGAGCTGAATATCTGAGTGGTGGAGGCAGAGCATGGCCAGTCTTTCTTTTAAAGGTACAAGAGACTGAGCACCAAGGACTTCTTTTCCACCTGCACATGGGAAATTTCACATTGCTTAGCACTTCCCTCCAATAACATTTGCCTCCAGCTTTTTCTGTCCTTCTCCTCCTATAAATCACATTGTGCTGTGTATGACAGATAGGTTCTGCTTTCTCCTTTTACTGCTATGGGGGGAAAGGTGGGGAGAGGGATAGTGGGGAGAAAGAGATATGTATGAAACTATTTCCCAAATAACACAAGTGTTCAGCCATGAGCTGATATCCCGCCAGGGGTAAGAGGTGGCCCCATGCTGCACTAGATCAGGAACAAATAATGTTCCACCTAAACATGAGAAAAAACTTCCCTGTGCGGGTGCCAGAGCAGGGGCACAGGCTGCCCAGAGAGGCTGTGGGGTCCCTTCCCTGGAGACATTCACACCCCACCTGGACACGACCCTGTGCCCCTGCTCTGGGGGTGCCTGCTCAAGCAAAGGGTTGGACAGGGTAATCTCCAGAGGTCCCTTCCAACCCCCACCATTCTGTGATTCTGTGATTCTGTGAATGATCCTGTAGTCCCTCCTCGGTGTTGTGGAAGGAATTAATTTCTATCCCCCTTTTGTAAGGCAATTTGTTCTTCTGCTCCTGGGCTCCTCTTCCCCCAGCTTCTGCCACCCCCTTGCTAAGGGGGACACTTGGTTGCTGGACAATTTACTGTAGGACAATTGGCTCATACTGGCTACTCCTGCCCATGACCATGGCTGGAGACAGGTCTGTGTTTCCCTAAACACCCCCTCTAAAGATGATAGCCCTCCTTCCAATCTCTTTTGCTCCCCAGTTTGGCTGCCAAAGCTTCTGATTTTGTGCCTTTGTAGTTTTACTCCAAGAGTAGGAGAAAGAGCTGTGCCTCCTCACGGGGTGGCTTACGTGGCTGGTGATGCCCTGCACTGAGCTGATCTCTGTCTGCTGTAGCGAGGTGTGCTCAGCGCTTTGGCTCCGAGTGCTGATGGCTGGGAAATATCTAATGAAGTGACTTTCCATTGCAGGGACTCCCGCAGAATTTAAAGGGCATTTCCAACCCTGAGCCCTCTTCTCCCTTCCTGTGCTAAAACTCCTCTTTTGTGAAATTCCAGCATGCTCCGTGCTTTAGTAATGACACACAGCAATGAAATATAAGTAGACTTTTGTCTAATACCATGGCAGCAGTATTCCCAGATGGACAGTAATCATAGCTACCTTGCCCCGTCTATCTTTGCAAAAGAGTTTGAGGTTTTTGCACAGAGAAAAGAGTGGGGGGACATGTTGGTTGTTAAGTATTTAGGGGGAAAGTGAATCACTTGGAAAGAAAAGGCATAATCTGTCTTTCCATGGTGAGAAGCATAGCCCAATGAGACAAAGAAAGCCTGGGAAGGACAAAACCTGGGACAACCCTTTGAGCTGGGACATCTGTCAGTCATAGAAAGAAGCAGATAAAGAAAAAAAACCTGCACCTTTTTTGCCATAGGACAGTGTTCAACAGACAGTAGTTCCCAAGCCCAATGATCTTGACCCCAAAACTACCATTTGTAGAGGCTTAAGGGTTGTATCCTTCTTCATTTTAAAGCAGAGGGTGCAGTGTGAAGCAGTCAATTAAAAAAAAAAGGGGGAATTTTAGGAAACCAGGGAACAGCCAGAAAGTAGCTATTAACTAACAGCTGGGCAGAGACTTAAACCGACTCCAGACCCCATACCTCTTAAACGTGGGAGAAAAGTCAAATCCAGACCCAGAGATTCTGCATCGTGGCTCAGGTCCATCACCAGCAACTGCAGAGGATTTATCTGGTGAATACGCCCAGCCTGACTTTGCAGATTCCCCGTGGGCAAATGCCCCACTTGACATCCGCAGGAGCCTCACGGGCGTCAGGGCTGCAGAGGAGCCAGTGCTCACTGAACCCTCCCCATTGATCTGCCGGCAGAGTTATTGCAGGATCGGCCAGTGTTCACTGCTGGGCTCGTAGCGGGTTGTCAGACTCTGTGGTGCAGTGAGGAGGGAGCCGGCAAGTGTCTTGGCCCTTGTTTTAGACACCGTTGGTCACCAGAGCTCTTCTGCTTGCAGTTGCGGGTGCTTTTTGCACTTCTGAATAGGCAGGGTGAGGCTGGAAATGCCCAGCGGTTTGCTGCTTTCACTGATGTTGAAGGATCCGATTCCATGACTTTACTAAGGCAACTTCACCTGCTACGAGTGAAGCTGGAGTTAAGCCTGGTGTAACACCCTCACTTCATTTTGGGGATGAGTATTTCATTCTCAGCTGTGGTGGAAGTGGCAAAGATTTCCCAATAATACCTTTTCTTCATTTCAAAACTTTGATTATTATATCCAGCATGCAGTTTGACACTGGAAGTTTTTATGTGGGGTGTTAGTAGGTTTTCAAGCACAGACAAATTGATTCATGAGTGTATTAATCTGATGCATCTTTTAAATGGAAAACTGACATAATTTTCCATCAGAGACCCGCTAATAAAGCACATTTACTTGGTTAATCCATTTTTTTCTGTACTAAGTGCACTACATAAAGTATAAAAACATCAAATCAATAGCCAAAGAGTATATAAAAATGAGACAGAGCGGTCAGAAACCATGTGTGAGCCACCCTCTCCTTGCCTTCTTTTAGGACTCTGATTTCTGTTTCTGCTGCTGGAAGATCCATTCCCGAAGTCGTCGCAGGATGGTGAGGCTGCAAAACCCCAGGTGCCCTTGCAAGTCCCAGAGGGGAGCGGGTGCAACGAACCACCTGCTTCCAGGGGTCTCATGGCATCGGCCCTCCTGCAGCCCTCCCTATTTTTAGAAGTATTTTTAGTAGCTAGTTTGAAGGTGTTGGGTTTTTCTTTATTAGTTTTTATTATTCTTATTATTATTGTTGCAGAAGGACTGCATAGCAGGCATGTGTGTAAAAGACAAAGGCATCTTCCAGTACATTTGTGCAAGGAGCCTGTCCCGGCCTGCCAGGGAATCTGCACAAACTCCCCTTTTTTTATTTTTCAGCTGGAGTACAGCAGTGTTATTTCAAAGAAAATGCCTGCACAGCCTCCTCTCTGCAAACACTGCAACCATCATTCGATCAGTGCAACTCTCTCGTGTGAGCTAATTTAACAAGCGGTTGCTTTGCAGGCTGTGGAGAATTGCCTCTTACCTAATAATTCTGCTAATTTGCTTAACTTTCCCAGATTGCAAACGGCCCTACTCGGAACAAGCAGCTTTCTAAATGAACCCCTAGACAATTTCTTGACAAGAGGGGAAAGGAAAGGTGGATGGCTTGGGAGGTTGAAGCTCACAGTCTTTTATTTTTGACCTTTGGGCCAGCATTCAGATTTGCTTGTCAGGAAAACTGCATTCAGGATATATTTTCTTCAGGGATTTACGCTACCCTTTTGCTTGTAATTATTCTCACTTGATGTCTTCCATAAATTAAAGATGCTTCAATTAGTGAGTTCCAGTCCTCTCAATTATCTTGCTAAAGTCTCCTTATTTGTGGCCGTGAGCTACAATACCAGGATTGCCATCCTTGCAAAGCTCCTGGTCGGTGGTTACAGGCAGAGAAATAAGGGAAGTACATGGCTAATACAAACATCTGAGCAATCGCAGAAAGAAATGGAAACTGCAGTAAAGGTAAATGTTAGACTATTTAAAGACAATGTTAACTATTGATTTTTCAGAGGAGACTACCTCTTCAAAGGATGGCAAGCATGCCTTCAGATACAGACGAGGCAATCTAGATGGATGGGGGAGAGAGGGAGGCGAGTGAACTGGGAAGACAGAGATTTTCCCAGAGAGTAAAATGAACCCTTTACGAAGCCTTTGGCGTTAAAGAGGTGGCTTAGAGCTTTTGCAAAGTCCACTCTTCAACCCATTTAAGCACCATGCGTTTTCCAAGAAATAAAGGGCAAATAAGCACTGATGAACAATAAAGAGAGAGGCAGCAGAGTACTCGTTTCACCGGTGTTTTCCAATGAAAAATGAACCCTCAAGCACACCCAGTGATTTGTTATCTAAGTAGCAAAGCTCACCGATGTTCCTGATTTTGCTTCCAGCAGAGGTGCTCATTGCTCATTCTTACACCCTGGAGCAACCTGGACTCATTACGCGGCACTCGCTCTTCCCACCCACACCTGCCCACATGCGGGGTGGGACCACCGCGGCCGCTGCGGGCACCCGCGCTCGCTGCTGGTACAGAGATCCAGGCAGCTGGCAAAAAGAGGGGAGCGAAGCTATCGTTCTCCCTGTGCCTGTAACTAGGATCTTGTGGGAAATTATAACCAACCTGGCAACTTTAGAACCAACTTGGTGATTTTTAATTATCCTTCAGTACAACAGGATAGGCTATGATTTTATATGGTTTAAGAGAAAATCAAGCCTGGAATAAAAGCCTTGTTTTTTAAGAAATACGTGTGTGTGTATATATTATAAAAAATAACCCTATATATGTACATATATATATATATACACACTTGCCTTATGGGCCATGCTGTGATATCCCTGCCAAAGCATCATGGAGCAGATATTCCTGGCCTCAGATGCATGCATCTGCAGGGAATTGTTCTTTTCAAGCTGTAGTGCAGAGATGATGCTATACATGGTGCTTTGGGAAAACAGCAGGATAAGAATTTGGTTAGGGGATTTAAAAGTCTTCTAGACCTTCATTCTCAAAAAGGAAAAAACTTCTTATCTTGATGGGTGTTTTGGAACAGGAGGAATGATGGATCTAATCCAGTGAAGTCTAATGTCAGCTTGGGCAAATTAATTTTGCATTTGGTTACAATGCCTTTTTTCGAGGTTAATTTGAGTCTTAAAAGAAAAATAATTATACATGCCTATACAACAAAAGAAATGGGTGACACTGGGGAGTCACTACTGACCTTGGCATATTTTGAAGAAGGTGCACGAGAGGAACAGATCCTCCCAGCACCCTGTGTTTCCCCTCTATAGGTCTTCTGAGTGCTTCTGTTTGAAGATCCCCATAGGGCTCATAACCCTTGCTCGCTTTCTCTGGCAGCCAGCTCAAGTTGCAGGAAACCGTGATTCCTGGTGGATCCTAAACACAGCGCAATACGGTATTACTGCCTGGGGTAACTTTTGGTTTAGATGTATTATTTCAATAAGGAGGTCTTCAGACAGTGTTAAATGACAGATGATATAATTTTTGAATGCGATGTTCATCTGACTTTTATTTTCTGATGTTTTGACTCATTGACTTGATGTCTCTATTATGCACACACCTCTGGAGATGTTGCTGGCAATGATTATGCATAGCATTGAGTTAGTGAATAAAACCACTCCGGGAACTGCTTTACAGATCACAGTACCTTTTTCTCTATAATTGTCCCACAAATGGTGGAAGTTATATGGAGAGAGCAGTGTGCTCTGACAGTCTGCATATTTTTGCAGTGTGCATCAGATCTCACTTTGGCTTCTGAGACTTATTTCTGATGGTTCTTGGGGATTTAACTTTAAGACCAATGTATTTTAGTATCCATATACACTCCACTGTTCATGTCATCCGGCAGCAACCAAGGATGAGCTGTCTCCTTAATATGGATGAGACACCAATTTATCTAAGTTATCACCTCCCAATCTCTCATTCGTCTCTCCTGTTAACTGCTGTGTTTCTGACATCCATACCTAAACTATCAGCCACTTCTCCTTCAATTGAAACCATAAGTAATTTTTGGCTGGAAGTTCTTGTTATCTATAGAATGGCTTCTTCATCTCCTAGCTGGAATTCAACCATCAGGTGACTGAATCGGGCTCTGGACACTGCATTTTAAAACCACAACATTGCATAGATCCACGCTGCACAGTAAATCAAAAGTCAGGGTGTCTTTCCACCACCTGAAAATATATGACCAAATTATCATGTCCCGGGCTTACTTTGAACAGCACTGCAGCCCTGGTTGTGTACAGCCCAGGCGTTTGACTGCAAAGTCAGCAATACTTTCCCCTTCCTGATGCATTCCCAAACCAGCGAAACTTAGCCCTACTTCTGGAATTCTCTTTATAGAAGGTCCCAGTGGTATTATGTATCAAATAAAGGTCTTATTACTTAGTTTCTGGTTCCTTCTTGCCATTGCTCTCATTAATCATCCTGTTCTTCAAGCCGGTGCTACAAGCCGTTAGGACCATCTCACTCCCCACCCCTCAGGTAGGGGTTCCCTCCCCTGAATTTCCCCTGCCCCTTCGTGCTGCACATGCCAAGGAAGCACCAACATGCTGGAGACCACTGCCGCTGGTCGGGCCAGTGCTGGGTGGCTGGGGACCTCTTGGCTCTGCGCTCTGGACTTGAGTCTTAATGCAAAGAGACGGTCTCCCCTTTCTGCCCAGCCTTGACTCTGGGCACTTGGGGATGCTCCAGCTGCTAAATACCCCAATGCTGTCAGCTTTGTGCCTTGTAGCGTCTCTAGATGCAGCCCCAGTCCCAGGCAAAAAGGAAAATTCTCTGTTTGTGCCCCAAATCTGTTATTTTCACCCCCCAATTTCCCTCAAAAAATTGTTGCAATTTGATAACAACAATTTTGATGTTGCAAATTGGTAATGATTGAGTAAATGGAATCTGCATCACCTCCTCGTCCCCCATGTGAGTTCCCATTTGGTTTTATTTCCAGGGAGTTCTGAGGTCTGTCACAGAGACCACTTGAAAGAGTCCCACTCTGCATTTCCCCCAGCAGAAGTGCTGCAGCCCACGCTTCCCACCCCTGTTCCCACCCGCCACTGCCTTGCCCACGCCATGCAGCAGCATGTCTGCTTGCAGTGTGGGACCTAGGGAGTTTGCTACTTTCTCTTGGTAATATATTTTTCAGCAGCACAAATGACTTGCTTAAAGCACTGGAATCCAATTCACTTTGTGCTGAGGATGAAATGCAAAAAGGCAGAAGAGCAGGGGAGAGCAGATCCCTCCCTCAGCTATATGAATTCACCAAGTCTGATGGCTTATTCATTTTAATTAGCCTTGGAATTCATATATATGTATGTATATATATACACACATATGAATTCATATAATGACACGTAATTAATTTAGAGTTTGGCATTTCAGAACAGGTAATTAAAATAGCTCATTGTTGATTAATCACTTGCAAAATAAATTATTAGCAATATCACTGTTAGCATTATGTTTATTACTACAATTTAGAGAAATTAAGGCAGTTCGCTTACATTAAATTAAACATGAAAGCACGGATGTAATGTACCCTAGACAATATCTATTTACTCGGAGAACAAATGTGATGTGTGCATTACAGTACATTTGCTAGGCCATACATCTTGGATGGCCTCTTCATGTCACCACCAGAAACCTAATACCAACACACAGACGATTCCCATCTCTTTCCGTAAGTATAAAAATAGGATCTGCTGGACTTCAGCACTTGCTCTGCACTGCAGTGTGCTCCAGGCAGCTCCGGCTGATCTGCAGATGCTGAAGGCAGCTCAGACCGCATGGGATGGAGGGTGGCTCTGCAGCACCGCAGCTGGGCCCAGGGAGTGGGGAGCTAACACGGGCCACACCAAACGCAAGCCCCCCAGAAACAGAAGTGGGAAAGAAAATGATTTTTTTCACCCTTCAGCAGGACCCCAGGCCACTGTTATGGGCCAAATTGTACAGAAATGGGATAAATCTCAGCCTGACTCTATGAGGTGCTAAAGGCTTAAACCAGTCGTTGTATAAGATGAATTTGACTTTTAAGCAGCTCTTTGCTGGGGTAAGGAGAGGTTTTGTCCTGTGGGGAAATAGGTATCCCTTGGTTTTGACAACTGTTTTGTCTGGAGGATGTTCAGCCTGGAGTCTAAGGGAGCAATAGGGCGAAGTCAGTAGAGATGAGGAGGACACAGAGCACCTCACAGCACTCTTCTGGATCTGCCTCTCTGTGGCTTTATAGCTATGGGAAATAATCTATAATTAGGTGTATAAAATATCTCTCTGATCTCTTTGCTTCTGGCCCAAAAGAGCACAAAATTGATAACTCAGTTATCACTGCTGGAAATACAAATAAATTAAAAACATCTGGTAGGAGGAACTCTAGTGGAGGGACACCCATGCAGCATAGAGGATGCTGCTCTTTAACTGTAAGCTCAGAGGAGCAGGAGTGGGACCAGGCTGAGCCCTTCGCTCTCAGACGTATGGGAATAGTCACAAAGTGGGGGCTCCATGGAGCCAAATGTCCCCCTGAGCTGATGGCAGAGGTTGGCAGAAGCACTGGGGACAGTGATGTCACCTTCTGAACCCAGGAGCAAAGTTGGGGTGAAGGCTTTGGAAGTGGTGACATCCTCTGGGAAGAGAGGGATGTCTTGCACAACCAGCGAGCTTAGCTTGATTATGGGGTGAGGAAAAGCAGGGTTGAGTTTTAACAGTTTTCAGCATAAGAAAATAATTAGTGCTTAATCCTGTCCCCAGCAAATTCCTGGGAGTTTTTGTTCTGAATTACAAGCCGAGCAACATAGGATACTGAGGGTCTTCCACATTTTTTGCCAAGTCATCTAGCATTTACAAAAACCCCTCTCTCCACTGAGGCTTGTTTTTAATGACTCCAGTGCTGAATTAACAGTCTACACCGGTGTGACAATGACAACAGTCACTAATGACCACTCTGTTTGTCTAAGCCACATGCTGAGCACTGATTTCAGTCCCTGCCCACAGACTCTCTCTGCAAAAAGGCTTCTGGGTCTTTTTAAGCAATTTAAAATGTGTAGGATGAGCTGGCCGGTCCATCCCTGCTCCTTTGATATTCTGCTGCCTGGAAGTGTCCTTGAGTCAACGGGAAGCACCTGTAGGGAAGTGTGACCTGGAATGATGTGAAGAGCAGGAGAAAAGTCTTTGAAATTTCATATCCCATTCTGATGACCCACCCAATAACCAGTGAAATTATATTTAAACAATCTGCCCTTTGATGCAATCTCAACCAGATCAGAAGGGCAAGTAAGTTTCATGGAAAGGTCTGGTTTTATTAGGCAACACACTTTGTGGCCCCATGGAAAGCGTGTGATGGTGCAGACACATGGGATACATGCAGGTATTATTTTAAAAAGGAAAGAAAAGCACTGTACAGATGATCCCCAAATCCTTGTGCCAGAAACACTCCGCCATATCACACTGAACAAGACATATTCACCCATGAAATCTATTTTTTGGCATATATTTAGCTTTGTGTAGGCCCACTGCATGGTTCAAATGATGCAAAACCCAGCCTTGCAGGGGAGGAGGCATCACCTGGGGAAGGTGCTAGCTGTTCTCATCCCAAGCAGCATTCCTCCCACTCACTCTGCCCATAGGCATGTGCTGGAACAAAACAGGGCAGCACAGTAATATTCACTTTCTGAACATGACATGTTTTTATTTAGGCAGCTGTGTTGCCCCCGAAGAAGCCCAGTGTACATCATCCTTCCTCTGCCCATTGTGTGGGGCAGATGCGAGAGCAATTCTATCTGAAAGCTTTTAGCTCCTGTAACTGATGATTTACATTTGTGCTGTAATAGCCAGATACTGCAATAATAGTAAGGATTTAATTGTTTTAATGAAAGTAGATTTTTCTGTTTCGAATCAGTTTGCTAAGTTTGGATGACAGAATATAAGACTGGGTTTTGCTGTGCTTTTCATGTGCCTTGAACAAAAAGGCACAAGCCATTTCAAAAGAACTAGTTTGGCATACGGAAACTTTTGATAAGTAGCATCTGCATAACTAAAGGCAATAGGAACAGCCCAACCTGAAGAAAAAGGGTTTTACAGGAATTAGTGTCTCACTGTCACATTTGTAAAAGGGACACATGCATTTTTCAGATCTTTGCACATTAATGGCTGTATTTGATTCAAAATACAGTCAGTGAACCCTCAGTAAATGGAGTTAAATGGTATGTGTCTGATTTGAGGGTGACAATCCACCAATTGTTTCTTGTTTGAATTACTGTCTGCGTGGCTGGGCACAGCGGTAATTGAAACTATAATGTTTCATTCCTCTTTAGCTATAATTTATCTGAAAAGTTCATTCACCGCTATTCTATTCTCCTTTCTGAAATCTCTCCCTTTACTGTTACTGTGCTGTCAGGGACCACATCCTTTCTGTGTGCCCAGATTTTGACTTGACTTGGGCTCAGCAGTTTAACCACATGAACAACCAGCATTTCACTGGACCATCCCCATCTGCCCCGTCTTGCTCTAGCCCCAGGTGACTGACTCTGCTGCTCTGCAGGTTATGTGGATCCTTTTATTCAGGCTCAGGTCTCTGCTTTGCCTTTGGCTCAGAGCTCAGGTGAACACATCCTTACAAGGTTCTTCAAATTTTCCTTCAAAACCAAGAATCTGCAGTGGCTTTTAGACCATCTTATTTTGTGTGACCAGGATTATGGACTGCAGGAGCTGGACCTACTTGTACAGCAATAGCTGTAAATGGAGAGGTATCAGGGGTTGCTCTTTTTTCCATCTGCGCCTTGTTTTGTTCCTTTACTTGGTTCTTACACACTCTGCAGAGGTGTCTGAGGCTGCCAGGGCTGGTCATATGCTAGGGGTAACAAATATATTGCCTTTTTCCTGATGCTGCCCATTTATAAGCAATTTCTAGTCTGTTTTCACCCAATATTGATAAACAGAAGATAATGGAATGTATTTTATTCACCCATAAAATCTGACATTTCCAAAGATGGCATCAAATTATCCTTCTCATCTATCTGCAGATAGCTGGATTGCTGGCTAGGCACGACTTTATGCCCACAGAGTAATAACACCTAGTAATGACACCTAATTTCTGACATTTCAGAATGAGCTGGTCTGAGACAAACAGGGATATTTTCCTTACAAATAATACAAACCACAGAAGCCAGGCTCTGTGTCCCAAGATGATAGCACTTCTTTCTCCCATGGGACCAGGCTGGAATCCCTGGGAAGCCCCTGAACCCTGCTGTCAGCAATGGGACATATTCTTGGCAGAGGCTTTTCTACAAAAGCATTTGCATCTTCTTGAGTTGTTGCCACTGCCTGTGGTCTGATTTGGATTCAGGAGTAATGAACCTTGGATTTTGTCCTTGCTTTTGGGGTGATTTAGATGAAAATCCCACGTGGCTTGTCCGCAAGTTGTCCGTGAAACTGGTGGTGCTACAAGGAACCCCAGGGAGAGGCAAAGAGGGGATTATAGGAAAGAGGATAATGAGACTTAAAAGATAATTAAGGCTGCTGCTTCCCAAATACCACAGTGCTCATAGCAGGGCTGGTGAGCCCAGGGAGAAGCCAAGTGCTGGAAAAAAGCTGGCAGCTGAGATGGAGCTGCAGATCTACAAGTCCTGCTGCAGGGAGGGTCCTCAGCACCTCCAAGCCCTGGGGCTGGTTCCTCTCTGCAGGCACAAGATGTGCAGAGATGGTCATGCTCTGGGAGGCATCCATGGCATTGATCTACCAACCTTCACCTTTGATGAGGGATCCTGGCTCCTTGACAAAGCATCCGCGTTTGAAACTAAGCTGAGCTGAGGAGATGGGTGGAGAATAGCAATGAGCAAGGACAGACTGGCATCTAAATGTGGAAAGAGTCTGGCAGCCCATGGAGAATGCTGGGGAAGGGATGGGGATGGAGTGAGAGAAAGCACCTGGAGGACAAGTGCTGAGATGGGAACAAGTCACCCAAGGGCAGAGGAGGGCAGTTCCTCCCCTGGGAACTCCCTGCCTTTCCATACCAGCACCAGGAAGACCCCTTGGTCCCTGTGGTGATGGCAGATTGGGGGGAGGAAGTCTGTCCTTCATCCTCTTCTGGACCCAAAGGCTTTTCTGTTTCCCCTTCCAAAGCTGATGATGCCACATCCACCAGTGCAGGAAAGCTCTTGGTAGGCTCGAATATAGTAACTGTGCTGGCCAGAGAGAGAAATACCAATCCAGGTGACAGCACTGTTTTCTCTAACCAAATCCCCAGCAGCAAAAGCAATCCCAGCTGCTTCACATAGGAATTTCACCCAAAATGAGACCTCAGGAATTAGTCTACAATGTTCTTCCTCCTTTTCCATAACTTCACACACAAACCATTGCATACACACAGACTGCCTTTGTTAGGGGTTGTACTTCTTCATGCCTGGAGTCACAGAGCTGTACCAATTTAAACCACCCTTTGGCTTTTTAAGTTTACCCACTAAATATAGTTTTTTGCTTGCCTTAGAACGCAGGCTGAATAATTAGAGCAAGTGGCTGCATTTCTCAAAACAAAACTGGGATTTGTAAGTGCCAGAGGATGTCGGCAGTGCTGAAAGGGAAAGGTAATTGACGCTCCCTTTGGGAAACTTCTTCAAAAATTCGGTCCCCGGTTGCTTTGGATTTATTGTCAGTGGTGCAGTACAGGGAGGGAATATGATAATGCTTGCAAGCAAAGAAACAGCACAACCTAAAGCAACCAAAGCAGCAGTTGACCTCTGCTGTGTGTTTGACAGCAAAGAGGGACTGGCTGCGACCTGGCTGATCTTCCAGCTCTTTCATACCAACCATGATGTTAGGGCATTGCATTGCAAAAAAGAAAAAAAGACAATAAAGTTCTTATAAATGGGGCTGGAAGGTCTCATCAGCAAACGCAGTACCCCGCAGACAAATCCCACGAGGGGCTGAGCACCCAGCTGTCCCTGGGGTGCGGGGGGGAACGTGGTCTTCTGGGCTACGGCTGCTCCAGGGCTTCCCGAAATGCCGCAGTGAAGTCCTGCTGCCCGCAGCGGAGCACAGCGACACAGCGCTGATTAACTGCAGGCTCCCCTGGGCTTGCCAGGATTTCCAGAGAAGCGAAGGAGAGAATTTGTGTGGCATCCCACACCCCAGCGTGGTGAGAGGAGAGCCTGTCTGCTCCCCAGCCCACATGCCATAGATAACTAAATACCTCTTTATGTGAGATATAGATATATGTGCACCCACACTGCTGCAAGTGTGGTGTACATGTGCTAGGTGCGCAGCACAGCCTTGATTAACCCTTGCCTGAGTCACCCCTCCTCTTGCAACAAAATGTGCATTTAATGATACTCTTACAAGATGAGTTTGCACCAGCCTCTCAGCAGCTTCTGCTTAAAGGGCAGCTCTGATGTCCTTGCTGTTGGGCTATTTCCAAAAGGGAATAAATTGCTCTCCCTTATCCCGCTCTCCCTGTTACAAACCGCTTAGTCTTTCTGAGATGGGCATTTGCTGTTGGCACTTGTACCAGTACCCAGCAGTCCAGCCTTCATGTGTTAGGATGTTTTGCTCCCAGTTGGGTTGAAGCAAAGGCTCAGATATTGCTCATTCATCTGGATTTACACAAGCAGTTGCAGTGCCCTGAGCACCAAACTGTTGCAAAATGAATAATATTGCAAAAAAAAATTTAAATCCAAATTAAAGCAGAGCACTTCACTATCAGAGAACCTCTACAACCCTGCTGTATTGGATGCTCCACTCTTGCGCTGCCGGGGGTCAGGGAAGGTGTTTCCTGGGTGCTGGGATGCAGTGACCTTGGGGCAGGGAGTAGGTGCTGGGGGTTGTGAGACCTTGCAGCAACTCCAGTTCCCCCTTCCCCACCTGCAAAGGGTCTGGGGGAGTTTGCCAGTAATTCCCCTTCAGCTGCTCATTCACTAGGGGCAGAGAAGAGTCTCCTCCCTTGCCTGCTTTCAAAGGTGATGCTCCGGCCCCAGGCTGCCCCAGCCTTTGACATTGCCACATCTTTACCACTCACGACCCGATGGTCCATGTGCCTCATTTCTGCCCAGCATCTGTGTTTTCCCATTCAGTGACTTTGTAAAAGGGTGTCTCCAAATCCCCCCTTGTTATACCTCTGTTTCCAAATTGTAATTGGGTGTCTCGTGGTTTAACTGCTGTCGAGAGTGCAGCAGCTCTGGTGCATCTAAATAGCTGATTTTTTCAGGATCTGATTCAGGTCTTGCCTCCAGTGATATCAGCTTGGCTGCTGCGGTGGGAACATGATGTTAAATGTGTTGAAGTGAAGGAGAAAAACGCTTGGGAACGTCAGGTGCAACACAGGAAAGGGGTTGGCGAGCTGCACCATGGCCCATCTCCACCTGCGCTGCCCTGGACATCAAGGTCCCTGGGCCTCCCGCTGCTCGCCATCTAAATTTGGTGCATGCCTCAAGCACAAAGCAATGTCCACTCTCCTGGGCTGCTGAGTTTCTGCCTGGGAGATGATGAACACAGTTCATCCCCAGTGGTGTTACAGACACCCCACTTTGCCTCCAGCTCAAATGCCAAGGTGCTGCTGTGATTTTGTGCCCATGTGCCTAGATATTTTCCCATGCTCCAGAGGCACACATGCACCTGGGATATCCCAGTGCACTGTACCCTTGGCCTGAGGACGTGAAGCACTAAGAACTGTGGGTACAGCTAAATGCCTCCCCATGCGGGGCTGAGAAGGGGAGGGCAGGCAGAGGGGCTGTCCATAGTCATCACAGCCAAGGAGCAGGTCATACCCTTTCCTCCCCCTGACCTGAGTGGGGTTTCGCTGCAGGAGACCCAGAGGAGAGGGGACGGCCAGCACTTTGGGTGCAGTTGGTCCCCATGACCCCGCACTTGTGCACACACCTGGAGAGAGGGTGCATCTCTGTTCTCCACCTGCCACTGTAGCTCCAGGGGTGCTTTGGGAGTGCGGTGAAATGATTAGATTTAGAAACAGCCTGGGAAGCACTTAATTCATTATTATCTGCAAGCCACTTATCCTGTGGAAAAGTGTCTGCAGGGAGTCAGGCGCAGGGCAGGGCATCTCTGGCAACACTTGGCTCCAGTCACAGAGATTGCCTTGAGACCCTCAGCAAGCTGCAGACCTGCTTGTGCTTGTGAGCAGAAAGGGTCTGACCCAGGAGCGTGGACCCTGCCAAAATCAACGGGAGGTGCATGCTGTGGAGCTGGGCAGGGAAGGAGCAAAGCCTCTGGTAGGACAGTGATGGGAGAGAGCTGTGGTGCTCCCGACCAGTTTGCAGCCAGGACACGCACCGGCACTGCTGCCCACGGAGCCACCGTGGCTGTCACCGGAGGCCATGCGGGTCCCGTGGTGGCTGCGCTGGCCAGGGGTCTGGCCACCACATGCTCGCACATAATTCCTGACCTCAAGTCGAAAGTATAATTCTTTCTGCCACGTCTGACATTTAGCTGTACAGCGATCCTTGCCAGGAAATTGCCATCATTTCAGTTCTGCTCCCAGCTACCGTTCTGATTTATATTTTTGTTTTTATCCAATTTTTCTGACTTGTTTTGGTAGGGTGGACAAAATGTTCTCACTCAAGACAGATGACAGTTTGCCGATAGGAGGAGCAACTTATCACAAGCAGCTCCGATTCTTTCTCAGATGCTTAGCCTGTTGGAACAGCTTTAAAGTCTAATGTGATATTGTAGGTTAGCCCCAAATCTGCTTTTCCTCCTGTATTTCATACTTTATGGCTCCGAGCATCAGTCCTTTTAAAACAAAACGCTTCCATCTTTTTCAGATCATCCATGCTTATCATCCTTTTTTTCTCCCCCTCCTCTTAATTTAACTGTTTTAAAACTTCTTTTGGTATGGCAAATAAAATAAACACCGTAGATGAGTGACCTCTTGGAAGCTTGGTGTCCTTGAGTCTAACTTTAGAAATCATTTGTCATAGGCACAGAAATGTGCACTGCAATCAGAATTAGCTGCCAGAATTTTTTTTTTCAGACAATTATATTGTAATTTGAGTGGCATTCTTGATAATAGTTCAGGTTCTCCAGCCTTCCCCCATACCATAGCAAACCATGCACTAAAAAAGAAAACTTCTGTCCTATTCTGTTTTAAAAATCCTTTTTATATTATTTATCATATGGAAAATAAATGAGAGGGAGAAGAGACATGAGGAAGCTGAACAGCTTTGAGCTCTGGAGATAAGCCCAGTAGGCTAAGAGGGTATTATACAGTTGGGTTTAGTTCAGCAAAAACAGGACATTCTACCAGAAATTCTACTAATTTGCAATTAGTAATTTGGGCCAGAAAAACTCAGGTTATTTCAAAACTTGCAGCTTTTCTGAGTGAAATGCCCTATTCTGCTCACGATTTATATGCTAGCAAAGCATAACATGCTCTGATCAGGTGCTTTCACTGCTTGAAATTGTAGATGTTGTAGCAAAATCACTTTTGTTCTGCAAATGTGCTATTTTAATGTTACCATTTACCACTAATGCTCAGGCTGTAACAGTGCCTTGCACAGGACATGGGACGGGTAGGTGTCTACGAAGGGATAAGGCCCTGGGCACAAGCTCCACATGATTGAGGAGCTCAAGCACGTTCAAACCAGTGTCCGAAGCTCAGAGCTCAAACCTCCTCCTCTGCCGAGTATTGATGTGGCCAGAGCTCACTTCAGATGCCCATACCAATATCTGTGCTGCAGATGCGTTTTTATGATGTTCGTTCCCAGAGAGGACATGCTTGGGTGCGCGGGACGGGGCTACAGCAAGGCTCTGTCAAAATTCAGCTGGGATTGAGTCTTTATAAATAATCTGCTGGATTGCTCCCTCTACCCTCCATTAAATAGATAGTTCTCAAGTTTTATACATCAGTACAATAGCCAGTTGCTGAGATCACCCTGCAAGTATCCATGTACCAAGTAACCAAACGCTGGAGATCTCTGCTGGGTGCACGTTGGCTGCACCCCAGAGGGACAGAGGCTGTCGTTTGCCTTGGGTGCAGGATCTGTCCTTGCACCCCAGAAACCTCCTGAAATCCTTCCGGTGTTCCCGCTCCCTTCCGGAGTGATTGCGGGTGTGTTGGCGTCATCCCAGGGTACACAGGGTGGGAAGAACATGTTCCTGACCACTGGGTTTGGATCATGGGTGAGAACTGTACAGGGAACTCACTTGAATTAATAAATTTTTGGGGAAAAGCCTCTGGATTTGTAGCATCAGCTGACAGCAGGAGAGAGAGTCGGTGTCCTGAAACAAGGGTTGCTGAAGCTCCTACACGTCGGTTGCCGGGGTCAGGTCTCTTGGAGGATTGTGGCAGTCCATTTCAAAATCTTGAAAGACCTTTTTGGGGCTCAAAATACAACTGCCAGCCTCCATTGCTTATCACATCACTGGAAACACCTCTCATGTGTATTTGGAAAGAAGGTGTTTGGTGAAAAGCAAAGCTACCCGGCCCTGCTTACCACAGAGCATCAGGGGAGGGTCCATTTATCAGATGGAGCATCGCTCCTAGATGCCACCACAAAGTGGCTGCACCTGAGCAGCACTAACCTCTCCCAAAGGGGGTTTCACAGCTGTGCTCTGGCCGATGTGGAGCCGGGCTGAGCGTCCTGGCGGGCACAGCACGGATCCTGCCATTGCAGGAGACATCACAAGCCGCAGCCTGCAGCCGCCCTGCACAGCACCAGCAAACATCTCCCAAGGTCAAATCCCCCCCACGCAGCACAAAGGACCCTCCAGGGACCCTTAAGACTAACAAAGCATGAAATTCAGTTCTAAACACATGTACAGCCAGGAAGGTGCCTCTTTCACACCTGTTTGTTACCTGGAAATAGGGCACATGGTGTCTTGTAAGGGCATGAACTTCATCTTCCCTGTACTTGACCCCGCCACTGGCAGCTCCCCCGGTGACTTCTTGGGCCCCATGTGCACAGCCGTAATTGAGGGAGACACGTTCACTTCTCCGTGAGATGGAGTTATCCTCCTTCCAGTACATAAATGTCCGTGTGTGTACTTCGCACTTGTATCTATCTGAAGAGGAGATACTCTCTGCCCAGCTCTTTCAATTTTTCATCTTCCTGGAGGGAAAATGTGATAGGAAAAGCCTAAAAATTAAAAAAAGACTGAGTGAACAGCCACACCTAGGACCTTTTTCAGCACAATCTACCCAATTATTTTCCTTCCCCTGCCTTTTTTAATTTTAAAGCTTCATCTGAATGTAGGTCCCAGGCCAGCAAGGTATTAAGGTACTCCTGAAGTACCTCAGCTTTAAACCATATCCCATGGAAAGGACACTAGTCAACTCTCGCATCTTCAACTAAAGATACAGCATTTTATCTGCGATCCAGAGTGTATCTATAAATATCAGCCCATCTTGCAGCCAGGCAAGCGCTAGGTCCATTACAGAAATGGGTAATCTAAATCACGGAGCTGGCCAGGGCTCACCCACGGTTAATCTTTATAATGGGAGGGAGCTGGACCAAAATCTGTGTATTGCTGAGATGGCAGGAGGTCCAGTGGCTATATACAGTGCAAACAGCAGGGAAAGCTGTTCCCATAAAGATTACCAGAATAATCCCATCTCCTCCAGACTCTTTCGCAGCCCCATGGGCCATCATGGGACAGAGGTGATGTGGGACACAGGCGAGTGGTGACGGCCGCTCCAGAGGTGTGCAGATAGAGGACGTGTCTTGAGGGAGCCCTTCAGAAAATAAGACAAGCAAACACCTATTTCTCAGCTCTTCTGCTGAGAGGGCTGGAGGGGTGACGACAGCGAAGAGAAAGTGGGCAACCAGCTTGCTATTGCACTGTACCTAGGTCACAGGCAGAGAGCTCCTGAAATGCATCTGTATATCTAAATGCAAAACCTAGTGGGATTTCCAACCTTTTGGTTTTTGCTAGCATTTTTCTTGCTTTTTATCACCCTAAACACATAGGCTTTTAAGGCACTGGTCCCTCAGAGAGAGCAAACCTGTACGACACCAAAAAAAAGCCTTTTGTGAAGGAGAGCTGTCCGTGGGTTGGGCTGGAAGAGGAGATCTCCCCTCTTCCCCAAGCACAGCCTGGGGTCCCTCTGCAAGCCCCCGGGCAGATACTCACCTGCAAGGCTGCTCCCAGGGACACGCTGCCATCGGCAGCGATGCTGGCAGGGACGATGCCAGGCCACAAGGTACTGTGCTCTGCTCTCTGTGTTGTTAGGCATTTGTTGTGGTTAGTAAGCAAAACCACCCAAGCTCATTTCTGTTCTACTACAAGAAGGAAAAAAGGGGAATAAAATAACTCATTTCAAGGTAATTTACCACGGATTTTTAATATGATTGAGAGGTCTGTAAAAAGTGAGAATAGTTATAAAAATCTAACGTGGCCCTTTAGAGAAAAATATCACAAAGTTATCAAACATTGACAAAGTGAGAACAAAGTGTGGTGTTTTCAATGAATTTTGCATGTCTATAGATCACAAACTTCCCAGCTCCCGTCTGCCCAGCCCGGGAGCTGTCTTTCTGTTTAGTTTGATGGGTTTTTGGTCAAATCTCAGAAGGATGTCACT
Source organism: Phalacrocorax aristotelis (assembly GCF_949628215.1). NCBI lineage: Eukaryota > Metazoa > Chordata > Aves > Suliformes > Phalacrocoracidae > Phalacrocorax > Phalacrocorax aristotelis. The sequence goes on along the minus strand of NC_134288.1, from coordinate 12,290,437 downwards.
GCACGGGCTGGCAGCTCCTTGGCAAGGATTTGGTCCTGGGGGTTGGCACATATGGGGTGTGATCCTCCTCTTCTGTGACCAGCCACCACATGGACGTGGCACAGGTCCTGCTGCTCTTTTCTGTTCCCCACATCCCTGGGGGAGTGTGAGGAGATCCGGGGTGGGAAAGGCTCCCTTTCCCCGGGACACAGAGCATGAGAGTCCCTCCAAATGTGGAGATAAATTTCAAAGCCGCCACCACCAAAAGACAGCCGCATCTCATAAAGTGCTGGCTGCTCTTAGGAGCGAAATGGAGATTTCTCCTGCTAATTATAAAAATGGCAGGCAAAACCCTGCACGATATGATTTCTTACATTAAACAAATTTTATGGCGGAGAAGACTTTTAGTGGCACTATTTGCAGACCTGGCCTTTCGCCAGCTCACTGTCATTAAATCTGCCGATCTTAAGTATCAGCTGCACTTATTCAAAGGGGCTATAAATAAAACCCTGAAGCCTATTAAAGGAGCCAGCTTCCTCGGGCTGTTTGTCAAGCCTGCGGACAGACTGACATCGCAAGCGTTCAGGTGACCCTGGCTGACGCTGAGCACGGCCAGCACAGCACGTCTCGGGACGGGTCTCTCACATGCTCACAGATTTATCTTTCACGCTGCGAGACACACGCGACTTTTTCATTAAAAGAAAACCAGAGTTTACGCTAGCAACAAATAGCGCTTGTTCTGTTAGGGCTGGCGAGTCCTTGACCCCATGCTTGAAGCCTGAAACTGTTTAACCTTTGCCTAGGGGCAAAGGTCAAAAATGCACAGGAACGTGGGGAGACGATAAGCAATGGAGCTGAGATGTTTTATAAGACAAGGTGCTTTAATGTAAAATATGAAGAGGTCACAACTCCCAGGATGTTTATATGCTATCAGCCACACTCGCACTCAGGACTGCCACCGTTCTGGCTCTTCTCTGGGATCTGCCTGGTTAAAAAGTGTCAGTCCCACAGGCTGTGGGTGCCCCCACCACCCCAAGATGCCCATGGGTTGCAGGCAGGGTGCTCCAGGAGGCAGCAGCCGCACTCCGTGTGCTGGTGCAGCCCCTGTGACAAATGGCTTGCAGGACTAATGTGTGCTTAATGACCCATGGTTCAGAAATGACTAAGATGCAGGAACTAAATTTACAATCAACTTCCTCCCACCCACCCCCGCCCCGAAACCTTGAAACCAAAGTTCCTAATCAGGGAAGTCCATGAAAGTACCGCTTTGCTTCCAGGCAGGGCAGATGACTGCAGGCAGCCGCAGGATTGAAGTTGGGTGCTGTCACTGTGCCAGGCGTGACACGGGGCTGCTTCAGTGGCAGGGTAAATTGATGACACAATCGCAGGAGAGCTTACTAGTTGATGCCAGGTTTATTTTTGTAAGTGCAAACTAATGAAATTTAGAGGCTTTAATAAAAAAAAAAAAAAGTAGAAGCTACAATTTCAAAATGAAATTCATAACCGAACCGAGCGCCAATCACATTAAAGAAATGAGCAGCTCAGGCTTTTTCCCAGAACTGCCCCCATGTTTTTTGGCAAGAGGCAGGGAGCTCCGGTTTGTCCCAGTGAAGCTCCTGGCTCTGCACAGGCGATGGAGCAGGGCTGTGAGCAAGCATGGGCTGTGCAGGGTCCCTGCAGACACCGCACCGCCCGTCTGTCCTGGGCTCAAAGAGGGGGAACCACCGCGAGGAGCTTGCGATGACAATTGCCCTGCAGCAGGCACAGACCTCTTACTAGAGACCATTTATCCCTTTCCCATTCCTCCATCACTCAGCCAAGGGGGGCCTCACTCATCACATTCGGAATTTTAAAAGGTAGCAAAGAAATTGTTTAGAAGTCAATGAAGGGGAAGGAAAAGTAACCATAAACCCACAGCAGAGGCATCCCAGAAAATGACGGTGAGTACCCAGGAGGAGAGCTGTTCAAAGAAGAAGACAACCTTGAACACCTCCCAACAGTCAGGATGCATAATTTAGAGCAACCTGGGGGCATTTTGTAACTTGCTTATTTTACAGACTTTCTGCTCTCTTCTCTCACACTTCTTCACTTCTCTACTCACAGATTTGCCCCTCAATACCCAGCTGGATTAAAGATGGAGGGGGTTATTTTCAAGAGTAGGGACAGGCACATCCCCAGTCACTGAGCCCAGCAAGGGCCGAATCTGGAGAATTGCTGTGGTTTGGTTTTCCTCTGAAACTGTGATTCTCTAACATAATACATTACCATGCACGAGCTGTAAATGAAATCACCCAGATGGGAGACTTTTCAAAACCATCAGAAGTCTCTGTTCCAGCCCTTGGCTGCAAAATGTTTAGGACCTGCAAGAAAAGGTTTGGTTGGTTTTTTCTTGTTTTCCAGCAGAGACAGATAAAATGAGCAGAAATGTGTTATGCAGTCAGCACAGCTTGGCCTGGGCTGGATTCAAGCCAACACAACCTTGAAGCGCATGCCAAAGGCAGGAGATGAGCAGGTGAGAGGAAATCTTCAGATCTCAAGCCACGTGTGCAGGTGCCCTAAGCACAGTTGTCCCTCTCTCTTGGCTTAGCTCCCCAACACTGGGGTTTGCAAAAATCGCTGGAAATCCCCTGGGGACCAAAAGGCAAGTGAGATTATTCCCAAAAATGTGATGATTTTGTGGCAGCCCAGTAAAAGCACTTGTGTATGCTTAGGGAACAGCCGCAGCAGGTCGAGCTGGATACGGAAAGTGGCAGCCAGAACAAATCAGGAGGTTGGAGACTGTCCGAAGCAGACGTACGACAGATTGTTTTTTTGAGTCATTCTGCATCCACTACAATGACGACCCTGAAATGCATCTGTGCTGCAACTGGTGGTGGTTGGGTTGAGGTTTTCCCTTCTGCTATGTGTCTCCTGCTAGCTCTTTGGACTGGTGGCCTTTCTGGAAGAAGAGGCACTTGGACTGGATGAGCAGGAAGAGGCACTGGAGAGCGCCAAGGAACACAGAAATTATTCTGCATCCATCTGCATCCCTGGCCCAAGGAAGAAAATGAAGGTGTTGAGAAGGGAGTTAATGAACGCACCAAGGGAAGTGGGAAGAGCATTAATTGCCTGTACAGCAGTGCAGTGAGTCTGAGCAATAAAAAAAAGTGGAAACAACTAATTTATGAGTACAAATTCTACCTGGAGAGCATGACTTAAACTTGGGGAGAAAATCCATGTGCCTGGAATATTAAAATCAATAGTTGTAACCTATTTAGAAAGAATTGAGTGGGCACAGAAGGTGCAGGAGGGACAATCAATATCAGAAGTGACATTGCTGCATTCCAAGCACCACTAGAAACTTAAAAGAAAGTGACCTCAAATACAAATAAAAGCCAAAAGAAAATGCTTCTTCAGACCATCAAATCTCACTGACCTCTTAGTCACGTATCTATAAAATAATTAAGAAAACTTCCCTGTGCTGTTGTGGGGAACCTCAACTTGAATGGTGTGAGCTGGAGGACTCACGCTGCTGGTTGTTGGAATTTCTAAACGTCATTGAAGAGCATCTCCTAACCAAAACCAGAAGGATCCTCTACTGCATCATCTTGACAGCTGGAGCACTGATCACAGATCCAAAAACTAGCTACAGCCAGCACAGAGGTCACCCCATTTTGATTGTATGTGCTGGGCACAGAGGGAAGAAAGCCCGAGCCAACAGTAGGTCCCTTTGCTTTTCAGTGTTGTAAGCCAGGTCACCTGGACGATTTTAAACAGATGTGAATGATATTGGCAACTCTTTGTTTAAAAGCACTCTGGCTTCTAGGGAATCTGGTAATGTCTCAGTGTTGAGAAAGAGGAGGTTATTCTGGTTAAAACAGAAGCTCAAAGGGGAGTGAAAGTAGGTCTAAATTCACTCGAAGGAAGAAAGGGAAACTGGGTAATGAGGAACATAAACCAACCCCAAGCAGAAGGCTGTTAGGTTAAACCTATGGCTAGCAGAGCTGAGAGTAATAGGGAAGTGTTCTTTAGATGTAAGAGACTAAAAGTAGTTTTCTAGACAGAAGAGCAGACATTAAAGAAAGAATGCATAAAAGGCAGATATTAAATATTTCATTTCTCTATTTTGGGGGAAAAAAAGCTAAGTGAAGTAGCAATGTAATATGACGATGTGAAATGTCTTCAGTTCCAACTCAGGATGTTAAACAGCTGCTTCTACAGCTAGAGGTTTTATTTTGATCAGCAACCCTCAATATTCAGTGCCTGAGAGTTTTAAAATCTGTCGCAGGAGCGCCCCAGGCCAGCAGCATCTGCGAGGCCAGGAGTTTTCCGGAAGACAGAAGCAGAGCTGACTTTGTGCCAATGCATAAACGTCGATGAGGAGGATGACTTGTGTAATTATAAATCTGATTGTCTGATGTTGATTTTGTGAAAAATAATGGAAGAGCTGATAAGGGACTTGATTAATAACAATTTAAGGAGAATAATTCATTACAATCAACATGAGTTAATGGAAAATAGATCTTATTAAATGAAATTGATATAATTTTTCAAGAATGTGATTATAGATTTGATTGATTTAGTACATTTCATCAACACTGTTACGTTTGACTTCTGCAAGGCATTTGACTTAATGTTATCTCATTTATTAGGAGGCTAAAACAATGTAAAATCAACACAGCATGCGCTAAATGGATGAAAACCCCGCTGATATGTTTAAACATATCAGAGAATCATCCCAAGTGGCTGTGTTTCAGTTCATCATTTTTAGCAAATGGTAAAAAATCAAAATGCATTACAATGAAAGTTTGCTGATGAGACTCGGAGTAGGACCATGGTTGGTACATGGATCGTCTCTTCCTCAGACCTGCATCTTTCATGAACCAGATATAAGCAAACACAGCCAGTTTAATGTGGGAACACATGAAGCCACACTTCTAGGAACCAGAACTTCACTGGGGGGAGGAGGGATCCTATTACACAACGTTGGAAACTTGAAAACATAGCGGAGTGAAATATCTCTGGTGTAACATCTAGTGGGACTCTGCAGCTATTTCTGGTGTCTGCAACTCAGGAAGGATGGTGATGAATGGGAGAGGGCACACGAGAATGACTGAAGCGTTGCAAAACATGCCTTACAGTGACAGATTCAAGGACCCCAATACGCTTAGCTTAACAAAGAGAAGGTTAAGGGGTGGCTTAATGACAATCCAGATGTATTCAGACAGGGTACAGGAACGCAGAACAGGAGAGCTCTTCAATCTAATAGACAGAGCTATAAAAAGAGCCAGTGACTGGAAGCTGACACTGTTAAATTCAGATTGGGAAGGATGTGCTTTTTAAATGGGAGTAGTAACATGAGAACAACTTCCCAACCAACAGTTTCATCATCACTGGCCATTTCAAAATCATGCTTTATTTTTTGTTTGTTTTAAGCCATATCCTGGATCCACCAAAGGTCACTGTGAATCAGCATACAGACACCCCCACCGCATGGATAGGGTGGTCTTTCTTTTGTTTTAAGTTGTTCTTAATAATGAGTATTGAAGTCTTCATCCCCAAGAACTGAGTGGGACAATTCCCTTTTCTCAGAGTTACTGGTCTGGCCTTGGTGGAGACTCACACAGACACCTCAATGTTATTAGGACTTCATCTTTGCCAGTGGAAAGGCTGGAAAAGTACTATAAAACCAAATAAAACAAACCCAGCCTACATCCCTCTGCTATAAAACCCCTGAAATGCAGTGCCAAAGAGAGCAGCTCAAAGCAAGTACATGAAGGACCTGCTTCCTAGTGGTCCAGTTAAATCCTGCTGATCCTCGCCTGCTGCTTTAGTTTGATAGATTTTTCAGGGAAGTGACATATCCATGTTCCTTAAAAGTTGCTAAAACTGTGGGTAAAAGGGCGTAGTTTGATAACACACTCATCTACATCCAGGAAATCACAGAACGAGAGAGCGCCAGGATCTTGCACAGTGGGGCTTTCTGCAGGAGCTCTGCCACATTTCTGCTCTCTGGTTTGGGAGCTGCTGAAAATTCTCCTTTCATGGAAATTCTTCAGCAGCAGCCCTGGCTGCAGACCCCTCACTTGGGCAGCTCCAGGAGCCACCCATCGGCCTCTCCTGGGACTGGTCTGCGAGCCCCAGCTGACATCTTACTGTGCCTCCAGATACACTGGGGACCAAATAGGTGTGTGCATATATATATATACACACATATAATTTAAATTATTTTATTTTCTTCGTGCACTGGGACATTATTTCTGGGTTTTCAAGCTCTGAAAACAGTGTCAGGAAAAAAATGTCCTTTCAAAGAAATACTGTGGTGGGTGGAGGTGGTTAGATAAGAACGGATAGCCAAAAGCGGGACAATTAAAATTGTTTCATAATTGATTTATATAAGGGGCTTTATCTTCTGGTAGGGGCTTTATCTCCTGGAAGGTCTTTACCTTTAAAAGCAGGTCTTTACCTTATATAAAGGATAGAAAAGAGATGTAACTTGTTATCTTAACTTGTAATGAGATCAGCAAAGAAAGATTTTAAGCCCTTACATAGCTTATTCGTGATTTCACTGTGGTTCTTCAATAGGAAAATCTATCCAGCTGTAAGTTTAGGGCCTCATGCCTGAAGCTGGGAGGCTGGGACCTTGTCTCACCCCTGCTGCCCACAGCATGGAGCCAGCTGCCCATGCTGAGCACCACCAAGGACTCTGGGTCCTGAGCTGTGCTGGATTGAGCTTTGGCATGACTCAAGCCATCATTGCTGTACCCACCGCCTGCCACCTCTTTGCTGCTGTGACCACCACCCAAAAGCCACAGATTATAAACCAGATTATTAATTAGTGGGGAGGAGGCAACACTGTAGGATGCTGCTGACCACAGTAGCTAATACCACACATGCTTCGGGATGTCCTGCTTATGGCAGAGGGCATCAGGCAGCAACTTCTTCAGCAGCTGCAATTCAGTCTGCAAGAACCCTCTGCTCCAAATGTCATTTAATCCAGCTCCGTGTTAGCCAGCCAACAAGATTTCCATTGATTGCAGGTTTTGGCCCAGGAACAGCGCAGATGCTTTTGAACTGAACAACTTAAGCATAACGCTTATGTTTTGTCAGAAAAAAGGCTGAACCAGCAGAAATTCTTTTAAAGACAGGGCAACTTCATTACCATAGAGATAAACACTACTTTAATGTGGTTCACCATAACAACAGACCGTTTATTAAAACACTTCACCATTAAATTTATTCAGCATTTTATATTGAAGAGTATTTTCATTAGGATTCCACTGCAAAACCGAAGAAGGCATTAAATCATTTAATATACTGACAGTTCACTTAATTTATTTAAGCACGGGAGTCTAATTCAAAAAAAGACTTTTCACAGTGCCTTAACTTTACAGTCCTGCCATACAAGGTCCTATTAATTCCAGGGTAGGGTGTTAGATGAATTTAGTCTGAGATCCCATTACATGCTTTACTTTGGTCAGCGACTTGCTGCCTTGCTGCATCTTCCAGAGCTGCATGTAGGAATCCCTCCTGGTGCACACCAGCTCAGCTTCATGACTTTTGCCTCTGCTAAAGCTTGTGAGCATCTAGCTCTTTGCATTTGGTATTTGGCTTCGATTGGTCCTTGATGGACCACAGAGCACCGGCACGGCCAGAGCAGCAGCAATCAGCAGGGAAACAGTGGCAAATGCAGCAAGCCCTGAGGTCATCAATGAAGCCTTCAGTTTAACTCTCATTAATTGGCATTCCTGTCTCTGGAGCACTTGGTAAAGCCTGGGAGATCCACTGCAACGTACTGCTGTCTTGGTTTGTATTGAATTAACTAGCAACACTCAATTCTTCAGCTCTGGGGTGATGTATGGTGAAGCTCCTCCCGCCCTGCCTTGGGAGATGCTGAGTAGCATCAGGACTGTCCATAGTTGTCACATCAAAGCTGTCACATCCCGCCTGAAGCAAATCCTCCACTTGCTATTCTGGATGCTCAGCTCCTTGGACAATCAAGCCCCTGTGCCTTATTACTGATGTTCCCAGATCTGCCATAATAAATGGCAGAGGAGAGAATTGTCACCTATGACAAAGCCCTGGGTGATACTGGGGTCCCCAGTGGCTCCTGGTTTGGCTGCTTTCCAAGACAGGTGTTGAAGCAGAACCTCAGAAACAATAGCACATTGTCAGTAGGGTGCACAGGACATCATTAATAAACATTAAGGAGCGTGATACAATCTGGCAAAAGCAATACAATGAAACGAGTTACCAAAAGCAGGATGGAGAGGAGGGGAAGAGACCTGAACAGGGTGTTTAATGACTCACCGGACTGTGAAATGCAGCGGAGAGCAAGGCTGACATAGAAAACCTTTTAATGAATTCAACATATGTGCACCCTTTGAAGGCTTAGCTCCCCATTCCTCAGTAATGTTTGACCCACCTGAAGATACTGATCATATAGAAAATAATAACCAGTAAGTAATAATAATAGTAATAATAGGAAGAGCAGGACCTTCATCTCCAATTCATATTTATAATCCAGCAAATATCTCACCTAAAGCCAGAAGATTTATGGGTTTGCATCTATAATTAATATCCTTCCTTATGCAAGAAAGGTACATTTTCATACAAATAAACCTGGTGCTCTAGACCTGGATTTTGGAGACTAATATTTAAATCCCCAGCAAGACACGGTTATTGATTGTATAGATGCATATAAAACAGAGACACACTATGCACATATATATCGATAGCATTGTATATTTATATTTAAAATAAATAGATATCGTTTCTCTAAATGCAATAGACGAAGGTTAAGCAGGGAAAAGGAGGAAGATGGGGAGGTTGGCTTGGTGTCTGTTTCAAACTGTCCCTTTTTCCCAAAGATTCAATTTGCATTAGGCCTGTTGCTAACAGCAGGGCTGTTCCTGGGCGCCAAGACACATAAAGGGCTTTGAGACAAAGGCAATCGATCTAGTTTTAGTTTTATGAGGAAAATAAACAGTTAGGCTGATATAACAGTAAAAGGGTAAAACAGGGTCAGGGCTAATGAAGTGACTCACAGGAGGTTAAAATTAAAGCACCCTTCCTTTTCTTCATCCTCCCTTGCATACCTCTCCTTTGTGAATGACCCCCATATCTGCCCAAAATTACACGTGTGGGCAACAGCAAAGCACTAAGGGTCAAGTCAGCTCATTCAGGGCTGGGGGCAGGACTTGCCTTGACTGAAGGTTACCATCTCCAGCAGCATCCACTGAGCAATGGAAACCTCCAGCCAAGGCAAACCATGCCCATCGCACTCTGCTATGACCATGGCACGGACCACAGCTACTACAAGCTGCCAGGGAGGCTCAAAGGTGCCTGAAATCATTCCTCCAGGGCTGAATTAGTCACTGGTGGTTGGAGGCTTCCTTTAAGGAGCTGAGTTGCAGGCTTGGAGCTTTGCAAGGTGAAGCCTAGATCGGGTCTTGTTGAGTAGCCCCATTGCTAGCCCATGGTGAGTCAAGATGAGCTTGCTCAGAGTCTGAAGGCTTTGGTCTGCACTCAGGGGCCTCCTCCATCTCTGAATAGTCTCTACAACCAGGTTTCAAAAGGTTTATTTGTTCTTTTTATTTTCTCAGGGTTTCTTTTTACTTTCCTGGATTGTAACAAACAGAGTGGGAATGTGCTGGGTAAGCAGTCAAACCAAAACTAGGAAAGGACAGCTTCTCTGGAGCAAGCAGGGATTTATCTGAAAAATATTGAGAATTACTGGAAATTTAAACATAGGCACTCTTCCAAGGTCAAGGGTGCAAGCATCACCTCACTTAGTGGTGCACTTACCAATGGAGGTAAAGTACTTCTGCTGTTCTTGATCCAAAGTAAAGATATGAGCAGAGGCTAGACACTTGTATTTATACTGTCCTAAGCTGTATAACATCCCCATTTAACTGAGATTTTAATTATTCATGTTTAAATACTATTCATCAAAAAAAAAACCCTTATGCACTTGGTCATTTAAGGAGCTCATCAGTGACTGCATGCCAGTTCAAGAGCTCTGTTCAAACCTCACGGCAGTGGCTGCCATGAGCAGGGAAGGAGCTTCTTCCCCCTAAATTATGGTCTCCCCATAGAGGGATTGTACTCGTGGAAAGAAGAAGGGAAATGACAACAAAACCAGTGCGGCGCAGCACGAGCCCCCAGGCAGGCTGGCTGCACCCTGCTTTGGGGTGTCAGCTCCATCACCCACGGGCTGCATGGACACGCAGACAGTCTCCTTCCTCCTAACGTCACCTTCCAGTGTCAGGAAACCTCTGTGGAAAGGTAGCAAAAAAGAAGCAAAGGAAACCTTCTGGCAAGCACACAAAGGAGCTGTGCTGTTCCAAAACTTAGCCACTGTGGAAAAGCTTTCCCTATAGACATATTGCCCATTGCATCCCATATATGATTTTTACCCCCATGAAGAACTTAGGCTGTGAGTGCTTGGCCACTGCTCTTGCCTGAGGCTGTGAATGGTGCAATAAATTCATGGCTGTTGCTCTGCCAGGCCAAGTAGAAATAGCACAGGGGCTCAGGAAGCTGCAACCAGTGTGGGGTACTTAGCCAAGGCAGAGCTTTGCTGCAACTTCATTTTCATGATTTAGCATTCCTGCTGTAAATAATTGATACTAATGTAAGTGAGATAAGAGACAGACTGTCTGTGGGCCGGGAGGAAGTGGATCCTGGTCTCATCCACCCGAAAATGTGCTTGAGGATTTATCTGAAATAAGAATGTTGAAAAGCCAAACACAAAATCTGAGAGGCGGGGAAGGGAGGACGGATAAAAACGATAATCTGTGGATCAGATCCGAGGACTCTCATCGCTCTAAGAAAAAGCTCGCAATATTAATTTCCTTAACAGGAGAACTCCTGCACTAACTAGCACTTTTTAGCTCTCCCTAAACATTGCTCTCACACTAGTCAATAAGCTAGTCGATAAGTTCATGCATTGCCAGAAAGCTGGCTGGGTATTACCATAGTTTAAGAAATCATAATGTCATTACAAGGGGTACATGGAGTGCGCCCTTCCTCATCGGAGATCATGCTGCCAGGAAAATGCCAGTGAGCTCTGTATATTTGATGCCTCTGCCTTAGGTTATCTACAAAACAGCTGAGTACCAGGAAGGAGCAATCCTGCATATTAGTCTCTGAAACTGGAGAAGGCAAATTATGTGTCTTGTCCTGCGAGGGCAGCCATGAGACGGGCGATGGAGACAGCCGCTGCTGGCATGGAGAAGGGGAGATTTCCCTGCTGGGAGCGTTTGAATCCAGCGCATCCCAGGGGCCATTACACAGTATCTCTTTCTAAATCCTGAATTTTGAGGCTGCTATTAGCATTTCACATCCTCTGAGCAGGCTATGCTCAGTGGCAAACAGACATTCACTTCACCTGGCATGACGTAATGCCCGTTTCACCCTGTCTAGCATATATAAAAAAAGATAATATCAGCAGAAAGAAAAAGACACCACGATTGGGCCACCTTTACAACTCTCCGCTGAACTTTTTCTCTCTCCGTCTTTACACCTCACCTGCATTATTGATTGCTCATCAGCCCAAGGACCTTTCCATACCCGCTGTAGAAGGTAAGCATGCCTGATGGTTTTTAATTGCTGGAGGATGCCACACATAAGTAAAAGAAACCAGCAATGGCAATTCCTTAATTTTAAACTCTGTCCCTCAGATCGTGGGTCTCCCATGCCTAGAGCAGGCAGGTTTGTGTGCTCACATCCCTAAGGCCATGACTTTACACATCACTCTGGCAAGCACACACTCAGAGCTCTGAATTTGTTTTAAAACATACTTCTTAGCCCATAGATTTCATGCGGGAAGCCAGATGAGAAGAGCTACTTTGGAAATGCTAGGAAAGAGCAACATTGACTCATCAGCAATACAGCAGGAGAAAGCTAGGGAGACTTTCTCATCTCTAACGTGATTTTATGATTCAGTGAATAATGCATATTAGCATAATACTAACTAAAAAAATCCATACTCATCATTTACTATTAATTAGTTATCAACATTATCCTATTATTAATTATTAACATTTACACTATCAATCAGCTCCTGGCTGACTGATAACTTAAAATCTTGCATAAAGATTGTTACAACAATAGCTACAGTGCATCACATAATGGGCTTCACAGTCGGGTTGTCATACCCTCATCTATAAAGCTTTTTACTAATGCACTTTACAACATATCTTACAGTACATGGAAGAAGAATGTGGCTGTACCCAGTAATAATTCCATTAATTATGAATAAAGCATTTACAAATGACATCCTTATTTAAAAATGGTGATGAACACATTTTGTTTTAGTGCGGATGCACTGTGTAATTTGTAATTCCATAAAAAGCAATGCTGGCAGCACAGGTCAGGGAAAAAGGGCCAAGATCTTATGATCTTTACATCAGAAAGAGGAAAAAAACAGTGGAGAAAATAATTGACAAACAACAAACGCTGGGATAAAACTCCAAGGTGATGGTGGGAAGGGACGTTTAAAGGTGCCATGCAAAGCTGAAAGGCTGAAAGACCTTATTCAGTGACCTTGCCTTGTGGCTGTGTCAATAAAACCCTATCCCACATTAACAGTAAGTCTGTATTTTCACTGCTTTCTCTCGTTTGCAATGTTTTCAGCTGGCTGGCAGCTCACCAGGACTCGTTAGCCATGCAGAGTCTGCCTTTGCAGTACCTTGGTACTGCTTTGTCCTATAGGCTTTTGGAGATGGCAGAATATTTATTACACACAATATTTCAGCTAGGCTACTTACGTCAAGAGGCTATAAATACATTACTCTTCCTAGTTTACTTAAGGGATAAAAAGTGAGTAGCTAAGTTTACAGATCAGGCTCAAGCTCTATTAATGTGTGTGGTCTGTTCGTTTTCATATATATCTCAACTGTTTGAAATTATCTTCCAAATTAATCCTATGAGTGATTCTTGACTTACTGATCATTTCCGAGTGCTGCTGGTCGAGTTGTGCAGCAGCCATATTCAGGTTATTACACGTATTATGCAAGAAAGATTAATTTAAACTTACGAGGCTTTTTGGCAATAAAGTTGTGAATATTAATGCTGCCCATAGTTTTCAAATGAGAGCTGTGAGCCAAGGGCTTCTTGCACGGAGGTTCAACCATTTAAATGTGTGCTGATTGGGGATGCAAAAATCCCAGCAACTCACTCCTGACCACACTGGCGGGTGGCTGAGAGCTTTCATGGTCAGCAGAAAGTCAGCAGACTCCCCCTGATTATTTTTTCCTTAAATTGTTCATCAGTGTTTACAGCAGTCTGGATAAACAAGGTGCCTGGATAATTCACAAACCATGGTGCCATGTACTTGTTAGCACACAGCCAGAGCCATGCACGGCGGAGAATGCTGAGTGCGGTGCAAGTGTCTGCAGAGTCAGAGTCCAGAGGAAAAGGGACTTGCATCCATCATGGAAAGATAAGACAAAGCATTGTCTTGGGAGGGACCTAGTTTTGGGTTCAACCAGACCTTTTTGCAGGTGCCCTGTGGAGAGGAGGCTCCAAATGGGAGCCAAGCCAGGCAGGAATTTCATGCAAATTATTTTCACACTCCTTTTCACTGTCCCGTTCTGGTGTTCATGGGTGATACTTAGTGCAAAGCATGACACCTGACATGGCCCTTTCCCCAGATTTTCAAGTGAATAAATATAGTAAAAAGTTAATATATATAGTGTTTACTGCCAGCAGCGTCAAAGAGGACATTCTGCAGTTCCCCTCCCCTCTGAAACCCAGGGAAAGCCAGGCAGCGTAGAAGAAGCTGCTGTAATCACAGGTCCCTTGTGCAAGGCTCCTTTGAAATTCCAAATATTTCTCCAAACCACCAGCAAGTTGGTTTTCAGAGCTGGCTGACAGAGGATTTATTTATTAAAGTTTTGCCTGTTTGCAGCAGCGGCTGGGCAGCAGCGGTTCCGCAGTTATCAAAAATCTATTTCCTCGCAAAGTCACAAGTAAAATATCAAACACCCTCCAAAAAGCCGAGTGCAACATTTACATTTTAATCTCACAAAACACTTTCGTTTCTGACAAACTGGGTTTTTCGGTCTGTGTGTTATGGAGAGGAAAGGCAGCGGAGTTACAGGAGAAAGCTTTGTAGCCCTGGGAGCGAGCGCAGGCTGTTTCGTGTACGTCCAGAGGGGCACGGTGACCTCCCCGTCCGCAGTGACAGCAAAGACTGTCCCCCTTCAGCACTGCTGGAGCCACATGAAAAAGAAAAGCAACCTGGCCCTAAAAGCTAAGGGTACACGGGCATCTCGTGCTGCGCTTGGTTAGCGATGGCAGTTGCCTGTGTAAAACAGGTTGGGGTTGGAGGAATCAGCAGCCCTGTGCTGCTGGCTGCCGTGCACAGTCACTCCCGGCTACAAACAGAGCCAGGACAGGGGCTTTGAACATGGGCTCTTGTGGGGTTTGCAGTAGCCAGCTTCAGCTTCAGCTGCCCCTGACTCAAGAGCAAAGGTCTGCCAGGATGCACGGCTCTGAGCCAGGCTGGCCCTCCCGTGATGTGGAGGTTTTTCTTGCACCCCTCAGCACACGGTAGTGCACTGGCAGCTCGTCCTTCCCGGTACCCATCTGCAGCTCTTATTTCACTGCCTATTCGCGTCTTTGCTTAAAAGGCAATTGGGATAAAGTGGAGGTGCTGGCTGGACATAAGCTCTCCAGTTTGCAGTCTGGCAACAAAAAGCATATCTCTCTCTCCCTTGTTATCGCCAGCGCTGAGGTCCCGTACTGCCTCTGTAGAATCGCTGCAGCAAGATATGAATTATGGATGAAATAAAAAATCCCAGCCCAGTGCACAGAGGGAATATGCAAAGTGCAGAGCAATCACCTCTGTGCATGAGCCTTGCTGTGTGCCACCTTCAGGTGCATGATGCCCGAAAAACTCTGCTCAGCCCCAGCCTGCGACTCCCTCATCCCACGGGTCTCAGGATTCCCTCCTCCCAAGGGCTTTGGGTTTTGAAATGATGACATCCATTAATTTGAAAAGCATCCCCTTATGCTTTGTGGGATCTTCATGTGGAGGTACTAAGGGCGCTGTACGGATAAGCTTTCTTTTAAATTTACACACAGAGCATCTCCAGTGGTGCAGGCATCAGGCAGGCTGGGTGTCTGCTCCCAGCATGGGAGGGGCTTGCCCTGGGGAAATTTGGCACGGTGCACATCCACCCCCTCCAGATTTGCTCCTGAGCACATGAATGCACGTTTGCAAATACGGTGATGCAGGGTGCTGTGGGCAGGGACCCCTGGCAGAGGCAGGTTTGCCGGGGTAAGCATGGCACAGCCCTGGCCTGAGCAGAGGAGCTCCCACAGGGGTTTGCAGAGGCTTTGGCCGGTTCCTGCCAAAGGTCCATTCTGCAGAAGCAGAGAAGCGAAGGGTTGCACAAGTCCTTCAAGGTAGCCACAGACTGGTTTTAGGGTCTGTGATTTGGGGAAGCTCAGTCTCTTTACTCATAACTTCTTTATCAGAGAAGAAAATGACTTTCAGAAGGTATTTTTAAAATGTCTTTTAATTTTTAAATGCTTTAATTTCTCCCTTGCAAGTGCAGTTCTTTGCTTTCATTCACCACTAATAGCACACTGCAAATGTGTTTCCACACAGCCATTTCTGAGTGTGTAATATCAACATCTGTGCTAAAACCAAGCAGAAATTTTTCCCTAAAGTGATATTTTGCTCAGTATTATTGTTACTTTTTCTTTTTAATAGTTTGCTTGTCATGGGGGTTCTTCAGCCTCTTAATTTCAGGAAATGAAACTCCCTGCTTCTCCCTCCTTGTCAAAGCCAGCACTGCCAGGCAAGAGCCACACCACTCTTGTCCCTTCTGCTAAAGAAGTTTTACTCAGTGCTCACTAAAATTATGCTACACTGAAGCACCTCGTTGAACTGGGGCTTGGCCACCGTCTTCATCATCACGCAGAGCCCAGACTGGCATGCCCATGCACGGGAGAAAGGCCATGTACTGCAGCCAGACCAGACAGCCATCTTTAGAGCTCAGCTTTGCAGCAGATGAAGACTACTTGTAGGAGACTGAAGAGATGCAAAATAACTAGACAGGTGTTGCTATAAAAAAAATGCACAGGAGGCAATGCTTCCTGCAGTAGCTTAAATGCTACAGCTGCTGCTCAAGGTCTGGTTTAGTTAATCCTCGTGCAGTGCTGTTATCTTGTCCTCACCATGAGCAAGCAGAATGGTCAAAATTTGTCGTGTTCCAAAACCAGCATGGGAAAACTGCAGGTAGAGAGGTGCTCACTGAAGGCATCAGCAGCACCTGTGCTGAAGGTGCTGATGAAGGACACAAACAACTGAGCAAAGTGCTGATTTCTGCCTGGGGAACAGCATTTAAGTGCCATTATTCTACCAGAGTTCCCCATAGAAATTTTGGTAGCCTCCTGTGTTTGCCCTGGCTTGTTGCCTGCACCCTTTCCTTTGGGAACTGCTTTTTCCAAGCCAGTTCATTGCTACCGGTGCCACAGAGCTCCCTGTGCCTGCCAGCATGTGCCCCTCCAGCAAAGGCCGTGACTTGAACGGGCTGTGAGGTGCTGCACGGGTGAAGATTGCTCTCCTGAGAAAGGGCTGAGGTGCAGGATGGGGAAAGGGAGTGAGAATCGCCAGTTATGTGCATCTGTAGCATGTCCAGCAGGAGAAAGCATGGTCAATTTTCAGCTCTCGGAAGCTGGAATAGGTCTGATGTATAAAAGTCCACTTTTGGCTTCTTTCTAATTGGTGTCTCTGTTGCCTTGCGAAGGGTTTGGGAAGGGGGTGCGCTCTGATGGACGGAGCCATGCCTTCCCGCACACCCTTCCTTGGAGGATTTTTTTGTGGTGGTGCAGGCAATAGAGGTGCAGGCAGTGATGTCTTATAGGGACTCCCAGAGTGGCTGCAATGGAAGGAAAAGGGAAGCCCTGGGACTGCACTTGGAAGTGGAAGCAAAGCAAATGGCTCATGTCTGGGCAGGGCTCAAGTGGACAGGCAGAGCTGCCTGCAAGTGTGACTCCAGCTTGGACTTCTCTGCTGGCGGTTTGCAGGTAACTGTCTCCTCACCCATCATCCTTCCCCTGCCCAATACATAGCAGGCTGGCAGGATTAACCGATCTGTTTGAATTTGTCCTGTTAGGTCGGTGGGGGTGGAGTTTTTTTGTTTGGTTGGTTTTTGTCCTTTTGTTTTTTCCCTCATCATAGCCACAGTGGCAAACATTCCCCTGTGCACGTATTTAAGCTATCCAATGTGGGCCGCTTTGTTCTTCACTTTGATTATTTATAAGAATTCCTTTAGCACATCAAGAAGTCTCTGTAGATGAGGATTTATAGGAAGGTCTTGAGAGCTGTCAGAGTAATGTTTTTCCAGCAGCGAAAACTTAACCTCCTCTTAGATCTTTATTTCTGCATTGTCCTGGGTTTGCCATGTGATAAAGAGATGGTGTAGCTGCAGCAAGCGCTTGGTTACAGCTATCAGGATGAAGGAGATGTGTTGTCAGTTGTTTTATTTTTGATCCTATTTGAATGTGTCAGTCAACTGCCTCAAATCAAAGAAAGTGAGAAGGAGCCTTTAGTAGTTGTGATTTGGAAACTTCAAACTTTTTTTTTATAGGCACTAAGTAAATGGTTGGCGGGCTCTTGTAAATCATAACATTTCTAAATATATCAGAGAGGCTGTTAGCCAAGCTGCTGGCGAAGACAGTGTCTATTCCTATTGACTTCTCTTCCCCCTTCAGATTACTTTTGCATTGAATAATTTCAAATCGTAATGCAAAAAATCAGGGAGTCTTTAACGAGACTAGCTAACACTGTGATTAATGAAAGTGTAACGCAAGCTACTGTACAGTACTTAGAAACCAGATAGCTAATTAGTGTAATCACAGAGGTGGAAATAATTAAAAGACCATAAAATAGAGGTAGCCTAATAACATTTTCCTCTGACCCAGAACTGGTGAGAAGAGGATGCTTTACTGGGTGAGGAGCGGAGACTGAGCAGTCTGGGAGTAATCACCATCAATGGGGTCTTGGGGCTGGATCAGACAAGTAGAAATAGAGCAGATTTTACAGCAGCGTAATCCAGATTGCAGCAGAGTCCTCTGGCAATGGCGCTCCATGTTACAGCACCCCTCTTCCACCTTTATCCATTGCCGCAAGTTTAGTGGCAAACTAATCAAGACAGAGGTACTTGTGGTGAGGCAGGATCTGCCTGGCTCTCTTTCTTCCTTTTTTTGTCCTCTTTCTTCTTTCCCAGGTAATTAGCCGATACAGTATTAAAACATCTTTCACCTTGCAGTGCCCGAGCCCTCCAGATTTGGTTTCAGGAAAGGGAGAAATCGGTGTCATAAGGTATTTAAGAAGAAAATCATGTTGGAGGATTCCCTATATTTATATAGAATATACTATATTTATGTATGTTATTCACTATAAGTTTCACAGGACTCTAACAGCTGATTGAAAAATCTCTTGCAAACAGGGAAAAGTCTTTCTGGGCAGCGACCAGTGAGGGTGGCAGTTGTTGCCAGAGCTGCTCCGAGGAGCTGGGTGCCCAGCAGACCTGCCACCCTGTTCAACCCGCACCCGCAGCCTTTGCACCCAGGTTGGTGCAGACAGCCCTGAGTCCTTTGGGCAATACCAGCATATTACTGCAGTGGTGAGACCTAAACAACCCCCTAAATGCATGCCTGGTGCTTCTCCAAGTGGTCTCCTAAGCAGGACTGTTCAGTTTCACCTCTTGTTAATGAGGCACAGGATGGTGTGATGAGCTGGATGTCGCCCTCGGTGATTAGAAGTGACCTGCCTCTTCCTGCTACATGAAATAGCTCCATGTAACGGGCTATAAAAATTCCGAACTGGTAATTTTCCTGTTGGGATGGGTCACCACTACGGCCATCTCCCTCCGTTTTCTCATTTCTGCCACGGTTTTGTGTGTGTTTCATTTGACCTGGGTATAATGAGCAAAGAAGAATAAAGTAGCTGCAGACACACAATCAACGATCATCTGCTGAAGCTGATGAATATGCTGAGACTGCTAAGTGGGTCTTCATTAGCTATTCACATGTTAAGAGCAGTCCTTATTTAGTCTTCTTTCCTAGGTGAATATTTCTTTTAATATCTTTTGTACTGATCTTGTCTGGGGGGGGCGGGAGGTTGGATGGAGGGTACCACTGCTGCCAGGTAACCAGATTATTTTCATGAAAAAATAGACTGTGACACCAAGTTGGCAGCAAGCTGACAAGAAGAAACAATGTGATGCCATTTAGAGAAGGAAGGAATAATTTTCCCTGGTGACACCTCTTGTGGGAGGCAGAACTTTATCTTCTCTTTGCAGCTCAAATGAAGCATCACAGCAGTAGCATTAACTGTGCTTCCACATTTCCAGCATGTCTTTTCATTAACCTTTTTTTTTTACTGCTGTAGTAGCAAACACTGTTTTCCAGGGAGGGTTTGCAGGGCCATCGCTGGAGATGCGAGCCCAGGATGTCCCACCCAGGTCCCCAGGCTGTAGTGCATGTGGTACCTGGTGCTCTGTGCTGCATGTAGATGAGCTTGCAGTGAAGAAGGGAAAACTGATATATATCTGCACGTCTGCTGGAGAGTGGATTTTGGAGCAGCAAGTGGTGGCCAGCCTTGTTCCAGGGGCCCCACCAGCTCAGATGTGCAAATCACATCCCAGGACATCCTTGAGGGTCCAAATGGGACAGCACTTAACGGCCAGCAGTGTCTTCATGAGAGAAAGGTGTCTTCTTCATCTGTACAACCTTCTTTTCCACACTGGGAATCACTTAAAATTTCTCATTTAAGGTTTCCTTAAAAGCCACGGCTCCCGCTGTGCTGGGGCTGGTTGGTTGCAGGTGCCTCTTGCCTTCCCGGCCGCATCCATCTGCGGCAAAGGCTGCCCTCTCCAGACACGCAGAGTATCTGAGAGATGCAGTGGCTGAGCTCTGCCCCAGCAGCACTAGGGGCCCAGCACCCTCCGCCAGCACCTACACTGGTCCCAGCTGCACCGAGCACAGCCCAGCGATGTCCTGTCCCAGTGAGCACAGACCAACGCAGCCTCATGTGTCCCCCGAGGTGGCTTGGCCCATCCCTGGTTCCTGCCCGTGCCACCTGCATTCGCCCCTCCAGCAGCATGTGGGTGCTGCTTGGGAGAGCACCCTGAGTGCTGCATTCCTTCTGGCAGAAGATTTCCATCATTCCTGAAGTGATTCCTGTCCTCCCAAACCCGCTCGGCACCTTTTATTTTTTCCTTTTTCTTTTTCTTTTACTTTTTTTTTTTTTTTTAATAATCTGACAGTCTGGGAGTGAGTACCATACTCATCTGAGTTACCTTTTTCCAGCTGAGGCTATTCACACAGCCGACTCTGTGGGTGACACCCTGGAAAAGCCAAGTTTAGCAGCGTACTGCTCCAGGAAAGCCTTTTTGTGTGAACTGCAATGTGAGCAGAGCACTTGTAGATCAGCTGTTTACAAACCCTGGAGGTATGAGAGATTAGGTTTTTTTTATCCCCTCTTGTGCTTTTGACCTTATTTGCTGAAAAGGAAACATCATCTAACCTTCCAGGAAATGTTACAGTTCTTTGATCTGACATAAGAACATAAATCTTCTGTAAGGGTGCATCAGCTCTGGTCAAGCTCTCGGGTCTCTGGAACAGGGTCCTGAACACCGGACTGGCAATAGCAGCATCCTGAATATGGGACAGCAGGACCTGAGCCCTGCATATCTCAAGCCAGGGAGCGACAGCCACATGGCATTAGTCACTGACTGAGCTGGTTTTGTACCAGTTCCTCGTGGAATAATTGGGATTTCTTGGGACTGAATCACCTTGAGCATCTTAAAGTTTTGTGGGAGAGGTGAAACCCTTCCCATCCAGCTCTGTGCGTCTGGCTGAAATAAAATACGGCCTTACAGCTCGAAGTAACCCACCTTGCCCTGCTTCAGCCTCCCCTTGTCCCCTCCTGGGAGAGGTTTTAAAGGCTGTTGCATTGCTGAAATTTCGGGCTCTGCATGCCATGCTCAGCGAGTGCAGCCCCTGGCTCACATTTCCGACAGCGCATTTCCTGAGCGTGACACTTGCGGGTACCAAACCTTGTCTGTACAATCAGCCTTTGCCCTTTGCGCCTCCCCCTGCTATTTTGGGGGACCACGGATGTCTTTCCAGGAAGGCAGCGGGGCTGAGGGGAAGCTGCAAAGCCGTGCCTGCATCAGGGCCGGAGCAGCAGCAAGGGCTCTTTGAAGGTAAGAAGTTATTTGTGGAAAGACACGACTCTCACGATGCGGCTTTCTGCCTCCCGCCCAGAAGACAGGGCATTCCACTGCTCACAAGTGGTTTAGAAGACATTATTTGGTTCAAGAAGTGCATGCTTTCAGATCCAGACTGTTAGTCTTTTGCCTGGGGTGTATTCACCAGCGTGCAGATCTCCCTCCTTTGTGGCTTATTCCCGGAGCAGGGCCCCCCAGACCCTGCTGGACCCAGGAAAGGATTCGGAGCCACCTTTGCGTTTTGCTGTGTTTCCCTTTGGATTATGTCAGTGACATTCCCGACCCCCAGCATGCTGGGGAAGATGGGTTTAACTGAACTCACCATGATAACCCCTCCAAAAGCCCCAGAAAGCTAAAATTTCTTTCCGTCTGGCCGGACCACCTTTCCTTGTTTTACCACTAGATGGGAGAGTGAGACTGGGTTAACTCAGCCGCTCTCGTCCTCATCCCGGTAGGAATTCCGAGGGGAGATGAGAACTGAGAAATGCCCGCAGGTCATCCTGCAAATCTTCCCGCCTCGGGAAGGGAGTGGGTAACCCCCAAAAAGGCACAGTTACTGCCTCACCCCAAAAGTGCACGCCTAGGGGGGAGAGTAGTGCCTGCCTGGTGCTTTTCCCTCAATATTCGTACCCAGCAGCAGCAGCTCCTCTGCCCTCATGCAAGGAGGAATTGCTTTCACAAAGATTAGATATATTCTTGGGGTGAAATACTTCATTTGGGTTTTTTTGTTGGGTTTGGGGTTTTTTCATTTTTCATATCACCTGTCCTAGAGCAGAGGGAGGTGGGGAAAGCACTTGCAATTCACTCCTCTCATCCACACCCAAATCCCGCTTCCCAGGAAGCTGGGTGACCCCAATAATTGCTTTGGGAGGTAAAGAATAAAGCAGCATTCTTTTCCTTCTTTCCTTTCATGCCTTTCTCCTATAGGATTCTTGTGTAATGATACTCCCAGCAATACCATTTTCCTGCAAAGATTAAAAATGGGCAGGATTGCACATGCAGGAGGAAAATCTGTGCCCTGGTCTGACGCTGCTCGCCTTGGGAGCTGCTGCAGGCGAGGGAGGGGAGGGTGCCTGGTTCATTAATGTCTTGTTAGATTTACTTTCACTGCAGCACTTTCCATCTCCCAGGACACTTCCTGAGCTTTTGCTGGACTGGGTGTGCTTGGGAATTACATAGTTGCAGAAGCACTTTCTCAGCCAAATCAAAGATTGCCCAGTTTGATTATTTGTATCATTACAAGGTTTAGAGTTTTTAAAAATGGAACATCTCTTCTTTCTTCCTGAGATTTCACAGGTTGTGGAAGAAATCTCATAGTAGCCAAATTCTCCAACTGCCTGTGTGACTGTGGCAGAATTCATAATCCTGTAATTTGGAAATTATCTTCTGGGGGGGTTTGCTGTCTGCCCAGACTTCCTAATTTGCAAGACTCTTAGAGAAGTGACTCAGCTGATTTGTTTAATGTGTGGCACAGGTGGGCTCTGAAATGAAATCATTCTAATAACCTCTCTAACTGCAGTGCCCTTGTTGCCTCTGTTGGGGTCTCCCATCTTTCCCCTCACAGAAAGTATCTATTACTACCCTGCTAGAAAGAAATAACAGCTGCTTTGGGAGAGGAAGTTTGGGTTTTTTACTGGATGTAACTACTCCTATTTTCCATAAACAACCACTCTACGCTGTGTGTGCAATGAGGCCACTGAGTCACTCAGCATGAAGCACTGACCGGCTCGTGCACCTTACCAGGGAGGCCCCAAAATCCCCTCTGAAGAAGAGAAGAGACATCTTTCTTCAGCTGATAATTACAGATGAAGAAATGTTGCCTGGAAGCAATTAAAAAAAATAGAAATTCCAGACCTGGCAGGTCCAGGGCACGTTT
This sequence comes from Phalacrocorax aristotelis, assembly GCF_949628215.1. Taxonomy (NCBI): domain Eukaryota; kingdom Metazoa; phylum Chordata; class Aves; order Suliformes; family Phalacrocoracidae; genus Phalacrocorax; species Phalacrocorax aristotelis. The sequence goes on along the minus strand of NC_134288.1, from coordinate 12,267,346 downwards.
GTTTGTGCAAATGCAAATTCTAGCTGCTGGGGAGAGCCTGGGGTGACAGCAGCAAACAGGACAGCCAAGGTGGGAGCATTCCCTGTCGCAGCTGGGGCCAGGGCTGAGGTTCACCCCTCTCTCTATCCGTGGGTGGATCTGGGACAGGTGGAGATGAAGGTCAGAGCAGCCACAGGGTGTCTCTAATAGGTGGCTGATCATATGGCTGCTTTGGCCATGGACACTCCTGGGAGAAATTACTGCCCTCGGCCAACCGCCTGCTGCTCCCTGAGATCCTCTGGTGCCAAACACCGGGCAAGCAAGTGGAAGAAAAGTCTTAAATACTCAGGACCACTGCAGTAACTCTGATCTGCTTTGCTATGGTCCCAGTCTTTATATCCCTTTCCTCTCTTACCTCCCCCTCACCATCCTAGAAGAGAATTAAAAAGCACTAACTGGGGAGAGGAGCTACAAAGCGACTGGTGTCACGGTGCACCCTTGCGATGACACAGGACCAGAGGGATGAGGACACCACAGACACCAACCTCTGGCCTCTGCTGACTGCAGGAGATACTGTGGCTTGTTGTTGCCTAATGGCTTACAGCATGCCAAATGCAGAGTCAGGCCTGCTTCAGCAAGGAGAAGTTAATTAAATTTCTCTTTAATTATAACAAGGAAATGACACATGCAAGTGCTGTTGCCTCAGACAAGAAACACGTGGCAGTCACCAAATTAAAGCTGTATCTTGTAAACCTTTCCAGTGCATGAGACTGAGACTTGAATTCCTGCTGCTGCAGGGCCAGGGGGAGGAGGAGAAAAATGATGTGATCATGGCCCAAGCTGTGGTCAACAGGACTTGTTTCAGGAGGGCTCAGTTACCTGTGGACTGTGAGCCCTGCCAGGGCTGGGGCAGAGCCTGGCACGACACATATACATGCACAGCATTTACTGCACTAGGAGGCAGCTCCAGCAGCAATATAAAGAGTGTAAAGTTTAAACTTATAAAGCATCAATGCAGAGTCTGGAGCAGCAGACTAGCAAATCACAGTCTTGCTTGGAAATGCTGTGTTGACATAGATTGCAACAGGAGCCCTTCAGTAGCTGGCTCACGGCATCTATGTGGACCCTCATCATGGTGATTAAGAGCAGCTCCATGAATTTGGAAAGCGGGCAAAGGAGTCTACCTCCTCCTCGGGGGCATTTTGGGCTCCGAGCTGAGCGCAGAGCGGTGCAGGTGCTGGTGAAGTACGTGGGATGTGCTCCGCAGGGCTGCGGCCAGTTTGGAGGGGCAAGATGCAGTTGTGTAATGGTAAGCACAAAGCTCAAATTAAGTGAAAACTGTTAGGTGGGTGAACATCAGCCCCAGCACACCGGGGCATCCCCGGACAGAGGGGTCTGCGCCGCGGGGGTGGCTGACACTTGCTCTGGTCCTGACCCGCACAGGCAGCTCCCGGCTGGGAAGCAAGTCAGCCTCACAGATGCAGAACCTGAGCTTTCCTGTAGGCCTTGATCCTGCAAGAGGAACTGCAGGAATGGATTTTTCAAAATCAGCCAGAATGAGTGGGATCCAGGCCTTATCTGAGATAGCAACAGAATTAGCCACATGATTTCTTATCTGGTTTACAGGGGCAATGTCTTTCCGAACTTCAAAGTCTTTCTCTGCTAAAAGTATGTGACATGCTTCGGTCACAATGTAGTTTTGGTGCTATGAACAATTTTTTAAAAAATCCATTTCTGGAGCAATATTTGCAGTGTTTGTAATCTCTGAACTAATTACAGATCTGGAAAATCAATAGCTATCTGGAAATCTTTCCAGTGCAGCTACCTAAGCATGCTGGAGTATATTCTTCACAAACACATGTTGCTCATGACCATCTCCCAGATCATACGGGTAGATGATATCACTGTCAGTAAGTGCCTGTACTTCGTTACACCGCAACGGCAACATTTACCAAAACCTGCATGGGGGACTGGGCAGAGAGAATAGCACAGTAGGAGAGATCTGGAGCAATGCTTGGTGCCAGCTTTTTAAGCCAGCAACAAAAAGAGTTGAAAGACTCTGTTAGTTCAACAGGAATCTTCAAAAAGATTATGAAGCAATGTCATTAACGTTCATGCCTCAGTTGTAACGTTGTTTTTTCATCAGACTAAAAAAAAGAAAACAAAGTAAAACCTTTTGTGACTGAAAAGAACCTCTTTCTCTAGTCTCCTAGCAAGAGAAAAGCGGTGTTAAATGGGTAGTTCAACGGCAATTACACTTCAGAAACATGCGTAAAGAGGAAGGGTGTTGTTCTGATGAATGTGATCTCCTCTTGCTGTACAAACATGCTTTGTTGACCATGGCAACTCGGTTGGAGCCAAAGCCCAAACCCTTGTACCGACACTCTGCACCGCTTTGCACATACCGCAGGCATTGCTGGGATCTTATTTGAGACGCTGACACCTCGCTCGTGCCCTGGGAGTGCCCAGTGTGCTCTTCCTTGGTACCGTGGAGTTGGTGCTGTTGCTAAAGGAAGAGTAAATAGTCCCATCCCATGCCAAAAGCATAGCAAGTGGCTAAAAAGCAAAGACCACAGTACAGGTGATTTTCCCCATGGTCCCATTTGCATCGCTACTTGGCACAACCAAGAGATGAGTTCTGAGCCGTCATGTGCCACAGAACTCTCATTTTATATGTTTTTTTCTGATTATTCTTCAGAGCTTTTTCCCCCCAGTGAATCAAGCAGAGAAAAAGTGGGACTGGGATGCACCTCTGCCCTCGCTCCCTCCCCAAGCTGGGGGGTTCTCGCAGCTGCACCCACACCCACAGCTCTCCAAGGGGGCTGATCCTCATCCCGGAGCAGATCTTTGGGTCTAGCAGCCCATGAAGGTAAGGTGCAGAGTGTCCCTTGTTCCAGCCCTCGTCTCAGGAGACAGGCCATGATTCATAGTTCCTCCTAAGTAAGAACTTAGCAGGTTAATTATGCTCAAAGAATTTAAATTTTGGAGCTGCACACGACCCATGTAACGATCTGGATTGTAATTACTGTTGTTATTACATACTGTTTGCATTTCTGTAGGACTCCCACGTCCAGCTCAGGAGCTCCTGTGCGTGGTGCGGCACATCAGCACAGAGAAAGAAGCCCCTTGAGCTGCTGACAGCCTGCCCGGAGCAGCGGAGCCGGACCCGAGCATGGCTGGGGGTATTTATGGTAACAGAGCTGCCTTGCCAGCACCCAGAACAAATGCTCCCATGGCGTGGCTTTGCTAATTTGGGCTACTTTCAGACAAAAAGCAACAGTTACAAAAATATTGTGCCACAGACAAAATTTCCCTTTTAACTCCTAAGCCTGAAATGACCTTGATGCTAACTCAGATCTCCCAGGTATCACGTACTGTTCGGGGTCTATGGGAACACACCTACAGCTGCTGCACTGAGTTTCAATGTGTTTTCTCTTCGGATGATGCTTTCTTTGGACTTTTCCATCATTCTTCCCAGTGTAATGTCATATTTCATTCAAATAAAACCTGACTGGAGTGCAAGAAATCACTTCTATTTCTCTCTGTCTTAGGAAGAAAAGGCTGCGGTGGCTGCCCATCACCTAATGGAAAAGACCTGAGAAAAAATAGCTCAGACCTTTCAGAAATTGTTCAAAGAGAAGCTACAGTTCTCCCTTATCTCTTAAAATTAACGCATCACACTTTGTGCATCCTCAGCAGTAAAGTTCCTAATATCATTTCACAACAACCGAGAGGTACGGTGTTGCAGTGCTGTTGCTGGCTGGTTTATAAAGAGGGTGAGAGCAGGACAAGTAGCGAGGGATGCTCCCCTGGCCACCAGCAATCAGCACCTTGGGGGCATCCTGAACTAGAGGTTTGCATGGATATTATTGGGTTTAACAGCCGCCAGAGCATGTGTCACCCATGAATTTGTCTAATCCTTCCTTGAACACAGTTAACACTTCCACCTCTGCAATGCCCTCTGGCAACAGTTGCCACTGTTATATCAGGAGCTGTGCAAGAGTTTGCTTTAAACCTCCTCCCTCATCCTTTCATTTACAGGATCCTTTGCTCTTGTAATAACAAATGCAGCTCACGGTGCTAAGCAGGATGGATTCTGATGCTCCAGTTTGCAAAACCAAAAGAGGTAGGATAACAGAAAGCCTGGTAAAAATCCCAGGCGGGATTTTCAGAAGTGCATTTTCCACTGCAAGCCAACACTACCCACCGCTCTTGAAAAATCCCACCTTTATTCATTATTTATATGTTTCCTGTGAATGAATTTCTAGCTCAAATTAGAGTTATAAAAAAACTTAAAAAAAAAAATCTTCTTTTAGAAAAAAATCCATTTCTGTACTTCCCTGCTTCTTCTGCAACAGGAGATGTGAATCATGGAAGTATTTATAACAGCAATATTAGGTAATCATCTTTCAGGCACTAGAAATCTGTATTAGACATTATGTTTTTATACAAATTGTTTATTACTATGTTAACCTAATCTTGTATATATGTGCACACTTAACTATATTAAAAATGTAAATGTTCCCAGAACTGGACTTTACATGATGAATAACAACGCCCCTTCTTTCCTAGTCAGCTCTGTGGATCTTGGAAAAACGCAGACAGTTTCATTTGATGGACATTAATAAGGTTTATGTCTGCACAGGTTTAGCCCAAAGATCGTCATGATCATCTCAGGTCCCACGTGGCTTACACGACTGAACTTGAAGAAACTGGTGACAGAGCGATTCCAGCTCTCAGAGTGCCTCCAGCCAACAGACTTCCCTTCTGTGGCACTAAATTTGCATTAATTAAAACCAGAGTTTTAATGATTTATGGACATTTATAAAAAATGGCAGCCCAAAGCTTCTGACAGAGGTACAACACATCATAAATCCATCCCGGTGTGAAATACTGAATTAAAATCATTGCAGGTAAACCTGCAAGTGTTAACATGACCCATGAAATCAGGGCTTCAGTCAAACTAAAATGATCAGAGCCTCCCAAACCCAAGGAGGTAGTAACCCACATAACAACAACAGTATAATGCTAGTAATAATACTACTAACATGATTACCAGTCTCCTTGTCGTTGTTTATTACCGTCACTGCCCTGATAATTCTCAGCTCTAATGATGGACAGGGGCAGAGGTGGCCCCATCCTTTCAGAAAGCTTTGGGCCCACCAACAAGCCCCAGCCAAGGAAAAACTTTGTCCCCTTCAATTTTAAAAGAAAAGCCACCAGCCACTCGCAGAGCTCTGTATCCAGTCTGGCTGAGCTTGACAGATGTGGAAGTGAAAGGAGATGGCCCTGAGACAAGACACTAGCAGAGGTGAGGAAGATTTAGGCCAGATGCTGTCAAGGAAAGCTGATGCATATCCGAGACAGGTCGGGGGACAGGGATACACCTCCCCATCATCCTCCCCCACCTCCTTTTGGTGGAGGTGTCTGTGGCTCGCAGCAGGACAAGGACTATGCTCTGGCGAGTACTTTTCTAATTCTTCTGCAATACACCTTCACCTTCGCTCCTGTTGCAACCTTCCCTTTCGTGAGTTTGCAGAGCCAGGAGGGAAACTGAGTGAGGCACGACCTGAGTTCATGCCAAGGCCCCAGCACCTTCACGCTTGGGTCTCTGCCATGCTGCCCATGCTCCCCCACAAGGGCAGGGCTCTCTCTATGCCCATCTAGGCTCTGCCCAAACCTTGCCCATTCTTTACACCCCCTGCCACCCAGGCCTTCATTGCAAGACACACATTTCATGCCTATACTTTTAATTTGCCTATAGCTTTGGCAAATTCATTCCAGCTTCTCCTAGCCCCTAAACCAGCTACAAAGATCCTTTTGGATGAGCCCGGTCCTGGGAAGACGCCAAACTCTGGAGGAGTGTTCTGCCAATCACACAGCAAGGTGTACATTGGCTCATCCTGAGCCCCAGGGGCTTTAAAACAGATTTTAAAACAAACTTGCCCCTGGGACAGACTCCTTTTTATTGTCAAGTGAATCAGTAGAGATGGCAAGACTGATTTGCCATGCCACAGTCTAGCATCTTTTAAAGATTTTTGTAGGAGAGAGATTTCTTCCAGGTGTTCTCTGTCTTTGCCATACTTTCTCCCTTGGAGATGCTAACAGAGTTACTACAAGCTCATGCAAATCCATTGGACAAGCTCCATACCTTTACATCTCCCTCACCCAAGAGGTAATATATTTTGAGAGGCTGTATCAAAAAATCACCAAAAATTAAGTAAAAGAATTACTTTACACGTCTGAGGACAACGTCACCAAAGGCAGGATGGACCAGAACGTGTGGAGAAGCGAGCAGAGCTGAGGAGCAGGGATGCATCACCCTGAAGCTGGAGCCAGTGACAAATGCAGTTTGGCACGGTTGAACAGGAAACATGAGGGGTTTCCCCAGCTCGGATGTTTTTGACGCACTGTTTCACCTTCGCACATCTGTTGTCCTTTCCAGCCTGTTTATTTAAAATACAAACAGTTTGAAACAGGGCCTCACTCATCAGTGATTGTACAGCACCAGCCAAACGAACGCCCTAACTTCAGCGTGCAGGAAAGGATTCATACGTAATAAAGCAACATCAGTGTGTGCCCATGGAGCAAATGCTTCCTGGTTTTCCTGACCACGGTACATCGCAATCAGCAGGCTCTCCCGCACTTAATTTTGCTTTAAAAGCTTATTCAACAGCTTCCAGTTTAGCCCAGTAAGTGAAAGCAAAACCCGCAGGAAGCCCATCAACCTCCAGCTCCATGGGGCACAGCAAGGATGGGGCAAAAAGGCAGCACTTCCCAACTCCATCCTGGAGCCACTGCTTCAGAGAATGATGACGAGGGAGCAAGGCAAGCAGCACACTGCCGCAGCCCGGGATGAGCCGTGGTGAGGTGCAGGGTCTGCTTCTGCCTCAACTCCTGCCCCAACTCTCAGTTAGCTGTGGGTCCCTGAGCTCCAGCAGAAGCCATGGGAAAGATGCAGCACCGAGGAAAGATGGGTACCACAGGGCTCAGCACAACAGGTGGATGTCAGACCTCTGGCCATATATTTGCCCCCCCTCACCGCCTTGTGCAGTGTTAGCTGGGTTTTTCCATTACCCAGGTTATCCCGTGCTCTCCAGATAATGGAGAACTGATTGCACTTTAAAGAGCTAAACATAATAGCGCCTGAATTATTTATCTTTGAACATGCAGAAACAGGCCAAATTCCCAAGTGATGTGAAATAGCTCTCATAAGAAATGCAAAGCAGGCTGCAAAAGCTGCACTGGTAAGGCATGCAAGAGCTGCGTGGTTAGACCTCACACATGCACATGTCACATCTGCTGAGATTCTTCCTGCCCAGGTGATTTACGTCCTGGAGGGCATGGTGTGCTCAGGTGTGGGTGCTGGTCCAGGGGACTCATCTGTGTAACCGCACAACGGCCCCTTCAGTGCCTATAAACCAACCACTGTGACAGCAAGTCCCCAGACAGCAAAGAAAAGGCCCAAACAAATGCGTTAATGCAAATCAAAGGGGTTTGGTGTGTTCCCGCAGCTTTCCTGCACAGCTCCTCTGGCTCTGGAGGCAGTTGTCCTCTGCAATCATTAACCCAGCCGTGCCCAGGCTGATTGCACCTAGCGCTATATTGCACCAATAAAGATAATGCCACAATGACTGTGTTTATACCCCAGATAAAATAATACACATGCATCTGCTCGTGCGCTTGTTCTTCCTTTTACACGAGGTAAGCTCCTTGCAGTAGCTGGAGGTAAACGTCAAGTTCCTGCCATTGCTCTCTGCCACCACAGCCACGGATGTTGCTCCCTTTCAGCACGCTTTCTCCTCTCGGATGCATCCCAGAATCTCGCCCCGAGCATCCCGGGGGTGCAGGGAGGCTGGGAGACAGCGGGCGAGGGGGAGCAGCCCGAGCCCCGCGGGGGGGCTGCGAGCCCCAGGTGCGCAGCGGGACAGGAAAGGGGCGGTTTTCATAAGATGCACCTGCCCCTACCCTTGCTCTCTCCTTACCTCGTTTCTTGTCGCCCTCTCCCCCCTTCCTTTCCCCCTCCCCTGCTCCCATCTCTCCCGCCCCGCCCGCCTTGCCCCACGCTCTCCCTGTGGCCTCCAGGCTCCCCGCCATTGGCCGGGTCGCTGCCGATAGCCGCCGCCGATTGGAGGAAACGCCCATCCGTTAGGGCGGGGCGCCCGCCCCTCCCCGCGGCGGGCCCGGGATGCGCGGGGGTCGGCGGCGAGAGGGCAGCGGCGGCGCCCGGCGGCAGGTACCGGGGCCGGGGAGTGCGGGGGGGGGGGGAGGATGGAGAGGAGCGGGGCGGGCACCGCGGGGTGCGGGCTGCCCGGGGGAGCCCCCCTCCCCCTTCCCACGCACGGCGGGACCTACCGGGTGGTGCCGCACGTGGGTGCGGGAGCGGCGCGGGGAGCCCCGAGGAGGCGGGGATGGGCGCGGATCGTCCGCTGCGCCGCGCGGAGGGATGGAAAGCCCCAGGTGGGGCTGGCGGCGGCCCGGAGCGGGGCTCGGGGCCGGGGTGCGCGGTGCGGTGCCCGGGGACAAGCAGCGCCCCAGCCCCGGGAGTGCGGGCTTTTGCGTGGGAGTGGGGGTTTGGTGGCTTGCGGTCCCCGTCGGAAAAAGCCCGTCTTGTTACAAAGGGAGGGGAAAAAAAGTCACGAAAATAGCCAAATTCATTGAGACTTTCCATTTGCAAGCGGTCACCGGTGATGCTTCAAACCCGGCATTACTGCCTTGTAACCGAATTTCCTTAGAACTGATTCACTGGGGTTCCCCCCCCTCCCCTTTATCAAACCCTTGCCTTTCTATAAGAAATTAAAAAGCTGCAGAGAAATGGTGGAAAATAAGAAAAGCTAGTAAGGTGACATGGCAAAATGATCCTTAAAAAAATTAAAATATGTTAATAGTACAATGGACCTTGGTTTAGGGGGGTAGTAACTGAAGTTAAAGAAGGAAGTCACAGGCAGCATGCTGAGCCGAAATCGGAGCACTTTCATTGCCTGACCTATATTACTTTTACTAACCTATTTTTTTCAGATTATACAAATCAAAAGCATTGTTATAATAAAAACTTGTTTTTCAGTTCTGAGAGGTCAGAGGGCACAAGTGGGCATTAATCACATGAGTTTGTTGCATTAACATCTTGTTACCATTTCACAGGCTGCTTGGTTATACCAGGCAACATGCTACAGATGTGAAGTTATCCCAGTCTGGCACTTCTTTTTTTTTTTGATTTCTGGGCTCCTACTTTTCTCTAGTGCTGCTTGGTTATAAAAACACACCTTGAAACAGTATTTTGGGGAGGGCGAACACAAAAGAGATCTTCAGAGAGGTATGCTTTGAGCTGTTGCAAGAAAAAGGATGAAACGTGGGGAGAGAGGGTTAGTCAAATAATGAAAGGGGAAAAGAAAAACCAACCCACTAGCTAGTTATATGCAAAGAGGTCTAGCCTGCAGGCAACCCAAAATATCGGAAACTGAGCTTGGCGGGCTGTGAGGGACGCAGACCACAGCCACCTGCCCTGCCGTGACTCGGACGAAACTGCGCTGGCATGCAACGAGCATGTTCAGCGTCGTCTGAAGCCCTGTGGAATAGCTGCTCCACTGATAGTGCCTTAATTCGCCCTGCATGCGTGGATCAAACCCACAAAGATAGCGGCAAAAACATTCAGCTCGATCCTGGGATGACAAATGAGACAGGAGGCAGCGATTCCTGCGAGGGTTAGATATTCTTGGCCAGCGAAACCAGGAACTACCTGAGCAAGTACTTACTAGAAATCTTTACAGAGATTAGAGATTTACAGGCAAGGAGGAGGATGGGGTCAGCCACTAACAAAAGAAATATCCACCGGCTTAGGGAGATCAGCATCCGGCTGCTCAGTGCCTCATGATTTCTGATTGCAAACTCCTCAAGGCAGCTTTGGGTTTTTTGTGTGTGTCTTTACAGCATGGAACATGCTGGGGAGGATCCTGCTCTCCGATTTGGGGCTTTACACCCTGCAGTAGCACAAAAAGTGAATCAAGGGTTTGCTTTATGCTGTTTATTTTGCTTGGGCCACCCTAAAAGAGAGGATCGCTGAGCTTTGCTTTCCTTTGTATTAATTGAGAGTACCAAGCCCAGAAACCTGTCTTTGCCTACAGGGTTGGTCACAGCCCCCAGGTGAAGGTGTTTGTGTGCCAGATTGCCAAATATTCTGCTTTACCTTTTGGATTTCATGTCTTTCTCACCTGATTCCTTGAGCTGCTGCCCATAAGTTAATTATTCAGTGCCTGGGACATTTGCATCTTGCAGAATCCCATTAATGCAATGGTGAATGGCGGAAATGCTTTGCAAGACTCTGCAAACATGTAGCAGAGCTCATGGCTTGTTGCTAGTAGATTAGTGAGACACTGAGTAGGATTTCAGGGGAATGGTTCCCCCTATGGATTTTATGCTTAATAAATGGAGGTTACTGACTTAAAGCAATGCATGGGAGTTGTTAACCGTGCACAGGGTGTTTCGGATGTGGGTTGCCCTGAAATGCATTGGCGGTGCAGTCCTGATCCCGGTGGCCACCCTGAAGTGTGTTGCGCTTCTCTAGTAAATTTATGTTGGCCCAGTGAGGGGCTGACCCTTGCGCAGAGAAGCAGATTTTGGGAGCAGGAATAGGGCAGGGCAGACCACACCACAGGCAGGATCAGGGGCTTTGCCCACAGGGTCAGTGGCAGCACGGCGCACTCTGCATCTGTGTTTCAGCAGGTTCCCTGGCTATGCCAGCCCTCTCTAGCTGTGGGATCTCTGGATGCAAGAGCTGCTCCTATCTCTAAGCCACTCTCCTTTCCCTTTTCAAAACTGATTTATTGCTAGACCTCCCCACAATATAATTAGTTTTGTTCCATCTTGGCCTTGAGCGACCTCCCAGCATACGAGTGGTGATGCTGAACTGGAGGATTTGAGAACAAAGAGTTTCTGCAAATGCTTTCTGGGAAAATGCTCTGAAAGAGGTAAAGGACTTCGTCTGGTTTTTGAATCCCGGACAAAAGCATCCATCGTACTTCGGTAGAACATGATGAGTGATTGTAGACAAGCACTCAGAGAGGGCCACTGACTTTAACAGATTTTGCGTCAGACCTCTTGTTAGTACAGCGGAGAGCATGAGATGAGGCAGTCAAGTGTTTAATATTAACAGAGTAATGTTATTCTAACCTTAAATCTCTCTTCAGGCAGAAGTACCTCTAAATCTGTGTTATTACTATGTTGCCGGTGTAAAAAATAATGTTGTTTCACTTCTAGATTGTAAATGAGTTTGAGCAAAGGAAATATGTTAGAGGTGGGAAGTACCCTGTTTGTTCTTGTTAGCTTCGTTCAGCAAAGTGCCTTTCTAGCAGTTTTTTTAATTCCTGGAGCAGCAAGGACACTAGCCTCATTTCTTCTTTTGGGCTATTCCACTGACATATGTATAGTTACACTAAAACCGAATTTGATTGCTATTGTTAATGGATAAAGTATATTGCTGGATAGCATCAAAAATCTTCAGTCATTTGAATTCTAAGAGCTTGGCCTGGTTGCTTCAGGAAAGAAAATGACGTGGTTACAAGCTTTGTTTAACTGTTGTTCAGTGGTTTGAAAGAGTTTGGGCGTTGTTTTCATGTTGAGAAAGCAAGGCCAAACACCTCTCAGAAAATACTTTGACTTTGCAATGTTCTGGCTGAAAAAAAATCCAAGAAAAAGTCCTTTTTGGCATTTTTATAGCCATGGTTTCATATTTGTGAATTTGAGTACTTTGGCTGTGCTACGAGGTAGGCGTTTACTTTTTCTAGATGGCATTAAGAGATAAAAAAATATGTTTAGATGCTACAGTTCTGATAAATGATACCAATCCATGGCACAGAAATAAAAAGTCCCCAAAACGTTTGAAGGTCATGGGCTCTGTTAGATTTTCTGTTCCCTCGTAGCTTCTAATTGGAAAACTGCATCAATCTTTTTAACGTAACATATTCCACATAAATCAGACTTGAAAATTTACTTCAAGATTTCTTTTGCTTTAAGCACCACATGGAAACCAGAAGCTCAGCCCCTGTCCCTGCTGCAAGGCTGCTCTACCTTGCCTTAGCTGGGAGGGCTCGCAAACCCTTCCCTCTGTGACCGATCTGATCCTGCACTGCTTCAGCATAACCGAGGACAGGACAGATGCCATGTTGCTTTATGTTAGCATAAGAATTCCACCCAAAAAAAGGGATTTCCTCGCAGTCCTTTCAAAGCAGCTTTATGGTATTTTGTACTGCTGGAGAGGATTCAGTCTCGCTGTGGATTTAGACCCTCTGAGCTAGATGTGCATCTTTGTTACAACAGGATCAGCTTTTTTTGGAGTCTGCCTATAACCCTGATCAACCTGTGATCCCTTTAGTGTTGCGTGTTTTCCTCTTATTTGGCAGAAAACCTTGAAAAGAGTATTTTAGGATGATGAAGAAACGGAATTAAAAGGAGTGAAAAGTAGGTATCCAGCCTGTGGTACACTGGTTATCTGTCTCCAATATTCATGTTTTAAAATAATTTAAAACTTAAAATACTGCCTTTTTTTAAGGGGCAATAAAAAAATCTTCCTTGCCTACCACCACAAACCAGCCAATTTTTATTTCCTTGAATTAACTTGGGATTTTGGGAACCCCACTTGAATGCCTTGTGTGGGCAAACACTGCTCACGGGTAAGCAGCAATGGCAGGATCAGGCCCATCATTTTTTGGGGAACAGTGGCCAAAATCAGTCCTCAGTGACCTCGTTCGAGCTGATGACCAAGAACAAGGTTATCCTGCTGTGTGCATTTCTCATAGCACCTTGGTGCGGGCTGTAGGATGCGAGCAGGTCCTTAGCAAGGAAAATGAAAAAGTTCCTGAGTCAGAAACGAAAGCCCCGCTACACTGCTGCGTGGACGCAGGATCCCTTGAAGGCAATTTTCAGATTTCCAAGTAAATCCAACAGCTGCTGTCTAAGGCTGCAGTTCCTCACGCGTGAGAAAAGGGAGGGTACAAAGTAGAAGCCGTCTCCACATTGCGCATGGACAGCAAACCCCTCTGAATTCCAGCAGATGTTTTGGGTTGACAATGGGAACATTATATGCCTGTTTGTTCCTTTATCTCAGGAAGAAACACCATTTGGCAACAATTTGCTCCCTGGCAGTAAGAATGAATTACTGACCTGACTGAGCACTGTCAGATGAGAGACGTGCCAGCCTGCAAGAGGGGCCGCTTGCGAACCGCGTGGTGCTTGCGGGCAGCGTGCGCGCGCACCTGCGCACACACCTTTCTCTGCACGTTAGTATGTATGCTGATATGTGTGTGTATGGATTGCTGGTTTATACCGAGCTGGGTTTCTCAGAGAGGCCTGTTAATGCAGAACAGTATTGCTCAGCATTTTTCCACCAGCATCTCTCAAAGGCATCAGAGGACTCTCACATCTGATCAGCAGGGAATTTTACTTATTTAGATGCAGCAAGCCACGGAAGGAGCAGGCAGCCGAGGTATACCTGCCCGTTTGCAACCTGTTGTGCCTTGTGGCCATCCTTGAGGTTTTCAGTGCTTTCTACATCAGACATTTGCCGTAGCCACTGTAGGAACTTTGAGCACAAGGACTTCCCATTGAAACGGATCTGAGGTTTCTAAGGACGGTGTCGTTTCAGGTTAGCTTCCTCTGGTTAATCCAACAGAAATGATTATGTTCCCGTTCCTGCTCCAGATCGTACCTGCAGTAATGGGTGATTTAGTAATACACAGAACAGTGGTTGTAGAGAGATGGCTTGAGGGCTCTAGATAACCTGGATGTGATGATCTCCTTGCAGTGGGCAACAGAGAGACAATAGGAATGTCTAGCTCAAATTAGGTACTTTAAACAAGTAATTAAGGGAGAGAAACCCCAGTCTTAATGCAGAATGACTTGCTACGGAGTCACCTGAGCCATAGAAATTGGGGTTATTTAACTTTGCGTTTTGCATGCCGTAGTGACTTCCTAGGTGCTAATCTGAGATTAAGCAAAAAATGAACAGCTGGAGTTCTACTGTATTTTGCAAAATAGCCCATTTCAAGCAGTGAGCTCATTTAAGTGCTGTCTGGGAGGCTGTGCTGTTCCTGTGCTTGGCAGGAATCTCAAGACTAATACCTAAGAGGATTAGAGAGCATCGCTGAATGTTAAACAAGATCCAGGCTAAGTGGTGTGCACCAGTGAGCTTGTACTCCGGGGGGCTGTTTGAGGGAGCTGTTACTTGCTGATCTGGAAAAAAAAAAAAAGTGGGCTTGTGTGGGAAATATTCTTGCATCAACCAAATCCTTCCTGTAGTTTGTTTCTCTTGTGTTCCCACTTGATGCAGTATTTCCACTCTGCCTGTCTCATGGACTCACGTGCTCTTGTGCTCAGTGGGGACAGTGAATGTTGCAGGGAATGATGATCAGCAAGCTTCCTTTTCCTTGTTGCATTTAGCTCTTCTAATGTGTTCTTTTCACCTCTGTGTTGTCTGGTTTGAGAGAGGAATGGGTGGGCATCCAGCCCACCAGCATGGGGTTGAGCTGGAGAAGTGATCACAGAAAGGTCAACATAAAGACTGTCGTTGCCTGGTAGAGCAATATGAATTCTCAGTACATTTTTTTCCCTAGAAACTCTACTTACTGTGGAGAATAGGGCTTGGAAGGTAATCTTGTCTCAGAAAAAAAATGACGTACTGGATAATTTGGATCTTGACCTCCCAACTCACTTTGTTCGCAGCATGTAAAAGAGACAGCATGGAGGCTATGTCCCATGACAGATTTTCTCCCCCTTTACAGCACCATGTAATGCCCCAGGATTTCACAGATTTCTTCCCATGCTGCAGCAGAAATTGGGGATTTAAGATTCGTATTTCAACTCCAAATTTTGTTCTGTTTGACCCATTTGAAAGGAAAAAGGCATTAAGACCCCATGAAGGAATGGCTCTTCAATGGCAAGGATTCACGTGAAACCCACTTCTGGCAGCTCCTTGCTCGCGGTCTGCGGTAGCACGGGCATGGCAGGTGATTTAAGGGGAAAAACAATCGTGGAAATGTCCAAATTTCTTTAGTTTTTTTGAATAGGTGACAGTAGAAAGGGGCATCATGAGTTAGGGTATAAATAGTTCTGGCTCCAAGCACAATTGTGTTTCTGCTTTTGCTCTTATGATCAAGCCAAAAATAGATTCCCAATACTCTGCAAGAGGAGTGCAGCCTGGTGTAATACATAAATTGATCATTGGGGGGGGTGGGGCGGGGGGAATAAAAAATAGCCAGATGATGGGGATATCTCAATGAAAAGGCTGTTATCCCACAGTGATGTAAGAGAGGAGCCTGTGGAAAACCCCTTTTGGAGGCTTTGCTACTCCAGCAATGGCTGTTAGCCTCTGTTTATGAGGACGATGCAGTAATTCTGTATAATATTAACACATCACCTACAACAGAAGGGCCTCATACTATTTGTGCCAAATCCTACTTTTTGTAGTATGGCTTCCACAACATTTCATGGTATTGTTTCCTCTGGTTTGACCTTTTTGTTTTTACACTCATACTAATCAAACCAGGAGGATGAAAGAGAGTAAGGTCTTGTAAACCATGGTAGATGTCATCATTATTCTGTTTTATTTTTCCTGCGCTCAGCATCCTTGCATTGTGTAACATAGGATGTTGTGTTTTTTGCGTTTTTATTGCTTCTATCTTTTAGAAGCAGCAAAGAATTGTCTGACATTCTTCATTTGGGTTTTGCTCATTTTGTTTCATTTCTTATATTGTAGACAATTTGCCTGAATCTGCATCTTCTGCATGAAAACAAAGAAGGTGTGTCTATAGGAACGAATGGTAGTCATTGGGAAAAGCTGACTAATGGCTTGTGCAGAAACACTATCCTGAGTATTAAACAACCTTAAACGGGTTGTAAGGATCCAAATGATGGAAAATAATGCCATGCTGTGGGCAGGGCAAGATACTGGGAGAATGCTGGTGGTGTATCTGCGTTGGAAGAGCCACTGAGACACCCGGCTCCGTGGGCAGTAACGGTGGCTGGAGAGCACAGTACAGTGCCAGCATGAAAATCTTCCCATCATCAGACTTGTGGGTAGGAAAAGGATATTAAAGCAAGAGTGACGTTAGGGAGAGAGGTATTATAGCATAAAAGA
This sequence comes from Phalacrocorax aristotelis, assembly GCF_949628215.1. Lineage (NCBI taxonomy): Eukaryota > Metazoa > Chordata > Aves > Suliformes > Phalacrocoracidae > Phalacrocorax > Phalacrocorax aristotelis. The sequence goes on along the minus strand of NC_134288.1, from coordinate 12,251,241 downwards.
ACCTTTTGTCTGGCTAAGCTTTGCTATGGAAGAATATAGTGGCCCAGTTAAATCTGCTTTTGTGCATTGGCGCTGCAAGTTTTTAAAGATGGTCTAAGGCAGCTGCAGCCAATTGTATTTGCACAGATAAGCTGGAACAAATAAGTAAGCTCAGAAAATCTGGCTAGATTTATCTTCAAAGCATTTTCAAGCAGCTAATTGAAAATTACCCAAGCCACCATCCTGATTTCTTGCATATTATTGCATTAATTTGCCAGTGAGTGGAAAGCGCTTGGAAACATACAAAGGATTTGAGTGCTAAGCTTTACTATTTGGGATTGATTTAATTACAAATGTGTCCTTGCTGATGCGATAATTTAAAGCCATCTTCTACTGCTCTCATCCATGCTTCAGATGCTGGTGGGACTAATGTATAAACACGTCTCTGACAGGAGGGGTGGGCCAGGGTATTCCTATCGCCTTCCACTTCTAGATACCTCCTCCCGGGCACCTCAGCTGTCCCTGCAGCACTGATGGTGAGCACAGCATTGGATTGTTGGCCAACAATCAAACAATTCACAGTTGGTCAGCTGGCTCCTCCTCAGGTGTGTTTCTCATTCCTGAAACGTTTCTGTGTGTGCAGGATGATGCTGTTCCCGTAGGAATTGCTTACGGAAGGCTCCAGGCTGGTCCCAGTGTTGCTCCCCGCAATAGCAGCATCCTCTATATTGCTGAACCAAAGAGATGCTTTTTAAAAGTGTGCTAAAAAATGCAAGGCTTGCACTTTGTGTAAGCTGAGGACAGTTCCTCAGCTGCCAGGAAAACAATTCAATGTTGCATGTGAACGACCTGATCACCCCACGCTTTCTTTTATGTCCCTTTTAACTGAATCAGCGCCCTGAGGACAAGCCCCATTCACGGGACCAGGACGTGGATTTATCTCACTTCTGGGAGCCTTTCCTGTTCCTAAACCAGAGAGTGGATTACACTTGATCCATATGGTGTTTATCAGTTACAACAGAAGTAATACTGATAATCCTCTGAAGCTGAACTATCAGAGAAAAATTCACTATGTGCTACCAAGATAAACTAAATGTACAAGCCCAGATGAATTTGTCCCTTTCTGGACTAACGTGAGCTTTGTACTTGGGTGTGGACTTTCCCAAAGTCAAAGTATCTGTTAGTAAGGTCAGGCTCACTCGCACATCGCGGAGAACAACTGAGATTGCCCAGCGCAGCCACTGGGCATCACCTGGGGCTGCTCATCCCTGGTTTGCAGTACGTTTTCTGATCATTTTTAATCCGCCCTTCCTGTTCCTTAGCAAATATCTCCATTTATGCCATAGAATTGGAAAAAATTAAGTCTGCACATAAACCGTAAACTGTGCTCAGCTATGGAAAGCAGAAGTTATAAATAGATGTTACTTGCCACAATAATACCCTATAAAAGTCAAAAACCATGGAGTGAAAGGCAAGATTAACTATTATTGGGCATGCTTCAGCAAATGGGATTATTTTGCATGTCAGTTATGACTTAATTTGTAACATTAATCTGATCGCAGTCCTTGGCAGAGACACAGAATGTTTTTAATTGGTCCTGTGACTGTTTAAATGATCACCTGATGAAAAGCTTGTGAATTTTACTATTGATTTAATGCTAAATATTAGGGGGGGAGTCTATAAATTTCATCACAAAATACAAATCATATGCTTTCATTGCCTTGCTACTTTTGTTGTATTGACTTGGTAATGTTGGCAGTCTGGAACCAGCTGTACAGCTGGAAAAAAAAAAAAGAGTTAAAATCTTGCAGCAAAATGAGTAAATCTATTGCCGGGAGATAATAGCATTGGGACTGATTCAATGAAAGCAAGAAATCACCAGCTGAGTCATTAAAAACAGAGATGAATGGGAAGCAATAAATGGATGGCTGAGATGAATATGAATGATTAGGAAGTGCATGACGTTGGTTGGGTTTTTTCCCTAAAGATTATATTTTTGTCCTCTAAAGTGGCATATGGCTCCTATGAAAGCTAATATTCCCAGTGAAGTGTCACTGCCAGTTTATAAATACTTTGAGAGATGAAAAGCAGCTTAGTGGATAGCGTGGAGCAGGAACCAGGGCTCCTGCCCACAGCTCCTGGGTACAGCTTTTTAGTCCAGGTCCATCGGGAGATGGCTTTGGGGGCATCTGCTTTTGTGGAAACGGTTCACCCTGTGTTTACTGCTAAGTATGACTAAGGGTAACCAAAGTTGAAGGGGAGGGTGATGCGATCACCTGGGTCCAGTGGCCCAGACTCCTGCTACTTCAAGTAAAAGAAAACTTGAATGAAAACCTGTAATCTCTTTCCTAACTCATGAAATATTGAAGTATTAATATATATTCATGAAGTATCAAAGGAGATATCCCAGTTCTGGTAAAGAGGCAGTAGGAGCATTCCCTCGAGGGTGAAGTTGTGCCAGATTGGGAGCTCTTGGCTCCTGGTCGCATCAGCTAACTAACGGAGATGGGCTTTTTTTATCTACTGAAATTAGTGATAGCACAACCAGTCCCCAGCCAAGCAACCTTCTTCACAAGTGCAGTCAAATGCGACATCAGATTTATGTTTGATATGGGAAATGTGCAGCTGAAGTCAGCTGCCATGCAGGAGGCACTTTTGATTTACACTGGGGTAGCATGACCAATTCCACCTCTTGGAGCCTGACCCAGTACCTAACAGTCACTTCTGACTTTAATAAAGTTAGAGGGCTACAGCGCTCTTATTTATCATTTCCAATATTGCATCCAAAGACAAGAAAATAGATTTAGAGCTGTAAGAGTTATAAGGACATTGGAGGGATGAAAGAGTGAAAAAAAATATAGTCTGACATCCAAGGCAGACCTTATGAAGTTCAACAAAGAGAAGTGTAAGGTCCTGCACCTGGGAAAACATAATATGGGAGTGCAGCACAGACTGGGACCCACCTGGCTGGAGAGCAGCTCTGTGGGAAGGGACCTGGGGGTCCTGGTGGACAGGAAGCTCAACATGAGCGAACAGTGGCTGCTGCGGCCAAGAAGGCCAACAGGGTGCTGGGTTGCATCAAAAAGGGCATCACCAGCAGAGGCAAAGAAGTCATCATCCCGCTCTACTCAGCGCTTGTCAGGCCACACCTGGAGTGCTGTGTCCAGTTCTGGTCCCCGCTGTACAAAAAGGATGTGGCCAGGCTGGAAGGGGTCCAGAGAAGGGCCACCAAGATGATCAGAGGACTGGGAAGCTGCCATATGAGGATAGGCTGGGATTGCTGGGTTTGTTCTGCCTTGAGAAAAGGAGGCTCAGAGGGGATCTCATCACCATGTACCAGTACTTATGGGGTAGCTACAAAGAAGATGGAGACTCCCTTTTTACACGAGTCCCATGGAGAAGACAAGGGGGAATGGACACAAGTTGCTCTTGGGGAGATTCCGATTGGACATGAGAGGGGAATTGTTCACAGTGAGGACAGTCACCGTTGGAATAATCTCCCCAGGGCAGGGGTCGACTCAGCCACGTTGGACACCTTCAAGAGTCGTCTGGACAGGGTGCTGGGCCATCTTGTCTAGACTGCGTTCTTCCTAGGAAGGTTGGACTAGATGGTCCTTGAGGTCCCTTCCCACCTGGGATTCTGGGATTATTTTTGTGGCAGCACATTACAACAGTCTGTGCAGCGAAATTTCAATGCCTGCAGTTAGTTTTCGCATTTACACGTTACATATTGAAGTTATCCCACGCTGTGCTCAGTCAGCTAAAGTAGAAGTTGCCCAGAGGAGCAGTGCCCTCCTGGCTGCCAAGCTCACCCTGCCCTGAGCTATCATCAAATTCTCAGTAAAATCTGGACCTTGAAATATTCTGTGCACTCTGCTCCCCAGACAGGGTAGTTAAGATAGAATTATTTGCAGGCGAAAGTTGGATCTCATTTGTTTAACTTACCCCAAGGGCCAGACCTGTTGTAGCGCTACTGCCCTGGATGTTTAAAGTTTGCCTGCACCGAGTGGTCTTTCCTCTGCCCTTCTGGGGTGGGAGCAGGACCTCGATGCCGCTCTAGGCGCCGTGTTCTGCCAAGTTGTCCTGCACCAGTGCCTGCAAGAACTGCTGTACAGGGAGGCACGTCGGTGCTCCTGCACACCATTATCTACTAAACAAATAGCATTAAGTTTTTCCAACAACACACAGATGAGTATTAATTGATTGACCAAAGGCTGCAATATTGCCAAGTTACAGCGATCTGAACATGGCTCATTTTACTGGGGAAACATGCCCGTTTTCCCTGTTCCCTGCTGATGAGACTTACTACAACCAAGAGACTTATTGCAATTTTTATAGGAACCTCTTGAACAGATATTGGCAAAAATATTGTGCAACACAGGATGCTTTGAAGATGCTCTCTAATAAAACAGTTCTTGCCTAGCATTCGTTGCATATTTAAGACCAGCATTTAAGGGAGAACCTTATTGTTTTCATATTTATAGTTCAGCCAAGGCATTTAGGAAAAAAATACTCCTAGTTGCCAGCATGATCAGGTGCTGTGATGCACAGGAACCGGCTGAAAGAAGGCAGTCTGCATTGGTAATCAGGTTAGAGTCAGCTGCCTCTGCCCTCCAGCTCGCTCTGAAATGGCATGTAGTGTAATTAGTTATAGAAAGTATTTTACCGAATAGTTGTAAACAGATCTGAGGGCTTGGAATAAAATCAATCTGACTGTGGAAACTTTTCAGGATAATTATAAACTGTTATTGGCAGAGTGTGAAAGAGACCAAAGGATTTTTAACAGTGGGAAACTTGTAGCTGTGCATGCTGTTCTCTGCGGGGGGATGAAGAGGGACAGAGGCTGCGGCTGGTGGAGTGAGGGTCTGGTATCTAACCAGGAGCTCTTCAAGAGGGTGGGTAAGGGGCTTCAGCTGGTAAAGAGACTACTTTTAGAGGTGCCTTTTGTGGTTTTTTTAAATGCTCTTGAATGTTTTGGGGGTTTTTTTTTCTGTAATATTAATGGTGTCCCAATACCTGATGTCCCAACACCCCCCATGGTGGAGGGCACAAGTCCAGCTGAACTACACAGGGAAATGCTAATACTTACAAAAAAAATATTTGAGGGTTTTGAGCATTATTTTATATAAAGGCATGTGTGAAACTTTTCTCTTCACAGATCAGAATGGTCTTGGCTCAGACCTTCGCCATCTCCCTACTGATGTAAGCACTGAAAATTGCATCTCCCAGGTAGGCAGGTCCTTGCTGCCCCACAAAGCCACCCTGGCCACCAGCCCCACCTGGACCTGCCGCTCGACTCTGCGTTCCTGTTCATGGCAATGCCCCAGAATTCAACCGGCGAAAATGGCTTTTGTTTCACTCAGACACTCAACTTCTCCCACCCGCCTCCTCCTCCCGGCGAGGCTGGCCGGACCTTTGACACCCCGAGCGAGCAGAGGCCATGCAGCACCCTGCTGAGCAATGGCACAGCATTTTCCAGCACACCCAGCCCCTCCGACTCGTGCGCCGAACCCCTCTGCTCCACCACCCCAGGAGAAGAGGAGACCCAACTCAACGAAGGGATTAAATTCGTGTCAACTGAAGGGGAGGAGCTGGCATGCGGCTGGGGTGCGTTCACCCCTGGGTGCTTACAGCTTTTTAACACATCCAAGGGCGTCTTGTTCTTCCTCTGCGTGGCCTCCTTCCTGCAAGGCATGACGGTGAACGGCTTCATCAACACAGTCATCACCTCCATCGAGCGGCGCTTTGACCTCCACAGCTACCAGAGCGGGCTGATCGCCAGCTCCTACGACATCGCGGCGTGCGTCTGCTTGACCTTTGTCAGCTATTTTGGGGGGAACGGCCACAAACCGCGATGGCTGGGTTGGGGTGTGCTGGTCATGGGCTTGGGCTCCCTGCTGTTTGCCTTGCCCCACTTCACCACGGGACGGTACGAGGCGCGTTCAGCGGCAGAGGTGGGCATCTGCGGGGGAAACCAGAGCCTGCCCTGTGCCCATGCTGCCTCCAGCCTCTCCAGCTACAGGTTTGTCTTCATGCTGGGGCAGTTCCTGCACGGGATGGGAGCCACACCGCTCTACACGCTCGGTGTCACCTATTTAGATGAAAACGTCAAGACTAACTACTCCCCTGTGTACATTGGTGAGTTGAGCTGGAGAGGCAGCTTAAACCCATGAGCTGGGTGATGGGAGGGGGAGCCAGTCCATCTGCCTTGGCACCAAACAGGACACATCAAGCAGTTTCACAAGAGGTGCTCCCAGTCTTTTGTTCCCGATAATGGGTGCGGTGGTAATCAGAGGGAATTGGCAGCTGTTGGGGAGGTTTTGATTATTTACAGGCGGGAACTGTAAGTGCAGCTGGGTATTTTCGCTCCTGCAGATCAGGAGGTGCCTCCTGCTCCCAGCATGGGGCCAGCTGGGGAGAGCCCACCAGCGTGCCCCAGCACATGTGTGGCTTTAGCATCTCTGCTACAATCATTTCAAATATATGAAATAAATAGGGTATATTGCAAACAACCATAAGGCCATACCCTATCTGTGCAAGGGGACATCACCCCTTTAGTGCCATAGCACAGCGGGGACAGTTGCTGGGCTGCTCAGATACTGCTGGTGCAAAGCACAGCCAAGCTTCACCATGGGAAGAGGCTCAGCTCACTCCTCGGCTCTATATCGCTGATCACTTAGCAATTGCCAAATACTTATTCAAATACTTTGAAATGGCTGACCTTTTAGCAATTTCAAAATTTAGCAGTCTGTCCATACTGTCGTATCAGAGGGCTGTGCAGGGAGAGAAGGAGGTCGCAAGGAGATCATCAGTAAGTCTATCTTTCCAGAGCAGCAAACCAAAATTAGTGCCAGTGGTGCAACGTTTAGTGTAGACACTGTGTATTGCCGGTGGGGAGACAACACCAGTGCTCATCACACCGGCGCTCAGGATGTGGCAGCGGGGTCAGTTACATCCCTGCTGACTAATCAAACAGTAACCACATAAATATGGTTTTCCACTGAACCAATTTTGCCTGTCCCATGCTCTAAAAATTCCCAGGTTGGATACAAAAGTTTCCCTGGGACATAAGTGTGAGACGAAAACTTGTCAAAACTGCCTGGCTTTGTTTCTCAGTGGCTTAGGGAGTGGGGTGCGAGGCGGGAGGAGGCCAAGCATCCCGGGTCCAGGAGGGAATCAGGCTGCGGTGGGGTGGGGGATGCTGGGCACCGGCAGTGCTCCGCAGCATCCCTGGCTGAAATCCTGCTATTTGTCTAACACAGCTCGTTTTCCCTTTCAGCTGTTTTCTACACTGCTGCAATCCTTGGGCCTGCAGCGGGTTATCTGGTAGGAGGAATGTTTCTAAATATTTATACTGAAATTGGCAGAGAGTAAGTTGCTAAAAAATAATCTTGTTCCTTTTCCTTTATGCTATATGTTTCCTTTGGGGTAAAAAAATAACAGTAGTCTGGAGAAATGACCTGGTGGCTTGGTGGAAACGTGCCCATGGTGTTTAGCGGTGTTTCTGCAGGGGTGCTGAGGCTGGAAGGGTAGCTTGCATTAGTGCTGTCACTGGAAGAAAATTGCTGACAAACATGTCAGATTAAATCCCTCCTCGCGCTGCGCTGCCTGTGCTAATGAGGCTATGGGCAGCAGGTGAATTTTTTGATTGAGTACCCTAATGAGGCAATGCTACCAGCAGTGCAGCTCGTCCTCCTGGTAATCCAGCCAGGATGCTTAGTCCCTCCTTGCTTCCTAGTGTTTGTCATTTATCTTGCCTCCATACCAGCTTTCTGGCAGATGAGTGGGTTAAAAAGGGGGAGCATGTTTCTAGGGGGTGGAATGGGTTATTTTCACCAGTTTTCTTGCAAAGGGTGGCTCTGGGGTGGACCGAAGATCATAGCAACCCCCAAAGCACAAATGAGATGGAGAGAGGTGAATGTACAAGCCAGAGATTAAAGGAGAATTAAATTATATAGTTTCCGGGGCTTGTTAAGTGTTGTGCTCTCCAGTAAGGCAGGCAGCACTACAGTGTGGCCGGAGGGATGGTGGATGTGGCATCCCTGGCAGATCACCGTGGGAGAGGCCAGAGCTCGGTTTCCTCTGCTGATGTCCCCTCCGTGTCCCTCCAACCCCTGCCAACTTCAGCAAGAAGCATGCCAAGCTGTCCTGCTCCGTTTTGAACCACCGCCTCTCTCCCTTGTGTCCTCTTGGCTTTGTTTCTTACAGGATCGACATAGCCCCGGAGAACACGCTGTGGGTGGGGGCATGGTGGATCGGCTTCCTTGGGGCTGGAGCAGCCTCCCTCCTCATCTCCATCCCCATCCTGGGGTACCCCCAGCGCCTCCCAGGTACACGGATCCTCCACAGCTCGAGGGAATTGGGGCTGGGACTGCACAGTACTCACGCTTGCCTGGGGTCTTGCATCCTTATGCACACGTGTAGCCTGGGACACAGGGGTAGAGGAGGAGCTTCCAGTGTTTAAATTGTAATGCCTACAAGGATTTCACCTCCATGCTTTCCAGCTGCCTGTTTACCTGCTCCTCCCTTGTAGCTGTTGCCGGACGGAGGATGTCGCGTTGCGTTTCTCCCCTGCAAATCCACTGCTGTGGTAGCATCTGCATCCCGTGTCTGACATGGTCCTTGTTCCTGTTTGCTTCTTGTTTTCAGGATCCCAGCGGTATATCGTTATGAGGGTGTCAGAGGCTCATCAGCTAAAGGATGGGAGTCACAAAAAAGCATCGGATCCAGACTTCGGGAAAACTGTTAAAGATCTGCCTCGGTGAGAAAACCACCCCGTGCCCTGAGGTTCAGGGACCCCTCCCTAGAAGCGAGAGCAATGGGTCCAAACTGAGCTTGCTTTCTGCTGTGCTAGCTGAAAGGTTTTGCCCATCTTTAAATATAGCAATGATGCTTTCTTGCAGAGGAGGTTGCAAAGTGCCTGGGTCCTGTCAGCAGCTGGGTGCCCTTGGCAAGTGAGCTGAACTAGAAATTGTGCTGGGGCTTGCATGGGAGAGCAGGGGACAAGTGGCTGGTCCTGTCTGCACTTTTCAGAAGCTCAGGTCCACATGTGAAGATCCACCTGCAGTCATATGCAACATGCTGAGTTTCACTGAGAGCGGCTTGGTGCCACCCTTTAGGTGACAGGAGATGCACAGGCGTTGCCATCTCATTCCCTCTCCCCGCAGGCATTATTTCTTCCTGTCTGCTTGTCTCTGGCCTCACCTAGCCCAACTGGTTGTTGTCCGACATCTCCTCCTCTCCATCCCCTCAGGGCTTTTCTTCCTTTCCTCTATTTTTGCTTGTGTTAGAGCCCTGTTTTGTCCCTTTAGTGAGAAGAGAGAGGTAACAAAACCCCCGACTCCTACAGCTCCATTCCAAATCCAGGGAACGAAACATCCTGCTCTGTAACTTTCAGTTCCTTTTGTCTTTTATTCTTTGTTTCTTTTTTTTCTTTTTTGCCTTTACATCTTCCAGCCACCTTTTATGTGTTACTACTTCTTATCTCTCCTGCAAAGCAGTGACACAGCAGCGTGCTTAATCACAGGGCCGCTGCTTGGCTCTGTAGTGTGGGCGAGCATGCTTGCACCAACGGAGGTTCGGTAGGAAATGGTTTAAAGGGATCCTGGGTGGGAGCAAGCGAGTGGTCTTTTAACCTGGAAATATTTGCTATGGATCTTTGAAATCTTTTATAATTTTTTTTTTGTGTTGAGTTGTATTTAAATGGAGGGCAGGGGGAGAGGTGCTGCTTTATTTACAGCTTGGGTTTAGCTGGTGTGCAAGCTCTGGAGGTTGCAGAGGTATCTGGGTATCAATTCCCTCCAGAGCTTGCAGTCAATAAGGGGATTTTTCATTTTTTTTTTTCTCCCAGGACTGCTCTTAGGGAGGAGTTTGCATCCATGTGTGGTGGCTGCCCCATGCAAAGGCAAAATTCAATGTTGCCAAACCCTGTGCCGCTGCCAGCAATTACTTCTGAACTTTAGTTGTGGTGGTGGTGTTTGGGCTGGTGGAGGAGGATTGGAGCGGGTGCTCAGTATGGGAGTTTTCAGCAGCCGTCACTCTGTGTTGTGTCAACGCAACTACTCCCGTTGGTCTGAAATACTTGGACACTTCACAGGAAGTTTACCAGGGGTTGAGGCAGTTTTATGAAGAATATTACATTGAACAGATTTCAACACTGTTATTAAATGGCATTCTTGACCGGGTGCCATTTTCCGAGGTCACAGTTTATTCTCTGCACGGAAATTAAATTCAAAACCTGCATTTAAATAATGATGAAGTTATGACTAAAACCAACACAAACAGGGTAGCAGAGAGGGATGAAATTCAGTGGTAATGCTTTTCTTGCTTATCTGGAACAAAGCTCCCACTGTTTCTCAGTGAAGGCTGTCTGACAGCAGGTATGGAGGCAGTCCTCCTCCGGGACCATCTTCTTTCACCCCTCGTTCCTGAAGAGCAAATACCCGAAGGTGGGCAGCTCGTATCAAATAATTCAGATCAGTCCAGACCTTAGTGTGGTTTTCGTTTGAAAGCAAAAACTCAACAGACTTTTGTGTTCCCTGCTTTTGATTAACAAAAGGGAAGTGCCTTAAAGGGTTGCTATTCTGGAAACTTGCATTAAAGAGGAGATCACATCTGTGCGTGCAGCTTTTGGGGACATGTGGACCAGGCTGGAGAGCGAGGCCGAAGGACACTGTTGCTTTTGTTTTAGTAAGCGATCAGATGCTACACATTTTCTTGTAGTACGGACAGTAAGAGTCTCACAAAGATAAGCAGAAATAGCGATGAAATAAAATATTGTTCCATGCCATTGGGTCCTTTCTAAACAAGCTTAATGAATTGCTGTATTCACAGTGCTGCTTAAGAGCAGGAGCTTACAGGAATGCAGCCCATACGGCTTAATCTTTTGCCCTGAAGAGACTTCTGTCTTAGTTCTTGGGTTGAAAAAGCCTGATAAAATAGCATTTTCCATTCTCTGGTTCCTTATGATTGCTCACATGAAATAACCCCTGCTGTCAGTGCAGACGTATCCAAACAGAAGACACGTAGAGCTGCGCCAGGAAAGGAGGCTTTGTCCTAGCAAGCTATGGGACAGAGTCTGTGAGGTTCTCTCACTGGTCTGTCAAGCCCTGATCTTCAACACGAGAGGCTATGGGTCAATATTTCCTTCATCCCTCTTGGATTAGGTGGTAGGATGGGGCTTCAGTTTGTCTCATGGCTTTACTACAGCTTCCACGTGTTGTAAAGGGAGGTTGGTTTACGTTCCTGTGGGATGTACATACTGCACTCCATTCCCTTGATGGTGGTGACAGCAGGTGTCATTTTGTGCTGGAAAAGTCCCCATTCACATGCTCTAAGATTACATAAATATCTATCGTTAATGACTCATTAGCTTGTGGCCACGCTCTTACAGTCTGGGGCATCCTGGGCGTGCAAGTGTTTCTCAGAGGGGCAGGCTCTGATTGTACACATGGTCCCAACCTACTCAGCAGGACCATTTTATGAGGAAAGAGTACCTGTATGTGCCCACATCAGTAAAGAATTGCAGGATCAGGCTTTTAGAGATGGTGAGTTTCTTCTCTTGGCAGTGCTGAGCCTCCTGAAATCCCTTTGACTGCAAGAACTGAGAACAGTCAAGACTACTCAGGAGTTACGTGGTTTCTGGGTATGTTTAAAGGCCTACTGCTAGCAATGAAAAGGTCTCTGTTGACTTTGGTAAGGTTTTGTATGCCATAGTTCCTCACGACTATGTTTTCAGTTTATAAACAGATTAAATTACATCAATAAATCCATACTCTTAGCACCTCAGCATTTTCCTACCTGCAAGTCTAAGCTGTAACCTTTGACCAACAGGCATGAAATCACACTAGTGCCAGGGGACAACGCCTCTCTTTTATCTTGAACTGTGAAAAAGTGAAGGCATTTTATGTTTTCTACATCAGCCACAAGTGTTTTCTAGCTAAGAGATTAGGCTTTGTGCTTTCAAATAAAGCACAGTTGAAAAGATCATTCCTGGAAAATAGTTTAGTAAATTAAACTAATCCCAACAGCTAGACAATAGTTAGTATAAAGCCCCCTGTGATCAAGGTGTATGAATGTGTGGTATTTCTGTGTTTTGGCTTCTTTGTTCTTTTAGTATAATGAAATTCTCCACTTTATGTGGGTAAAGTTGCGTAAGTCTGATGCTAAGCCTCAACACGTCTCTCCCTTGGTTGTATTATAGTAGGTTTTCTCTGATTTCGCTTTTCCTCCAAAGCAGTAGGTGGTAATTGACTGTGCCTTTCAATTCAGCGAGCATCCCACAGAATCCCAGTCACTGCCATTGCTGCGGGATGGCGTGTTGGTGCCTGTCTCAGAAATGGGATGATCTGTGGTACTGACCCAGGCTAGGCTCAGGGAAAGCTTGTTACAAAATGCCCCCTGCAAAGCAGTGTCAACCCTCTTAGTCCAATATCCGAGATAGCGAGAGATAATTGAGACCATCCCGTGTGCCTGAGGGTGTTTCTGTGTCTCAGAGATGGAATTGTCGCTGGATCATCTTTCCGCATATAAATGACACATGGCAATTTTTCAGGCATATCTATGTCTCTCTACTAAATCCCAGTAGGTTGAAAATAAAATTTATTTGCTCAACTTGTACATTAAGCTTAAAGTAAAACTGTGCTTAGATTATGGGAGAAAGATTGCTTTCTGTTTTTCAGTGGGATATAAGGTGTCTTGGAGGTGTTCCCTCCATATAGAAGGGGTTGTTTGGTATTTCCCCTGAGCTGCAAAACATCCATGGCTATCAGAGATTGTTATTCTCATAAGGACATGGGTGCACATGAGTAAGTGCGTATGTGAGGATGTAACACAACTTTATTCCCTGCTCTTGGTTGAGTCAGGAGTCCCAAGATAACTGCCATCAAGGACTAATAAAACCTTGAAATGATTGAGATTTGGTGAGGAGTATTTCAGTGTTGCCCCGTTTAGGAATGCAAAATACTCAGCCTGACCCTAAATGTTGGAAAATTACCACTGAAATCATCCATGCAGAAGTCCTTGGCACCCTGAGAGTGAATTATGTCACACGCAAACACTGCTGGTATCCAGTCCCCATTTTGAACGTGCACATGAGAGAAACAGACCCATCTGGTACCCTCATGAGATCCACAGAGAGGAGTCCCAGATTATTCCCTCCTGTTTAGGCGTTTGTGATGTTCCTCAGATTCCCTTGGTGCTTGGCTGTATCCAAGGGGGCTATAAAAGATGGCCAGGGTTAGCACATCTCTTAGGTGCCTGAAGATAGTCAGGACAACACCCAGTAGGAACAAGAGCTGGAGCAGGTTGGCACATGAGAGACATTGTATATAAAGGCAGAGTTTGAGGGCAAACTTATTGATCCCCACCTGCAGTGGAGACTCTCTCCACAAAGCACCAACATCTTCTCTGTGCAGGTACTTAGAGAGAGGTGAGGGTATCCTCAGCATCTTTCCTTGGCTGGTAGATCTTGATAAATGTAAGGGGAGAAGCTCACTGCTCTTTCAAACTCCAATTAGGTCCGTTTTGGTTTTTTTTTTCTTTTGAAGAGATGCGGCATGATAGGATGCTGCCTCGCCTTACATGTGGTCCTGCTGACTTGAAGATAGGGGACAGACCTGAAATCAAAATGTGCCACAGTGATTCAGTTTCACTATGTTTGTCCTTCCCAGGTCAGTACTGCTGCTTCTGAAGAACCCCACCTTCATCTTCCTCTGCTTAGCGGGAGCGACTGAAGCCACCCTCATTGCTGGGATGTCCACATTTGGACCCAAGTTTCTGGAGTCTCAGTTTAGTTTAAGTGCCTCTGAAGCTGCTACCTTTTTTGGTAAGGAAACCAGCTATTTGCAATGTTTTCCCATTTTGCCTACAAATACAAGTGCACTGTAGTTCATTTAGAGTGGAGACAAACATGCCTTGCAGTTAATTTACAGAGCAGTTATCATCTTTAGCTATTAGATAGGATTGTTTCCTGTTAGCACATCTGTACCAAGTGCATTTTCAGAGCTGTATCTACTGACATCAGGAAGAAATGTGTCACTTCTGTAGCCATCTGTTACCCTCTAGAGGAAAGCAAAATAACTGTAGTCTGTTCCTTCTCGTGCATTACCAGGAAACATTAACTAAATGTTTTCTCTAACAAGGGATGTCTGAACTGGGGGACATATTTTGTCAGCATCCCAAAACTGGGAAGATCTTCAATCAGCTGCCGTATTGTAGACTGAAGAAGTGATGTCCAACAAGCATCAGCGCTCATTATGTGCTCCTCAGTCTGTTTTAAGATCTCTGGATAGGAAAAGCTGCCTTTCCAGGCTCATGCCTCATTACCTGAGCTGTTATGGAGGACTACCTACTGTAGCAAAGTCCACCAAACTCCCACCAAGCAGCCACACAGCAAACAAGGGGTTATTCTCATGCAGACACACTCCTGTTAATGTATTCAGACATGAAAACTTCTTGCTGACATTTCTGAACTTCCTTGTGTTTTTGTTTCCCTTTTTTTCAGGTTATCTGGTCGTGCCAGCTGGAGGGGGAGGCACGTTCCTGGGAGGATTCCTCGTGAATAAATTTAAACTCCGCTGTTCAGGAATCATCAAATTGTGTTTACTTTGCACAGTGTCGAGTCTGCTGGCTATATTCATTTTTTTTATTCACTGCCCTAACATGCCGATGGCAGGAGTGACCCAGATGTACGAGGGAAGGTAATAACAATCATCCCATCTGTCCTGTTCTGCGTGGCCCTGGTCAAAATAGAAGGGTAACTCCAAATACGCGGTGCTGGTGATGGTCATGCGTGAATGTGTTGGTGATGGAAGGTCATGTCCAGTCAGTGTTACAGGCAAATACTGAGGGTAAAACCCAGAATACAGATGTCTTAATTTTTGCATCTAGTTGGAGTTTAGGGAAGAGGCTTCCTCTCTAGTGAGGGAGGGAAGATCAGCAGCACCGGAGTGTGAGATGCTCCGCTCTTCAGTTGCCTTACAGAGTCCACCATCTCTATCCAGTGGGATAAACTGGACTAAAAGTGGGAATCTCCTCTCCAAATGGAGGTGTCTCACTATGAGCTGGTCACTTAAACTCCCTTTGTAGCTGTGGGGAAGACACAGCTCCAGGCCACAATTTCCAGTTCATCGTTAAAATTGGGTGAGATGAAACCCTTCCCAAGCCTGGCGTTACGCTACTTAGGGATCCACCACATCTCCTAGTGTCCCCATTTCTCCTTTTTCTCTACCCATTTCCTCCTGGAAAAATGCTGTTCACTGTCTCTCCACTGACTGCTCCTGTGCTTCCCTTAGTGCTTTGCCTGGTGGCCACCTAAACCTGACAGCAGCCTGCAACACCAGGTGTGGCTGTCTGCAGGAGATCTACAGCCCCGTCTGCGGGAGCGATGACATTATGTATTACTCTCCCTGCCACGCTGGCTGCAAAGAAGTGTCCGAAAACCTCAGGAATGGCAAGAAGGTATGTCTGAAAGCACTGTGTATTAACAAGGTGGTGGAACATCACCTTTGGAGTGATTTGACTGCCTCTGCAAAAGCATCCACAGGTTTGAGCTTTGCTGCAAATCAGTATAAAAGCCCGGTGCAGAACGGATGCTCTCAGGCACCACCTGGGATGAAGGCAGAAGGCTCCCTGAGGTCACCCTGCTTTGCTTCTTTCAATGTGTCCAACCGGTTTTGCCTCACTCCAGGTCAAACTGTGCTGAAATCTGTGGTAAATCACCCAGGCAGGTGAGGAGCTTTGTAGACACCTAATTACTGTCTCGATGCTTATTTTGGGTCTTCAGCGAACATGAGGCACCTTGCCATCCTTCCAGCATGTTGCTCAGAGACAGGCAAAGGCGTAAGAAGGGTTAGGAAGGCATTCATAGTTCAAGGGCTGCCTGGCAAAGTTAATTTCTCTTATTTAATAACCTGCTTTGAAATAGAGGTGTGTCAAGAATGCGGCTTGATTTCTGCTTTGCTCCACTCTGGGAGTGAAACTGGCTAGCTTCTGCCCTTGCTGAATTTGTTTGTTGGTTTTTTTTAAGCTTTGACTATCACCATGCTCTTCTTGGCAAAGTGCCCACCAGCCTTTCTTTCCCAGGTCTATCACGAGTGTAGCTGTGTTAAGAAAACCCTCCTGCCTGGCCCTGGTGATGCAGAGGCAGGGAAATGCACCTCCTCTTGTGCGAAAAAGCCGCTGCTCCTGTTCTTCATGTTCGTGGTGATCCTCTTCACCTTCCTGAGTAGTATTCCTGCTCTGACTGCCACTTTGCGGTAAGCATGGGATTGCCTCGTCCTCTGCCAGCGCTGCAAGGATCCACCTCTCCGTTCTCCGTTTTATCCTGCTGGCTCAAGTCACGGGGAAGGTGTGATAGAAACCACCTTGTTCCTGGCAGCCTGGAGACATTGGGATTAATTCCCTTCCCTGGCAGGCGGGGAAAGCAAACTTTAGCGTTGGTAGCTCATCCGCTGACATTGTGCACCCATGTGTGTGTCCCAGTTTGCAGCAGTGGTGGGGGCACAATGCACTGGGGTCAACCTCAAGCTCCAGAGGGGATGGAGGTGCCAAGTGTGCTGGACTTGAGTGCATGGTGTTGTGGGGCGGGGAGGTGCTGTGCAGCCTGGCAGCATTTTTAAACAATCCCCTTTTGTTCCTTAGGTGTGTCCCTGACAGGCAAAGGTCATTCGCACTTGGGATCCAGTGGATTGTAGTACGAACACTAGGTATGGAGCCTAATGAATTTGGGCATTGGTATAGTCCATTGGCTTCATGGAACATGTGCCAATCTGTTACCTAAGAATATAACATGTTGGGTTGGAAAAGAAGGGGGTAGAACACATGCTGTTGAAAGGAGGATGCTTTCTCTTGTTTGCTGTCATTCAGAAAAATCTAATTCCATTTGCATGTGGTTTGCAAACTCAATGAAGGATTCTGTAACATATCACAGGTGGAGCTGATGAGCAACATCCAGGCAACATATCCTTATTTTAAGAAAAAAGGAGCAGAGGCAGTGAAGCTCTTGTGTTTGTCCCTTGGCTGTTGTGCAGTGTGTAGGTCCGGATGGTCAAAGGACTCACTGGACTCTTAGATCTTGAAATTCAATGTATTTTGGGTACCTTGTGTCTCTGGGCACAGCTGTAGATGTTGCAGGATGAGTTTGCGTAATCATGGTAGAAGCAGAGCCTGATGCTTTTCTGCAAGCACCTCGCATCTGGCAAGGCTGGCGCCTAGGTGCTGCACAAACTGAAGGTCCGCTCTCCCTTCCCACAGGAGGCATCCCTGGCCCCATCGCCTTTGGGTCTATGATCGATAAATCCTGCCTGCTCTGGCAGGACCAGTGCGGCGAGCAAGGCTCTTGCTACATTTACCAGAACTCAGCCATGAGCCGATACACCCTCATCGCCGGACTGGTCTACAAGGTGATGCTGCCTGTTAACTTCACTCTCTGGTAAAGCGAGCAGGGGACAGCGTTTTGCTCTGGGAGAGAATTTGACAAAATTTGGTTGTCCTGATCTGCCCCGGCCCCCCCAAACCCAAATTAGACCTTCACACTAGAAATGTTCTCAGGGAAGGCAAAAGCTCCATTTGCTTATCGCCAGGTAATGGTGCTCCAGGCACCATCATTCTCTTAAATTCCCATTATTTTCTAGGCTTACAGCTTCTGTTGTACCATATGAAATATCTCTTCTTCTCCCAACAGTTACCAAAGTGATTTTTTGCTAGAACCTGAGTAAAATATATAACTGCAGTGTGTTAGTGAGAGTGAGGGATGGCATTGTGAGCAGGCTGTAAATAACTATTCCCTGATCACTGCTAGAAAATAAGAGAGCTTAGCTGTGTGTTTCTTATTTATTAGCTAAAACACCATAATTCTAACAGCTCCCAAACAAGCACTTGCCCTGGATAGTGGTGTTTAGCAGTTGCTGTGATAAAGAGGCTTTCAAAACCCTTCCAGCAAGTGGCTCAGGCGGTGTTGGTCCACACAGCACTGTGCTCCAAGTGTCTGTGTGGGGCTGAACAGCTTTCCAAATTCTCACTGTCCCATTGCTATGGGCCTGGCTAAATTCAGATTTTTTTATCCCTTCTGGCTCTGTGCACTGGTCTGCTGCCCAGGCTGGCCTTCAGCATCATCTCCTTCCCAAAGCTTGGTCAGCAAATCTCATCCAAAATGAGGGCTGGGTGCCTGGTTTTGGGTGTTGCAGAGAGTAACGGGATGTCTTCATGGCTGCAGGTGCTTGGGACAACCTTCTTTATAGTCGCCTGTTTACTCTACAAACCCCCGCCACCAGAGTCGGCTCCAGGCAGCTCAGGTGCATCCGAAAACGGCAACTGTGACCTCCAGGAACACAAGCCTTCGCTGCCAGCTGAAGAGGATATATAGTGCTGTACGCGTGGAAGTGACTTTCTCAATCTCAAGAATATGATGAGAAGACATTATGCAGTCCCTAGGGGGTTTTAAATTAATAGTAACATTATCACTTTTTTTAGTTCAAGAGAAATAATTTAATTAACCACTGGTGTGCTTGCTATTTTCTTAACAGCAGAAGCACATTTAAAAATGTGCTCTGACGCCATATGCAGTTATTTAATTTTATTTAAAGAAAGGGCTACCATAGCTTTTTTTTATGTCTGTGACAAGCAAGGATCGCATTCTCCAGTCGTGGATATAAGCACCAGTAACTCCAATGGAGCATGTGAGGTTTAAACCACCGGAGGATCTGGTCCCTAATATCTGAATTATAAAGCCAACTGTAGCAGAACTTCTGTTGAGAGTTCCTAAGCCTGAAAAGAGCCCCGCTGTCCTGCAGTCTGTGTTGCAAAGATGACAACTGGCCCTTAAACTACTGTATTGAAAGCAGGTGGCCCCAGCAGTGTCCTCCTCCTTCCTGTGACCCACAGCATCACTCCTTTTGTTCAGGAGCAGGTTATCTAATTATGGAAATTCATATTACTGTGCAATGGGAGATAGGGTTGAGAGATTTGTCTAGCAAATTCATCAGTACACTACAGGCAGCCTTCCCCGAGAGCTGCCGAGCACTGTATATTCACTGCCTCATTTCATTGCAGGGTTTACACCGTGGTGACACTTCTTTTTTTTTTTTTTTTTCTTGTGCTGTTTAAGGGTGATGCCTTTTGTAACGTCCTGTGCAAAACTTGAACTTACTTTCTGCTATTTGTTGGGTGCAGAAAGACATGACAGAGATCTATGCAATGCTTCACTTCAGTTGTTCTGTAAAGACATTGTGTTTGGGTAGATGAGAAAGGTCAGAATGAATTTAATTTGTCTCTAGACTGCTAGCTTAAGGGATAGCTTGCCCTAATGGCAGGCTGCCTCGTGCAGACGGGATGCTGACTTGTAACTGGGCTGCTTGCAAGTAGAGAGAGCAGCGTTTCCCAAATGACCTTTGAATGTGCACGTGCAATATTGACCAGGACCTTTCTGAGGGGGATATGTGGAATTTGGATGGGCGTATGTCTGGCTTTCCTCTCAACCCAGACTAGGCGAGGTTAGTGCTTAGTCTGCCTGTATTTGCACAGCCGCACGATCCAGGTACAGCTCCAGGGGAGGGCTGTGGCCGGCCCCTGGAGTCCTACACTGTATAAACTCTGTTCTTGGGGACGGCTACCTGCTGAGCTGCAAAACTGGCGCTCCTGTTGTGCCAGCTGCTACTTAGAATGACTTCCTTTTTTGTATATTTTATGTATGCTTTCATAAATGGACGCATGATGGGCACTTCTTCCCTTTGTTAGCAAAGGACCAACTCTCAGAGTGGGGGTGAAGCTGTTACTGTTCTGGACAGGGATGGTGGCGCTGGGAGCAAAGTCGATACTCAGGTCAATGGCGGTCAAGAAAGCAGCTTCTTCTATTCACAGATCCCCTTCCACCAAAGCCAGGTAGTGACCTTCCTGCTCCCAAAGCCCTTGTTTCCCAGCCTCTGTCAAGCACTGGGAGAGACTTTTGAGCATCTCCCATAACTGCTGGAAAAACTAGGAATGCTAAGGGTGAGATGGAAGGTGGCTTTTGGCTGCTTGAACACGGGCAGCTGGTGCAGCTTAGATGGGGCACAGCATGCAGGAGAGCCCTGTTTTTCCAGGGAGGCAGGATTAGACCCATGGATGCAGGTGTTAACCTCGACACCACCCAAACACCAAAGGCTTCTTCACAACCTCCACCTGTGTTTGGAGCCACCTGCAAACACAAGCCTGTCTCCAGGCCTTGCCCAGCAATTGCCCTTCCCAGCTCACAGACACTTTGGGTACAGGTAGGGATCTTAGATGGGGGAAATGCATGAATGTATTTTGGGAACATATTTTATATATGATGTATTTATGAAAGGTAGAAGCTTTTCTTTGTGTGTGTATATATATGGATATTGCAATGCAATTCTAGTGTTTATAAAATGAGCTTTACCCAAGTGTGGTGTTTCCAGAGCAAAAGAGAAAAGCTCATGGGATTCTGGGCATTTATTATGTTGCTGTGGGACTGGTAAGTCACGGATTTAAGTCAGCATCAACAAAGCGTTCCTGTTCCATAAACAGGTTAGGTAGGTGTACAGGTAACTTTAAATATTTGAAGGTATGTTCTCCAGTCTCATACGAAGTATGATATTACTATAAAAGCATAGAAATGTAATCGCTTTTTCACAGGTACTTGTGTGCCTGTTTTTCATCAGTTGTCACCCTTTCCCAACTGCTGTTCTCGGCAGAGGTGAGCTGGATCCACGCTGCCTGGGAGGCGCGTGCCGCAGAGCCTCCTGCTGACGGGGTCAGGGCCACCCCATGGGGGTCCAGGCTTCACTGCAGGTCATCGTGGTGTCTCCAAGGAGGAGACTTTGGATTTAGGTTTGTGCTTAAATCACAGTGTTAATTAGCCCCTTGCGGATACAGGAGCTGCAGGCAGCATCGTCTGACTGGTGGGACAGCAGGTGACATTGAGACCCTGTGGGTTGCTGTCTCCTACTGACTTACCCTCTCCTCCTGAGACAGAGGATAATTGCTTTTGAAGGCTAAATGAGGGTTTTTTTTATTGCTGGGGAAAAACAAAGAGGGCAAGATAATACCTTCATTGCCCTCCTTCATCCGCAGACCAACCCTGTTAAAGCTATGGAGTTTCTCCCAGACCTACAATACGTAAAAGAGCTGAAAGTCCTGTGTCACCTGGGGTTTGCTTAAGGGGTGATTCATGCTGTTAAAGAATACAAACAAGCAGTGGTTTGTATTAAGGAAAAGCCACAGGGAAGTAAAACAAATGAGCACCCAGAAGGGAGCCCGAGGAGGAAGAAAGGAACAGTATTTATTGTATACAAAACCCCAGGCAGTCAATGAGCCATTTTTCTTTAGTGAACAGTTTGTTTAGAAGCTTCCTGGAGGTTTTAAAATGACAGCTAATAAAAGCTTTGAGTGTGATACACGGGTGGTTTTGCAGCGCTTCCTACCCATTTCCTGCTGCCATGGCCTCTCTCCTACGCCCGGGTGTGCAGAAGAGCCTCGATGCCTCCCCATGCCGGCAGCTGCACCCCCCGGCTTCCCGTGCTCCCTCCCTTCGTTTCTTGCCACAGATGGGAACGGGAGCAAATACTGATAAAACACTTTTTATACTTATATCAATATAATTCAGGAGAGAAAAAACCCAGCTGATTGGCACGTTTCGATTGCATCAAAAGAAAGAAACTCCCTTCTTTCAGGGGTCCACAGACCATTTCCCTGCCGTCGGGGTCGGGGTTTTGCGTGGGGCGCGGGTGGGGACCGTGGCCGCGGTGCCACTAGATGGCAATGGAGGCGGCAGCACGGCGGTGGCTTGTCCCAGCATCTCTGTGCTGGTTGAGAGCAAGTTCTTGTTGCTTTAGAGAAAGGAGAAAGGCACACCAGTGCACTGGATTCCAGATTTGTACTGGCAAACCCGCAAATAGATTTTATAAGATCTAAATAAGGTCCAAGCTAAATTACTAGCATCTAGAAACATCTTTCCAGGGACAATAGATATCCTTTGTAATCAGAAAGGGATGCAGCAGGTGAGGGTCCAAACAGACCAGCTTATTTTTATGAAAGTTGATAAATTCTCATTTGAAGCCTTCCCTTCCCGAGCAGGGATGGAGAGCTCTGAGCTGCCAATCCAAAGGCAGTTTCCCTCTTTATATTTTCCCTTCTTGATTTTCTTCTTCCCCCAAATGGGATCATTGCAATTGCTATTAGCCTGAGCCTTTCGCCTTGCCCTGAGTGACATGAAGATAAATCCCCTAACTCCACTTCCCAAAGCAGCACCAACCCTTCTCTGCGGTGTGTGGCTCAGCTTTGCATTTAAAACAAAAAGATTGTCTACCTATGTTTGGAGGGTAGCCCATGCTGCTTCCCCTTTACCTTCAGGTGCTGTTGTTGCTGTGTGGTCACTAAGCTGGAATTAAAAAGTGAGGAGGGTTTGGGGGGTGAAGAGCTAGCTAAGGGGTGCCAGCCCCCGAGTGCTGGGGCATGCCCTGGCTCAGAGGCTGGCGCTGTGCAGCGCCTTCCCCGGTAAAGCTTTGGGCGGTGGAGCTGCTGGGCTTTTTGGAAAACATCACTTGCAAAGAGTTAACGGATGGTGAAGGGGAGGGGGGTAAAGGCTGTGATAGGGGAGCGGTGAAGACATCTCTGCCTTGCCACAAGCTGGCAGAGGGGGTACGTGGCATCACCAGAGCAATCTGGGTGATGCAAAGATGGATTCACGGGTGATTTCCTAGCTGCTTCTCCCCATAGCAAAATTTTTCCTTGGCTAGCCAAGACCAAGCGGTGTTATTCTGCCCGTGCAGTGTTCGACTTCTCAGGTCTGACTCTCTTCTTGCTTAGGACAGAAATTGTATTGACTGAAGTCAACTAAGCAACACGGAGCAAGGAAGAGAAGTGAAAAAAATAATTAAACTACAGGAGGATGAAATCTTTACATCCCCACAGGAGAGCCTTGTTTGTTTTAGTTGTGCAGAAAAGCCTACCTGTGTTTTCCTGTGGTTACAAAGGATGCTTGTTTGGGAGCACAGCAATAACCTCAGAGTGCTCTGGTCCAGCTGAACTCAGTGGAAAACCTTTTATTGAGCCCAGTGGGCTCTGGATCAGGTCATAATTAATAACTTCTCTAGCTTGCTTTAAAACCAAACACCAGTAAAGAAGAGTGGCAGATTAAAGGAAATGCATGTGTTTTACCAGCCTGGGCAGACTCAGTCCAGCAAATGTGGTGGTGGCCTAGAGGTGTGTGGGGTGGCTGTGGCTCTGCTGTGGGAACAGCACTGGATCTCTGCTGAACAGTTCAAAGGGGTCGAGGGAGCAGAATGTGCTGGCATTTTCTGTGGCTGAGATAATGTCCTCTGCAACAGAATAAATGCCAAATTTTTCTTGTGTTTCTTGCAAGTTTTCATATTGACCTGCACAAAGCAATTTTAGAAGACAAAATAAGACCATTCCCCCTTGAATGAGGTGCTACTTTTCTTCTCCAGCTGGTGACCCTCTGTCCAATTTCCTAGAGACACGTAGAAGACTAAATCTCATGTTAAATTAAGGATTTCAGTTGTATTACATCTTGCCTGAGAAACCTCCTAAAAGTATATACAGTGGGATGAGTCCACCAAGAACTCTCATTACAGACCTACCCTTCCAGTAAGGGTGAAGCAGAGCTACTATAAAATTAATATCTCAGTAGTTCAGTGAAACACTAATGCACTAGTAACTATAGAAACTGTAGCTCTCGACATGAATGTTCGACATACTAATGTGCCCTGGTTCAAACTAATAAGAAAAATGTGATCTCTTAGTATTCTAGCAATCTGGTTTAAAAATACGAAATCTGTTCCAAGAGGAGCAATGCTTTGAAAGTCAATGAAATCAGAAATTCTTACCTCAGCAGAAGTAAGAATTAAAAATCATGAGGTATCTGAGCCTTTATGGCATTACAGATAAAATCTGCCCAGTAGTTGTCACCTAAGCAGTATCTATGAAAAATGTTTTTAATAGGAAAAGTAAACTACCTGTTATCTTTGCATGCCTGCCCTCCTAAGGATGGATTGGCGGTGGATTTGCCTTGGGAGATGCAGACACTAATTTTTGTTTTACTCTGGGCGGGGAGAAATAGGGTTGAGGTCAATGCACCAAAAAAGGTGGATTATAACTTAACTATAGTGTGCAACTAACTTCCTTCACCGAGCAATACGTCTGTAGCAGCTCAAGAGCAGGTGGTGGCCCTCACCGTCTGCACCACTCGCTGAAGGCAGCAGTCAAGTGAGTCAGGTTAAACTGTGCCCCTTTGCCATTGCTAGCAGAGAGCTGGCATTGGATGGAAATGGCGTGAATTATGCTGAAACATTTAGACTCGGAGCAAGAGATTGTTGGGCACTGTTAAGTTTGTGCTTTTTTACATCAGTCAGGATTAATCAGGGGCTGTCCATCTGCTTTTTAAAGACTCGCTGCTCCCTGTGCAGAAGAGTGGCTCCTGAGAAACAGCCCGAGCTGCTGAAGAAACCCAGTCTGGGGCTTTCTGATGTGTGGTTAATGTTTCTTTAACAATATGTTAAAACTTGATTTTCCTCTTTTTTTACACGATAATCCACAATTCCCAACCAGCAAGTTGGGAAGATTATTTGGGTTTTGTGCAATTCTTTTAACGCTTCGTTTGGATCTGCTCTAGGAATGTTCCCTTGTTAAAACATTGCAGCGTATTTCTTTCATTTTCTCTCTACACTGGGGAGCTGGGCACGAAGCGGTGTGTTACCTGTGTCTGTGTAAATCAGATAACTGAGGGGAAAATTGCTGAAGGATCAGGACAGTTTATCAATGTTTTTCAGGGATCCCGCACCTTGGAGGTCAGTATTATTCTGGTCTTGTGAGCGTTTCTGGCATATTATCTACTCCTTGTTTTTCTCTGAATCAAATGATGATCCTCTTCTCTTAGAGATAAGCCCCATCTCATTTTTTCATAGTCCTGTTATTATCATTGAGATCTCGGTAGCCCTGTGTGGGATGGCTCACGGGAATGCCCAGCTGTGTTTTACATTCCTTGTGAATCCTGTGGAGACTCGAGAAGCAGGAGAGCATCTGGTCCTCCCGAGATTCACCCCAAACAATGTGCTCCAGTTCTGTGGGTGCTGGGGCTCAGGGGAGTCCCTGCTGCAGCCCAGAGCAGACTGACGAGCTGCTAAACATCTGCCTTCAGCCTCAAAAATTTAAAAGCTGTAGGAAGAACTAGAAATCTTTCCACATCACTCCCACAGTGCTCTCCTGCCTGGCCCCAGGGTGGGCACGGGGGGCTGTGGCATGACCCAGCTGCTCTCTGCCCTGGGGGTGCCTGGGGAAATACCTCCCTCCGGAGCACCCTGGAGCCAGATGGGTGGTGCTCCTTGGGAGGCACAAGCTGGAGAGATGGAAGGAAAAAAGTGGCTGTACTCATGTTTTGCTAATCTAATTAGGCAAAAGAAACATCATTAATGCTCTGCGTGTCTAATTGATTAACATTCCCACTAAGCACAAGGTTGCTCTCATTAGCAGATCTGCGGATCTGCGAATGCCTCTTTGCCTGAAGTTGCAAATATGTTGTGTATTTAGAAGGTGCATCTCATTTATGTCTTTGTAAAATACTTAGCATTTTTATATGACTATTAGTGATGAGGGGAAATGGAGGAGATAGGAGAAAAGCCCGAAGTACAGAATAAGCAGAGGGTCTTGGGAAGTGAGGGAATGTCATTTGTCGTGCCTCAGCAGCAGTAAAAGCGAGCACGAAATTTTTTTTCCTATCTCATAACAATTGTAAAGATTTTTTCCATTCTGCGTGGAAAAATATATTCATCTTTGGGGATTCAGCAATCTGAAAACTTGGTAACACACAACTATCTCATCCAAACTAATCAGATTTCTAAATTTTCGTTTTGCATTTCTTTTTTTTTTTTGTTTCATAAATATCTAAATGAAAATTTATTTTGTGCCTAAACCAGGAATTTGAGGTTCAAAGAAGGATAAGTGTGACAATATTTATGACTCTTGCTGAAGTCTAAAACATGGGTGCCTGCAGCACCAGGCTGCCCTCCTCTGTGCTGGCAGAGCAGTGGGTATTCCTGGGGCATGACTCATCTTGGGCAAAGCCCAGTGTCAAAATGAATTTCTGCCATAGCATGGGATGATCAGCGTCCTAGGAATGCCCTTTTTTTTTTTTTTTTTTTCCACTGGCTGTGGAGAGGACTGGTTCACATGCAGATTTCTACATTGCAGAGATCTAATTTTGATGGGAAATAACCCCAGCCATTCCACAGTGCTGTTGGGTGCCTTTTCTACCTTGGAGCAGAGAGCATTGATGCCATCCCATCCCATCCCGTGGTTTATTTGGAGTCCGCGCCAGCAGACGGCAGGACTGGTGGCCACAGCCATCCCTGTTTTGCACATTTCCTTGTCCCCAGTCACAGCTGAGCCCCTCTAGCCGGGCAGAC
The DNA here is from genome assembly GCF_949628215.1 of Phalacrocorax aristotelis. Classification (NCBI taxonomy): domain Eukaryota; kingdom Metazoa; phylum Chordata; class Aves; order Suliformes; family Phalacrocoracidae; genus Phalacrocorax; species Phalacrocorax aristotelis. The sequence continues at coordinate 12,224,845 of NC_134288.1, read as the reverse complement.
TGTTACTAGACAGCAGATTAATCAGATTGATACCATTGATATTTGATAATAACCCCAACTTTTCTTTCTTGATGTCTTTTCCACCATCATTTTCATGGATGCCAAATGCAGAGGCAATGGGGGAATTTGATGCAGGTTCCCCAAGTGCTCCTTGCTACCACCAGTGGGCTCTGCCCTGCCTGTCCCAGAGATGAATTACAGAATCACAGAATCATAGACTGGTTTGGGTTGGAAGGGACCTTTAGAGGCCATCTAGTCCAACCCCCCTGCAGTGAGCAGGGACATCTTCAACTAGATCAGGGTGCTCAGAGCCCCGTCCAGCCTGACCCGGCATGTTTCCAGGGATGGGGCATCCACAACCTCTGGGCAAACAGGGCCGGTGTTGTACCACCCTCATCATAAAAAAAATTTATTCCTTATATCTAGTTTGAATCTACCTTCTTTTAGTTGAAAACCATGACCCCTTGTCCTACCCTGTGAAGCCTTTGCCACAGCCCAGATGCCCCGTGCAGGGCCTGTCACACACTGGCCAGAGCGATTTCCCAGGATTCAGCAGCTGCTGAAGTGTAGGAATATAAATACATTTAGATCATCAAATTATTCCTTTTGCAAGAGACAAAATGCAAATTCTGGTCGCATTTTTCCCTTTTCCTTGTCCTGCCAGTGGGATGAGAGTGGTTATTATAAAAATATGAAGAGTTTCAGGCTTTCTTAGGGAATATACCTATAAATAAGTTTAGTATTAGATGGGTCTAAACTTGCAGGTGGGCAGCCCTGTCACCCAGAGGACTGTAGCCACATCTACCTGGTCCATTTATCCCCAGCAGCAACAAACACTCTACAAGTTACACATAGCCCATCTGAGCCTAGTCAGGGCAAATAAAAGCCCAGGATGAGGCCAGCAATACAAAAACCTCCATAGGCATAGCATGGGCATTGCCGTCCCTCATCATGTTCGGTCTCGTCCCTGGGAGCGGTGACAAATCCTGTGTGAATCTGGGTCATGCCAGGACAGTGAAAAATGAGCGGCACAGACTGTGAGTGCTTCAGCTTTTACCCACAGCCAGCCCCTCTTCAGGTTGTGAAAAATGGTTTTATTGTTCAGGAACGTACATTAAAAAAATTGCAAAGGAGATTAATGCTTTTATGCTCACTTCCAACATAATAGGAATTTTGATTCTGTTTCTTTGAGGGAGAAAAGAAAAAGTTACTTCCCAGAAGCATTTGCAAATAATTGTATTTACAGAATTATTTTTGCATTCGTTGGCTCTCAGGGGAAGCAGTGGGAAAGGCACCAGCACTGGGTATGTTGTGATCTGACTCACAGATAAAGGGCTCAATGGATTCACTTTCCAGACTGCTCTATTTTAGTTTGTCATTTGTTTATTTTTTCCCTTTCATTTTGCACATTTCCTCTTAAACGCCTTCCTTCCTGGCATCGCCTGTGCTTTTCATTTCAGCGGGAGAGATAAACCGAAGGTTCAACAGGTTAAAGATCCTGTTGCAAACCCTGCCCGTGCCAGGAGGCAGCTGCATGTTATTGAAGTTTATACTTTCTTTTTTCTGGCTGCTCATGCCCAAAGCGATGGAGCTCACTACAGTGAAACCCAGAGCTGGGAAAATTATTTTCCTTCCTTGATAAGGAGCATAGTTAGCGCGTTAGGAGACGGGGACAGATGACTTTCAAGCAGCAGCTTTGGGAAGTGCTTTATTAACCCTCCTCTTCTGAGCAGCTGCCCTGGGGGGTCTCTCCCATCCCCGTCCCCTCCTGCCGCCTCTCCATAGCTGCGAGGCTCAGCCTGCAATGGAGTGATCCCCAGTGCTGTATTAAAACAGACGAATTGCCTTTATGTCTCTGCAACTCAGGAGAAAGCACAACAACCCAGACCTGAAGGTTCAGTTCTTTTAAAACACATCTTTTTGTGTGTTTTCAGCCTAAAACAGAGCTTCTGCGGATTTGGGGGTTCCTGCCTGCATATATACCAGCTTTGTTTTTTAAAGAAACACCATCTTAGCTTATCCCACCCAGGATAACAGCAAATCCTCTACCTCTTGAGAGCTTTAGTTACCAGCTTTCATGGAATTCTTATACAAATCCTGTCGGTAGATTAAAACCTGGTCTGAGCAGCTTATACCCCCAGTGCTGGGTGGCCAGCGCCCCTGGTCCCGGAGTGCAGAGCATCCCTCATGTCGTCTGAGGTGGGGGACAAGCCTCCCCAAGATTCTGCCCCTCTCATAGCACAAAGGAGGCCACTAGCTCTCGCCTTTACCTTCTTGAAATCACTAAAAGAAAGGAGGCAGGCGGGAGGTTTCCATCATCCCCTGGATTTGCTCAGCAGCAGGAATAATTGCCATGACAACGTGATTTTCTGTGTGCTCTATTAAGCCAGCCTTGGGGGTCACGGTCCCCATGAGGGCTTGGGTGTCCCGAAGGTCTTCTGTCATGTCTTCCAGCCCTTCTGGGGACATCTCGGATACCATGGGCTGAGGGGTCCAAAGCAGCTCATACTATATGTTCAGGGACCTGAATCCTTCCTCAAATGTCAGCCTCTCTGAAATTTCACACTGCAAAAATCCACCTTGCTTCCCCTCTGGCAGTAGTTTTTTGCTTTATATTGTGCGTTGCAAGAACTATGAGCAGGAACATACATACACATGTAGAGAGAAAAAAAGAAATGCTTTAAATGAAAGATCAAGTTATGAATTAAAGATAATGGAAATGTAATTACTGTAGAAACCAATGGAGAGCATGCAAATGCTGAAATGGATTAAGCAGGAAGCACTCACTGAGCAGTGCCACGTTTGCTTCCGTAATATCCTGTTTATGGAGATAAATCTAAATACCATAGCTAGTTTTAAAAGAGCAACATTTAACGTCCCCTATGCCAATGTTTTGATTTAGGCTTTTCTTAAAGTGCCAGATGTAATTAAAGCTCCTAAACAGCTGTTAGAAGTGGTGAAAATACATCCTTTCCTACCTGCAGCCGATTGAAGGGTATAACTGAAAGCAGGCAATTAATTAGACACCAGAGAAAGAGATCATTCATGTTAACCTTTTCTCTGTGCACTGCTCTGACAACAGTAATGTTACGGCCTTTCCTTACCTTTCTGTGCTCTCAGGCATTCTCCTTTTCACTGCCTGAAGCTTTTTTTCCTTTACAAACATTAAGGCATGAAGTTCAGACAGCGCAGTCACGAGTATCTCTGTGGGTAAATGCATCTTGTGTAGCCCCATCTTAGAGCCATCAACAGTAGGAAGAGCCTAAAACTGTATCCTCTTGCTATCCCACTGGCTAATTAGGTGTTAAAAGCCCAGATGATGACATTAAATAGACCCAGACTAAAAGTTACCTTGGAAAAGATCAAAGTGAGATTAAAGCTAAATTTTTACTCAATATAATATGACGACTAGGTAGATTGCGTTAAAACTGTATCAGACCCAAATGCAGCCAGACCTTGACAGGTTCAGATTTGAATTAAGATCAAATAATGCAATAAGCTAAAATAAGCATTAGGTGTGAATTAAAGCACGAGGAAGGGTAGATCTTAGATCTCCTTGCTCACACCAGAGCAATCTGACTGAGTTCAATGCTGCCTGCGTGTGTGGGCGCTGCGGGGTCTGGCTCTCAGTGCCCACGTCCATTTCTGGCACCACCCTCCACTGCCCCTAAACTGCAGTGTCTGCACAAATCTCCCAGAAACTGAAAAGTTTTACTTGGCTTTTAAAAAGTTAACAGGAGAGAGACAGAGTTAACACAGGTCATTCCTCCGGGCCAGTAACATATATTTGGAAAATGGCCTTCATTTTACTAACTTGGGTTTTTTAAGCACCATTCCTGCTGAAGAAGATACTAAATACCACAAAACATTGTTAAAGCAGTAGCTGAGAAAGAAATGCTCTTGTCTCATTCTTACTCATTCATAGCCTTAAGTTCTTATTGATCCAATGTTCATCAGCTGCTTTTCTCCTCATTAATCCCCTTTGGTGGGTAAACCTTCCTCCCACTGTGTCTTCCCTACGCACAGGCTCTTCAGAGGTGCTCTGAATTCCAAGTTGTGGTTAGATTATGGTCTACACAGAATGAAGAAACAAAGAATAACATATTTAGGGAATCCTGTAGCTGCAGGGAACAGAGGAGATTCCCTGAATCCCATGTGTTTTGTCCTCCTGGCTGTGACAGCACCTTACCAGTTCCTGGTGGCACTTGTCTCGCTGCCATCACACCTGATCCTGCAAAGATTTCCCTGCGTGTTTGCCTACGGTGTTGTGAGCTGTGTTCTCAGCTGCTAAGTCAGGTAATATCTTCATTATAATTAGTAGGGAATATTGACAGAAAGAAAAGAAGTCCTGGGGCATGCAGGGAAAATGATGAGGCTTGTTTGTGATTTCTCATGGCTTTCTTGATCTGATCAGCGGTTCCAGTAAATAAACACACACGTACATAAATTCATATAGTCTAGCTTTTTCCAAAGTATACTCTCCATAGACATCATCATTTGATACTATAAGTGGCATAAAACTACTTGACATTTTTCATTGTGAATATCAAGATTGTTCTCTTGCCACTGCAAATCCCCGAGGATACATTATGCCTGGTTATCTCCGTTCAACACATTTCACAGGGGGCACATGTTATAAGAGAGGCAAGATTGACAAAAATAAAAATTCACTTGAAAGTAGAAGGCAAATCTATTTCTTGTTTGGCAGGCTCTGGCAACTGATACTTAAACAGCTCTTCATGCATATGAGATACACACATGGCAGTTCAGCTGAGAAAATAGCTGCCTTCTAGTCTGGAGGGGAAACAGGCACTTTGCATTACCCATCTGATCATGGATCATCGGAGCTGAAGTTGCCCAAAAGTTGCTTAAGTGCATTTCAGGCTGGGGCATTCAGAGCTGTCTTTGTGAACCAGCTACGCAGTCTGTATCAAAGCGAATTGTTTTAAACATCACCCCTACCCGGCACGTAAGGGGAGCGAGGTGTGGTGGAGTTCCTGCTGACTGAGCCAGGCAAAGCCAGTGTACATTTTTGCACCATTTCTGGGCAGAGTTGCTGTCTTCCTCCATCAGGCATGGGAGCTGGGAGAGCTAAAACTCACCCTAGGACTTGAAATATTTCAAATTACCTTGCCCAGCACTTCATTCTGGTAGAGTCGTGCCTTAAGCAGAAAAGGAAAACCTAATTTAAAAAGCTGGTTAAGAGGAATAGCTGGCGGGACAGGCTGAATGCTTCCAGGGTGGCTGGCAAGGCTTTCATTTTTGTATTTCAATTTTGTATTGGCTTCATCGGTCACCTCATCTCCTGAACTGGCCAAGATGCCTGGTGCTGTGGCAGCCGGGGTGACGGTTGGGGTCCCCTGCCCTACAGTCCCAGGCAGCTCGAAGCCAGCTGAATGGCACAGGGGTGGCAGCTACAGGCACTCACCAACCGGTGTCTGAATTTATGGAAAATGGGCAGCAGACCTGGCTGAATCCCCCAGGTCTGGTGGGCAGAGATCCCAACGCTTTGCACCGAGTGAATCACAGGAACAGAGCGTGCTTCATTAGAAGACCTCCTCGTAAGTTATTAATTATTATTTAGTCTCAATACCAGACAGCAAAATTTAATCAGCCAGCATTGTGAAATAGCAGTGAGGGAAAACTCCGGCGAGCAGCAACAAATTACCAGAGGCATTATGAAATTGTCCCTGTGGCTTTAACTACTCATTTTGCCATATTTGTTAGCAGTCCTGCTCTGCCTGTTTTATTTCTGCTAAGGAGAGGCTGTAAGCATCGCTCTTCTCCGTCATCCCCCCATTGCATCAGAACAGGCTCCTTGCTGACCTGCTGTGCCTCAGGACTTCACGGATGAGATCTTTGGTTGGTGGCACATGAGGAGGAGAAGAGTAACCGAGACTTTTTGCTGAAGGATGTATGGTCTACATTGTGTTGACCCACAAAGTCGGCTCACCTGGTCCTTGAACATTTAAAAAGAGAGTGACTTTCAAAGTGACCTGCCCCTAAACACTGTTACATGGATTATAATGCAAGAAGAATATTTCCAGACCTTCCTCCTTTTGATCATGCCAGTTCAAACTGGCAGCAGAACGTGACTGCGATGAAGATGTAGCTTTCTTCTCTTTCCATTCTTTTTCTGTTTGTGTTTCAAGTCTCTTAACTTGTTCTCAAGGCTTCATTGATTTGACAATAACATTGTTGTATTAAGATCGTAATTCACAGTTCCTCAGTTTTTTTCCTTTTCCTTGCTGCTGCTGTCATGGGTGAATGAGAGAGTCCTTTAAAGTGAAATAGTGATTAATTATCATCACTTCTGGGAGATGCTGAATTTCCCAGTCATAACTTCATGTCTAATTTATTTTTTGAGACCAGCAGAAAGGACCACTGGGCTCCTCTCACTTGCATTTCAAAGGTGACATTTTAATTAAAGGCACCAAAAGAGGATTATCCCATCTGAGATACCAGCTCTGAAGGGTGAGCACAGCAGATGTACAGGGAGGGGGATAAACAGACGAATGCCACTAAGCTGGCAGCAGAGAGCACTGAGGGGTCTGCAGGGAGGGAGACACCCAACCAGCCCGGCAAGGGAAAACTTTGCAGACATTGTTTGCTGCAATGCTTACTTGAGCAAAACTAGGAGAAATCATGGGATACCTTCAGCTTCTGGATCTCCTGTGGAGCTCACGTGGGTTGCAATTTCTTGGGAAAACCTTGTCCTTTCTGATATGTTCAGCAAAAGTGAAGCCCTGAGAACTGTGTTGGGACTTCCTGCGCTATTAATGCAAATGGAGGTCACCACTGCTGCTGCGGGACTTACCCGAATCCCCACCAAGAAGGAAAGAGAAAATGTTCTAGTAATTGCTTTTACTGGCTTGTGGCTATTCACAACACTTTCTGAGGCAACACGTGGTGTCTGAGAGTTTTATGATCCTATATCTGAGTCCTCTTCAGTTAAAATTGGAGATACTCCTTTCTCATTTGGCTGATCTCCTTGGCAGACAGCAAAGCCATATACTTTTTAGTACCTGTTGGTAATCTTGATAACAGAAGTTCCAAGCCCCCCAGAAGTCTGTTATTTTCATTTGTCTTTTCAAAATGGAGGGACACATTAATTGCTCCCAGGACTCAGGAGAAGCTTCTTGTACACAGTCTCAGGGTTGGTCCTCAATATTCATGTCAAACCATGCTGCATCTCTGTGATATAAGGAAAAGGAGGGTAGTAAATCCCCCCAAGCCTGAGAGGCTAATGCATCAGCTTATTGCCTCTCCTACCCTCACTAACGCCATAATCTGATGGAATTAGGAGAGATGACCCAAAACCCAGGAGAGTGGAATTTTTTCCTCCAAAGCCATAGGTACCTGTGAACCGCTACTGCACATCTCCATCTGCACTGAGGATCCTGTGTGAAAGCTGATGCCACCATATCCAAGCAGATGTATAGGAGCAAAGCCATATGTTTTAATGGGTTATGGGTCCCAGCGGGTTACTGCAGGCCCTGCCCTATGGACAGCAGCCCTCATTAGGAAAGATAATATAGAGGCTGAGGCAAAGCAGGTGTCTTGACAGGAGATGGTTTCACAGTTGTAAGAAAGGAGTGTTTAAGGTCTCTGTGACTGCCTGGAAGAGGTGCCAGGGTTTTCTCACTATCTTGGACCCTCTTCCTTTCGCCTATCAGCACTTGGAGGGGCTCCATCCCACAGCTTCATCTGCTTGGCTTCCTTCAGCGAGAGCTCTGCTGCATTAGCACTCGTTCACAGGCAACCTTCTGCTCTGCTTTCTGCTCATTAAGTAATACAGCTTCTTTGCCAGCCACCTGGTGCCTTTGTTAAAAGAGGAGTAAACTTCAAACTGTTCACATTTCATTTCTCAGGATAAAAATTGACAACTTTTCACATGTGTAGAGTCATGAATATGTAGAAATTCAGAGACCCCACCAGATGCCTGATCCTAACTTAAATCTGACCCTCAGAGAAAGACACGCCTGCTCAGAAATCACTTGTCCTGGGCCTTAACTATTGTGCAGTCCATGCCCTCTCCCATGATCTTTACCATGTCCTTAAGTTCTCGCTTGGGTTCTCGCTAAATGAATTAAATTAAATCATACCTGTTAATACAAGCTGTGTAGGGCACCCTGTACCAAACGGGGGAGAGGTTTTGTGAATATTTCTTCACATCCTGGCTGAGGTCAAATGGAGGAATAATGAAAACTCACAAAGGATATCGTTCCAAGCAGGGGGTGTTGGAAAGCAGGCGTGAGAGGCTCTGCTGGTGGCTGGTCTTGTGTTGTTGCAAGGGAAGGCTGCAGCTCTGGGTACCGCGATGGTCCATCAGCGATGCAACGTCCTAGGGGGAAAGAAGCGGTGGAGAACAGAGCTCAATCACCCCATCCATCAGGACGCAGAGGCAGTTTATATGTACCATGAGTCTCAGGCACGCTCATGTTTGTATCCCACACATCTTGTATTATTCATGGCTTGAAGCTATAGCTATTTGGCTGAGGAAAAGACTGTGGATGGATGCAGATTTAGTTCACACCTTACAGCTAGTGGTGTTGCTCTGTTGTCTTCACCTGCGTAAGAGAGATGTGAATGTGGCCAATGTGTTTTGCATGCTGGAATGACAATATGCATATGCTTATGGAGACCGTCAAAAGACACGTAGAGATGGAATTGGGAAATCATAAAGCCACTGGAGAAACATTAGATGATATCATGTCTACAGGACCACGGGGCTCTTAAAGCACTATCCCAAGCCATGACAGTACTGACTGGGCTTTGTGATCCACTGGCTTTGGGGAAAGGGTTATGCTTAAAAACCCACCACGAGGACTTTCATTAAAACATGAAGAGGTTCCAGCATTATCATAGCCTTCCTTCTTCTCCATTTCAAGAGCTTCTTCAGGGTCTAAGACAGTATTTGTAGGTCGAGTTGGACTTTGGAAACTAATGAATAAAGATGAAGAAACCAAAAGGAAATTAGTTATTAACCACACTACATACACACACGTACCCAGGCTAGCCCTTTCTGCAAGCCCTGTGGAAAGAGTGGGTGTGTACAGATTAATTAGACTTGATCTTCTGGTTGCCAAAGAAATATAAATTTGCCATGCCACAAAATTGCCACTCTTTCTTTTTTCTCTTCATTTTTATTTTCATCTGCCTTTAACAGAGTTTTAAATACTGATTCCAATGTAATATGCTTCCTAAGTAGCATTAGTGCTGAGTCTAAACCAAACATTATCTGATTAAATCTTGACCCAAATGAGTTTGTCTACTTTCTGTGCCTCTAAATACATATTTACCATATGTTGCCTCATATGCTGCTTTTCTTTTTTACAGATACTTTGGTCCAAATGTTGTAGCAATCATATGTTGCTTTTAGTCATGAGTCAAGCAAAGTTTCAAGTTTGTAATCACTTTTACAAGTCTCAAATAGCATCAACATCCTGGTCAGTCCTGATGTTGTCACATCTTACCATCTCCAGAAATGTTGGACAAAGCCCCAGTGGACACGTGTCTTTCCCTGTGCCGAGTCTGCTCGAGCACACAGCACTGCACAGCCACCCCTTTTATGGTGCAATGTCATGGATGGGTTAAATTCATCTAATTCTTAAATGAAAAGCAGTCTATGGCTCCAAAGAGTCCTTGCTGCCCTGCACCAGGTCTAGCTGATCCATTAGTCCTTTCATGGGACGAGTGTTAAGGTGGTTACCAGGTCCCTGAGCTGGGTGACGACGCTGCCACCATGGCCCAGGGGCAGCCAGCAGTGGGGAGCCAGCGTCACTTAAATCAGAGCACAAATGTGCCTTTGCTTCCTTGGAGTTATCATACACCTTTGCCCCAGGCTGAGGATGGTGTCTGCCCCTCCCCTGGCTATCTCTAGCTGTGGTTTCATCTCCTTTCAGCCATGGGAAGGGCAGGGATAAATCCAAGCAGCTTGTGGGGGTTGCAGCCCACAGGTCAGGAGACCCCCACAGGCTCTCAATACCCTCCAGCTCGACAGTCGCAACATCACAAGCCTTTTAGCAGCTGCTGTGCCTCCAGCCCTGGGTTGTACTTGAATTCTCAAATGAATCAACACAGAAACGTGTCAGATTGGAGCAAAAGCTTTGGTTAAACAGAAACAGCCTGGCTGATCCTGGGCTCCTCTTCTCCAGCCTCCTGCAAGGAAAACGCATCTTGTCTGCTGGGGAAGGCTGTGTTCTGCCACCTTCACCACAGGTTATACCCCCTGCACAGTCCCGTGCAGCTTCTCATCATCACGCAGCAAACTCAGCCTCTGCTTCAGAAAGTGCCTGTTGTCCTCCTGCCCTTCTCTATGTGCCGGAGGTGATGCCCAGTAGCAAGGGGCAGCTGAGGTGGCAGTGGCGAGCTGGGAGAGCCTGGCCAGATCCTGGAACAGAGCTGAAGAGGTCCCAAATGTGAAGCTGCAGTAGCTGCATTTCCACCAGTGCCTGGCCCCACAGTTCCCAGCCCTCTGGCTGCCGTGCAGATAGGCTAAAGCATTCCAGAGGCTCCATCTGCCACTGAGTGCTGCAGAAGCAAGAAGGTAACCCAGTGCCGTTTTCCTGGGTGCTGGGTCTGGCTCTGGCTGCATGCTGGGTCCAGACCAGTGCAGGAACAAGCACAGGGAGGTGTTTTGCAGGTATTCATCAAGCTGACTCCTTTGCTACCTCAGCCTTTCTCTCTGTTCTCTCCAAGGCTGATTATAAAATCTTCATGTTAGCTTCAAATAAGTGTCAGTCAGCAGACACAGCAGCAAAGCAAGAGATTTTTTTGAGCCTAGGGGTATTTTTATTCATTTACGAATGGCAAGCAGAAAGACACCATCTGTTATGCAGATATTATTTTTTTTCCCCTTCCTACCAATTGTTTCTGTGTTTGCAGCACAGGCAGTCCCAGAGTCTGACTTGCTATTGTTCATCGATTTTATAAAAAAGCCCTAATAACATTAGAAGCTTCAAAGCAGGGGCCCTCGCTGCATTATCTGCATCTTCCTGAGGTGTTAGCAGTAAATTTCAGTGATTTGCGGGTCTGGACATAGTGTGTTTCTTCCCATCCTTGTGGTTACGTATCTGAGATGCACAAAAAGAGAGTTTGTTTCAATGGTTCAAATGTTATTGGGAGGCATCGAGAGTAAATCAACAGGCACAAACACACAGAGAAGTGGTGATGTTAGAGGTCATGTTTCCAGGCTAAAGAAAAATACTTTGGGTTTCCACATCTGTTTTAATTTACACTAGATCTGTGCATCTCCTCATTTGAAGCCTTGTTTGCTCCTATCTGAAGATTTTCAGGTTTGTGGTTTGTTTGTTTTTTTTTTTCCCAAAGCAAAGCCCTTATCCCACAAGAAAATTCCCCACGTGGACATGGAGTTGCTCCAGCCATTAGCTCCTTCCTTGGTCAGATGTACCAGTCAGGTCAAATCCTTCCTGAGGTTCTCAGGGAACCTCTTTTTTGTTCCAATTTCCAGAGCAAACATGAGAAGATTTTATGGATCCCGTTTCTAGTCTGCTGCTTAAAAAAGTCTTGCTTAGGCTGGACATAAGGCTTACTAAGATGCATTTATATGCATAATATCCAGACTTGTTTTCTGACTTGAATCAAATTTGTCAGTGCCTACAAAACCTTTGAGCATCTAGAAAACATATATCATTTTAATGTGCTTAATTATTTGCACTGTCAAAGTGAAAGTGAACATAAATGCAAGTTCAATATTTTTCCCGTTTTGTTCATGGATTTTATTTTTAGGATTGTTCCTTCTGTGAGGGTAACATAAATGTAAGTTATTAGTGATAAATATTCACCCTTAGTTCCTCTCTCCAAACCCTCTTTATGCTCACCAGTTGCTTTTGCTGTTCTTCCTTATTTTCCCTTTTTTCTAGCAAATTGTAGCTATAGGTGAAGTATTTTCTAGTTCAAGCCACTTTCTAGAATTATTCAAGCATTTAATTTAAAAAGAAGCATGTAATTATAGCAAAGTAATTCAGAAAATTCTAATCCTTATACCATGAAGCTGCCTTGGAGTTTCTGGGAATGGATGCAGATCACCTCACCGCAGGCTGAGCTGGGACCCCAAAACAAAACCTGTGAGCTACACGCTTCAGCCTCAGCTCGGCGGTCACGTTGTAGCAGACTCAGTGCTGCTTCGGGCTGCTGCAAAGATGGTCCCGTTACACACGCCTACGAAAGAGCATCTCCAGGGAGTGGGTTCCTGTCTGAACAGCAGGAGTTACTGTGTTTAATTTAAATGTTTAACATTTAACATCCTCCCACCCCATGCTCAGATTCGATTATAAATATAGGGGATTTATATCTTCTTTCTGTGGAAGAAAAACTTCAGTGGACAGAAATGGGGAGGGAAACTAAGGGCTACTCTTTGTCTCATGGACCCAAATTGACACACGTTGGCCAAACCATATTATTTATAATATTTACATATATTACGCATACTATCTATAATTATATGCCTTACTGCACTGCTGGTGCTGAGCCCGATGCCGGTATTGGTGGCTCTGAGCAGTAACAGAAGGCTACCTGCAGGTTTATTGCAGACTGAGCTGCTAGCTCTCTCCTTGCTTATTCCAAAGCAAGAGCATTTCTTTGCATATGATCACACAAAATTTCCTTCACTCATGTGTGCCAGGGTAGAAATTGCACTCCAGAATGGGGGTTGCTGTTAGAGCCAGAGGAAAGCTGTCATAAAATCACTTAATGCCATTTAAGCCATATAGGGCCGAACGCCACTGATGTCCATGATGTCAGCAAACCCAAGGGCTGCAGGAACCAGACCGTTTCAAGGGAGGTTGTGTTTGAGGTGTTTGCTCAGAGCCAAAACCAAGCATCAGGATTTGCTGCTATTTTCTAGGTTGGCAAAACCCACATAAACACAAGCTGTAATAATTAGCTCAAGATAGTAAGCTACATGTACATTGAGTTAGAGGAAGGGGATGGTTTTTGGGCCTGCTATTTCTCCACTCATTTTGATTTAGGTGGTGGCATGGGAAGGCTGAAACACATTGGTGGTGATATCCAAATCCAACCTGTTAATTAGCTCCCGGAGTCAGGGGGGAGGTGGCAAAAATCAGAGATTCCTGATTTCTGGAGCAGGTCTGGGCGGTCAGGCAGGCAGCATGGGGCTCTCCTGTGGATCTGGCCACTGATCCTGGGTACAACGGAGACGAGCCACACAGTGAGGCTGTCTCCATCCCCACTCCATGAACTGGCAGTATTTGAACTTAATTTGCTTTGGTAATGAGTTCATGCAATGTCTTTCAAGAACAACAGCAAAACTTGTGATTTCCTGTAGAGAAAATCAAAGATGCTTCCAGGGGGTTCCTGTTATTATCGGCACATTTTGGGGCTCTGTCTGCCTGATCAAATAAGATACTGAGAACGATGATGATTACTGTCATCATTAGCAGTCCCTCTCCAGCACGATCAAATGACGATCAATACCAGTGCTCCAGACAACTGGTGAGCCCAGGCCAGCCCATCCACTGGGGCAGAAGGACAAGGCGTTGCAGCAGGTCTGGATCTGTTCCTCCCTTCTCCTCCTGATGAGACACAATACGGGTGAAACGCTGCACGTTGCTGTGCATCAATTTTGCATTGTTGTTCACTGAATGGGCAGGGAGTAGAGGACAGGAATGCTGTACTCACTAGATGCTGGAGGGAAGTCCTTGTTTAGGGGGAATACTCTCCTGATTCAGCTGGAGCTGGATAAGGCAAGTGGGGACACTTTTGCTTGTGGGGAAAACTTCATCCTTCATAACCCAGAACCACCACTTCGGATTACCTGCATGTCCTGTACAGTGGGTCTCCAGGGATTTAGCGGCACATTTCTTTTTTCCAGCTTTATCATCTCCTTGGAGCCATCAGGAACATTCCCTGTGGTTCTCTGATATGGGAGCAGGGGAAGACCCATCCGTGAGGATACCCTGGATGCACCAAGGTCTGGAAGGGACAACTGCATCAGCAGCTGCTCTTTGCCATGGAGCTGAGCAGAGCAGCTCCTTACTAGGTAGGAGAGGAAGAAAAAGACTCTCTGTGAAATAAGTGGTCCCTGGAGGAGTTATAATAGCAGGCTATCACACGGTGAGGCTGCTGGGAAGGTGGGCAGAGGCTTGTCAGTGAAGAGTGATTCACTGGATAACTGTTTTACAGGGGAACTCGCAGCATTAATCACAACTTCTCAGTTGCTAATGGCTTAGAGAGTTAAATGAAGAGTGAAAATAGCTTCTTGCCTTCTGAGTCCTCCATGAGCATCATACTTGTGAAGAAGTTGGCAATTAAGCAAATTAAGAATCTATAGAGAAATCTTTCTCCAACCTCTCTAGTTGACTTAGTACTAGAAGAACCTGAACCCATCAGTAACTGAACATGGGGCTACTGCACCTCTCTGGATTATGAACATCACTGTCTCCCAAATCCTCTGATTAAATTCGGAAGCCAGAGAGCAGGATTAGGATTCATCCCTCAAGCGAAAGTGGCCGCTTGGACTCCCCATCTTCAGCTCTTCTTCTACCACTCTTGGAGGCTGGACAAAGCCAAGATACAGCTGCGAGATGCCATTGCAGAAGCTAAAGCAGAGTTATGTGCTAAATGTCTTGGATCAGTTCTCATCACGGGCAGCGGGAGGGAAGGGACCAGCTGTGACAGGACCCCTGCAGCTGGGTTTTGTGGAGGGATGATTGGTCGGTGAGGGTGGGATTTGCACACCTGGTGTCTCTATCTGCTGTCCAAAATCTGTTCTAAATCAGTTTTGTTTAAATACACAAAATTGCCTCTTAACATAATCCCTTTTAAATCTTGAAGTAAGCATGCATTTGATCAAAATGTTTCTTTTTATACTACTTACAGCTCAGCCTGAGACATGTCATGTGGCTAACTCAATACCTACAAATACCCTTTTATTCCAATAAAAGGTGAACGGATAAAGCGGTCTCCTCGTATTGCAGTAGATGTGTATTTTAGTTCTCATAAGTCTGCCCTTTTTCAAGCATATCCTCAAATCTCTTTATATGGCAAACTATCCTTATTCTATCTGGTATACGAGGCTTATAATAAAATGGTTTTGCATTCTTATCAAAGAAAGCAGACAGCCTAGCAGAGGGCAGGGGCATCTTTTTAAGCTGCTTGGAGGGGCTTCTGAAAATGAAGAGCTCCATTAAGGTCTAGATACAACCAAGTGGGAAGTACACAGCTTCCTAATGCATCCAAACCTAAGCCTCACAAAGACGCATTTAGGACTTGCTGTTTGCTCAGCTCATTTGTCAGTTGTTTCAGAGGCTCACAAAATGCTGTCAGTTATTTTCTCGGTTGTGGTCCACTATTGAAACACCTCAGGTGCCTCTGTTTCTCCAGCAAGACACCCAAATGAGCTGCTTGGAGACAACAAATGAAGAACTCCTAAATATCTTTATAAGTAGCTCCTGGCATTTATGGTCCAAACCCCACATTTTTTATATGCTGCTTTTTATTATATGCCCCAAACACTGGAGAAGCACTTCCAAGCATTGGCCTTGCTTTACAAATTAAACTGTATAGGTGAAAGCAAGTGTCGCGTGTATACTTCTGCCTTCTAAAATTATAACTTATGCAAACAAAATGGGGACGGATTCTGTCACTCTGACTTCAGCATGGGTTTTGGATTTTAATTTTTGAATTTCACAGGTTCTGTTTCTCCTCAATCCTTGCTGGTAGAGGAACATTTATCCTTGCACTGAGGTCAAGCCGGTCATCTTGTCAGCATAGCTCCAGGAAAGGCAAAGACTGTAAGTGTCTCTCTGCACCATCACCTTACACAACAGCCACGTCAAGCTAACCGGTGGCTGCAAAATTTGCTGAAGGATTGGCTGAAGAATCAGAGCAAATTCTAGAGAATCAAATCATTTAAAGAAATCTTTTTGTTAATTGAACTCTGTTCAGCTGTCTGCCAGTTCATCTCACAGCTACTTTTGTGGCAGTTATCATCATTACTACATCTGTATTTACCACATAGTGAAATATGACTTTCTTTGATGGAACGATCATTACTGAGCAAGAAGGGTGCCATCTAATTTTTCGAAGTGATTTCACATCCCTGTCATCAGTGTGGCTTTGCTGCTGTTTAGCAATTTCTTATACGAATGCACCCTTCTTCCCAAACCATTTTCTAGACTTTTTCCTCCAGCATTCAGCCCTGGATTCAAAGCTGGGCGGCAGCTTTTTCTACTGCTGTGCATATACTGTACTAAAAGAGAACTGATTTTCGTTTCAACATCCATACATGGGCTTTGTGAGCAAATGAGAAAAAATGCAGCCTCTGTTCTTGCATAGATACATGAGCTGGAAATATGCCTTGTGTACACATATATTGGGTGTCTTGCTGTAATAGCCACTCCAGTTTTCCTCTGTAATAACCATACTGCTCTGCTATGCTCCCCTTTAAAATCTCTCTCAATATGTATGAGATCTCCATATTTCCATGCTTTTGGAGAAATATAAATGCAGTAATTATTTACTGTTTACAGAGTACATTTTGGGATGATATACGTTCATTAATTTCCCTTCCCCTCCTCCCCAAGTAAGCCTGTGCACTGCATTAAGCCTAATCCATCCCTGTGGCTTTTCAGTGATATTAGACTGTGTGGGACGGCGGGTTGGATAAGGCTCCTCAAGAAGACTTTTTAAATGCTGCAAATTCTGAGCTAGAAACAAGCTCTTATTTTAAATGTATTTTGCACCAGTGAAAGACTTCCTACTTGTAGACAAGAGGTGGATTGTCTTCTTTAGAAAGTACTCCAGAAGAACCTTAGAACGAGCTTCTACCATGTTTTCTTTGCACCATCTTCTAGTCTTCCACAAGAGAAGCTTTCCCTCATCTCACAGCTACAGCAGTGTGCCCTGAGGAGCAAAAGATCAATTCTAGCAAAGACACCATAGGATCACCCCTTTGCTTTGGCATTAGGTTTTGAAAGATATTTGCGGGTTAGACAGGACAATGAGCGGGGGGAACTCTGTAGAAGCAAAAAGGAGCACATGCTGCAAGAGCATTGTTTTCTGTAAGATACAAAAATAATTTCTTTTTTAACAATGACACAGTTGGAAATATTTGTTCTTGGAGTCAGAACAGTGTGTGATTTATGAGAAAGTTTAGAAAGATAGTTATTGTCCAGAGAGTTCCCCTTCTTGGTAAATATCTTTCCACTAAATCAACAAGAGATTTATTTCATGCAAGCTGAGCTTTCCTTTTTTTTTTTTTTTCAAATGTCTTCAGTATCTGCCGTTCCCCAAACAGCTCTGATCAGATTTACAAAACACCTCAGGCACTGAATGCAACTACAATCAAGCCCCAGTATCGCGCTGAAAAGCACTGAGTGAGCTTCCTCTCTAAGGCAGGCTGAGCAGAATTAGCCTCCCTGACCATTTTCTGTAGATTTTTTTCATCGCCTGCCTCCTTTGGCTGTTTTCTTACAATTTAAGTTAGAGCAGTCCTAGGGCTGCTCTGCGTTGCAGCCTGGACGGGGTGTTGTCTAGGCACGGGAGCCCTTTCCCCTGGGGTGGTTGCAACAATCACTGAGCATTAACAGAAAAGGAAAAGAAAAGCCCTCTCCAGGGAAGCTCTGCCCACACTAACAGGGTTAAAACTACTTTTGCCATCTCTGGGCCACATGCTTTAACCGAGAAATCATCTGGGTAAGGTCTGGCCAAAAGGAGGAAGAAAATCAGCAAAGTCTGAGGTGTGAGATTGTGGTTACGGGAGCGTTAGGCTGGGCCAGCATGCGCGGGGCTGTGAGCCATGCGTCTGCGGGACCACCCAGCAAGTGCCTTCGGAAAGAAATGTCCCCACGCGAGCCCACGGAGGAGCGTACCCAACAGTTCCCTGGCCCACAGGGGTGCGAATAAACCCTTTCTCTTAGGCTCACATTCACCATCGGAGCACTAGGTTCTGCAGCAACGTTACCGCGGGAGCAGCAGGACAGAAAAGGGACTTCTCTTGTGCCGAGGTCAGGCTGTGCCCAGGCGGCTGCGCGATGCCCTTGCCTGTAACACCAGGGATAGAGCTCAGGGACCAAATATCCTCTGCAGCCTCTTGTTCCTCCTCCTGATAATAATCTGGAGGAACCTTCTCATCACTTGCAGAGGCTGCAGACAGGTGTTAGCATCCTTTCCTCGCACAGCAAGAAAGATGCCAGTGTGGGCTTGGGAGGAGCCCAGGCTCAGGCAAATCCAGGGTGCCGGTGCTGTGAAAAATGGGAGGATGTGGGCTCTTAAAGGGAAGAATAGCAGGAACGAGCCACATCGCAGAGTACAAATAATATGTGTTTACAGCAGGTCACAGTGTGCTTTGGAAGACACAAAGTGCCAAGTTTTCAAGTCTGCTGAAGAGGCACAGAATGATTCGAAGCCAGTGTAGGGCGTCCCAGGAAAATGTCCGCTGGGAACCTCTCTGGGGCTGACCCTCTGCGTCCCGCAGCTCTGGTCTCTCTGGTGTAAGGAAAGGGCCCTTCTGGGTGTAAGGGACCAAGGCGGGGGGAGCGTCTGAACATGTCATGTTGTTTGGTGACATATGGCCAAGGAGAAAGCATTACCAGCCCGTGGTACTTCCAGCATTTAATAAAAAGGCTCACACTAGGAAAGAGCACAAAGCATGCCTGGAGCTTTGCGTGTTTCCGGAAATCCAAGGCATTTAATAAGGGTTTGGGAGCATTTCAAATGTATGGGAAGGTCACTGGGAAAAGGCACTGAAGTGTATTTGCCTGCCAGGGATTTTTACTGTGCTGCTTTCTCATTTGCATTTTAAAATTGCCAGGCATGCTGAAATTTTGAAAAGCAACAAAAATTATTTGGGGGCATGAGAAAATGAGGTTAATCTATGCCTCCTGAGATTTCCTGGAAAATGTTGGTGTGGTGCACGAGGGGAAGGGATTCTGCTGAGCTGGGAGCTGGAGCTGGAGTGTTCCCTGCCGTTGAGGGCTGTGCTCCAAACCGGCACCGCTGAGCGGAGCTGTTGGAAGCGCCGCTGGCAGAGCCACTGCGGCTCCGGAGAGCAAGGGCTGCAAAAGCAGGTTAAATCCTTTCAAAATAGAGTAACTGCCCATCTGCATGTGCACTGAGGGTGCCAGCACCATGCCTGGGGCTACGGCGGAGGCTCCATTTCGACTCCTCTGTCCCTTCTCTTAAATATTTGTTCCTGGAATAAAACAGGATTTCCGAAGGAAAACCCTGTGTGCAGTGTGAACACGAATGCCTATGTCTTGAACACTTACATTGTATGTATGAAGATAAAAGTGCCTTTATTGCCACGAGGAATCTGATTTGGGTTTGTCACAGTAACAACTCGGGGGACGCAAAAACTACTTTTATCACTAAACTAAAGCAGTTGGTATCTCCTCTGTGTGTCCAGTTCATGTATCAGTCTGTCTGTTTGAGACAAATATTACAGGGTCTATCAGCCAGTACATCTGTTAACTTTAAAGGAGTTTTGCCAGTCCAGAGGACTGAATTTAAACATGCAGCACACAGATGATAGGACCTGTAAAAGGTGCCTGGAAACCTCATTCCCCAACTGTCCCTTCCCAGAGACTGATCTTTCTTCAGGGTAATTCTCTTACCAACATCATCGTACACACCCTGGTGCGTTCTGCTTTTGGGTTGCCTTTTGTTTTTTGTGTTGTTTTTTTGTTTGGTTGGTTTTTGTGTTGTTTTTTTTTTTTTAAACCTACCCAGGAATACAAATGCTGGGGTGTGTGATCATTGCTCTGCTCTGGGTATGGTCTGTCTACTTTGCCAACCCATACACCAACGTGCTCACACTGTGCAGTCTCAGCAGGTTCCTCTGCTATGTAAATCAGCGGCAATAAATATCCCATGTATCAACTGTTTTGATTTAAAATACTCTTCTGAAATCAGTTCGGCCAAAGGCAGTAAATAACATGCAGCCATTGGGAACCTTTTATTGCTCATCCAAACTAACAACACTTTATTTTGCAATATATTGAGTGTAGGAAGGGATACACTTCCATGCCTATAAGTAATGATACAGTCAATACTGTCATCAACAAAGCTGATATATGTCCCTTTTCCATCACCCCTTTCTCCCTCACTTCATTGTTTTTCAAGTGCAGCATCCTTAAAAAAGTGCTGACACCCCAGGATTTTACCTTCCTAACCCACCTTAGACACTCCTGACTTTTAGGGAGAGCCTGTCTATAGTGAGTCCACTGGGAACTGATTTTAAAGGCTTGAATCAGCCCAGCATTACATGACATGGGAACCTGCTCTAACAGGTATTTGGGGTGGGTGCTTGGACCTTAACAGGAAAAAGGTTGATGCTGTGTCTTAGCACCAGCCTCTTGCAGAGGTTTCTCTCTGCTGCTTGTCATGCCCTTCAGAAAAATCCCTCCTGGCAAAATCAGGCAGGAGTAGGATCATTATGAAAAATTCCTAGTGGCCCCCAATTGCAACTGGAAAAAGCAAAGATGAAAAACACTTGGGTCAACATAAAAGGGAGTGAGGCAACCTGTGGGCCTCACATCTTGGGCACTGTGGGACCCTCAGCTCAAAGTCCAGGCAGTTTTAATAGACGAGGACTTTGGGTGACATTTTCCTGCAAGATTTTAAGTAAATGCCTTGCTGTAACATTTGAGATCAGGTGTCTCTTAGTTTCCATGATTCTTTTCCTTTTTAAGCCACAAACACACACATACAAAATATATTAAAACGAGCCCAGCTTAGCTAAAAGGTCGGCTAGTTCAGAAACAAACAGCAGGGATTTAGGCTGGAGTCTTTGGCGCCCAAGAAGAGAGGGGTGCATCTCTGGCTCTGCTTTTGCTTGAAGGGGAATATGGATTAAAACTTTGCAGGGAGCAGAAGTGAAGGCAAGAAGAGGTACTTTTGTCATTCATTTCATTATCCCACACCAGGAAAGGGACTTCACACATCCCCCAGGCCACGAACTAGCAATGGAGAGAGTAAGGGGGTGCTGGATAGATGTGCTATGGTGAGGCAGGAATAGGGTTGATGTCTCCCTCAGGCAGGGCTAAACCTCTGCCTGCTCCGAGACCAGGGCTGGCAGCGGGTCAGGTCTGTAAAAGCAACATGAGGACCTGATAGATAGATAGAACAAGGACAAGATAGAACCTGCCTGGACAAAAAGTTTTCTAAAATGAGAGGGGAGAGGTTGACCCTTTTCCTTATGGAGACAAGACTTTCTTTTACTTTCTCCTTTACAAGAAACGACCTGCGTGTCTGCATGGGGAATGGCAAGGCTGCATCCCAGAAGGCAAGCTCTTTGCTCAAACCTAGATCTATAAGAAAAAGAACAGGGCAGAGCTATCTACCCATGCTAGTGAGAATGCTTCACATGTGGCTGAGACAAACTTGCCAAGGAATTAACAGAATTTATTAAATTAAGTAGCTCATAGAAATATGCTGCTGAGGCCTTTAATGATTGGAGCACCCAGCGCAGTTGTTGGGCGGTCGGTACTCTCCTGACGCACTTCTACAAAAGGAGAGATTTGGATGGTACAAACCGCACCAGCCTGTTAAGTGTGTTAATTGTAAGTCAGCCATCACATTGATTCCAGGTAGTTCATATTTCAGTGCGTAATTAGAATTATTTTTATCTGTATCTCTTGATATTCCCTGCCAGTACTTGGCATGGAGGGAAAGTGGAGGAGGCAGCACATGGAGCACTTGGGACAGCTGCTGGGACAGAGCAGGGAGATGCAATACTGTCCTCGTTAGCAACCGTGCTTGTGCATCGCCTGCGTGCAGAAACATGAGGCAACAGAAGCCAAACCAGAGCATTTCTAGAGACAGCTATTGATATAAAGGTGCACATCTCACTGTAAAAATAGACTGGCAGATGGGTATCTTGCTTGTGGAGACAGCAATTGCTTTCCACAAGGCCGAAATGAAGTTACGGGACCCAGAAGGGGCAATAACTCTTCATCATAGACAAAGATCCCAAAAGAATTCACTTGCTGCCTCTGTGGGAGAAGCACTTTAGTCCAGGGGCATGAGTGTGTCCTTGGACCATGGGGCCATAAACTTCCCTCAACTTGGAGGTTGAGGAGTAGCGACACTGGGCGCCCAGGGAAGGGCTTGCATCCCAGCTGCGGCTCACCTTCAGACATTAGTACAACCCACCGCTTACTTCGTGTTCTACTTTTCTTTCCAGGAGCAACAGGTGAGACCAGCTGGGAACACCAACCCTGACAAACAACTCTTGGCTAATAGAAACTCTGTAACATGGCTGAGTGGACAAACAGCCCACCGGAGTTTTCCAGGACAGCTGCTGGCTCAGTGCCTTGGGCCTGAAAGGGTAACCTCACCACAGACTGCCGTCCCTGGGGGGGCCTTTCCAGTGGGGGATCCCTTTGTCACCTTCAGCATCGCCATGGCACCCTCACAGCCCCTGCCCCTGCAACAGGGCAGCTCAGAGAGGACCCCACATCCCCAAATCTGAGGGTATAGGGATGAGGGAAAAATCACTGATGGGGACCAAAGCAAAGCAGCTCGCTGCTGTTGCTGCTGTGCCATGGCGCTGAGGGTGCCCCAGGCAGATCAGGGCAGAGGTAGATATTTTTAAGTGGTTCTTCCACCTCCTTTAAATGCATTTCTCCTAGCAGCAGCAGGTGGGTGGGTATCTGGGGACTAGCGGGACATGCGGATGATGGAGCAACCCTGGTGCCTCTCCTCTCCCCGGAAGAGGGGTAGAGAGGGGGGTGGCTGTGCTTGGACCCCCTACCAGCCCTCAGCTTGCAGCCGTGCCTCTGCCTCTGGCTTTGCAAGGGATGGGGAAAGGGTAGGGGGCCCAGTGGGGAGGGGCTCGGCAGCCCGGCCCGGGGCGTGCTCCCTCCCTCCCTCCCTGCCCAGTTTGAGGACCGAGCGGGGGTTGCAAAACCCACCGCGGCAGCGCCGGCAGGGGTGCGCGGTCCCGGCGGAGCGCCGTCTCCCGGGGCGGCTGGGCGCGCGCGTGGGTGTGCGGGTGTGTGTATGTGTGTGCGTGGCTCCTGCCCTGGCAGGGCGCATCTGGGCGCCGGGGAGCTGAAGGGAGGAGAGAGCCGGAGCTGCGGGCTGCTCACAGCCGAAGCTGCTCGGGGGGGTGGTTTGCGGGGGGGGTGTGTGTCTCGCACACGCACACGCACGGCAGCCCGGGAGCGGCAGGCGCCTCCTCCCCGCCGCATTAAAACGAGCCAAGTTTCCCCGCCGGGGGCAGCGGCACGTCGGGGCGCGGCGGCGGGTCCGAGCGCGGCGCCGGGCGGAGCTGCGGCCCCGGCGGGGCCGGCCCGGCCCCGGGGATGCACCTGAACGCCACGGCCCCGGCCGTGCCGGGCGGCCCCCTCCACCTCCACCCCAGCGCTGGCTATGCCAACGCCTCCAACCGCTCCGACCTGCTCCCCAAAGGGCCCGACGAGGAGGACCTGGACGTCAATACCGACATCTACTCCAAAGTGATGGTCACCGTCATCTACCTGGCTCTTTTCTTGGTGGGCACCGTGGGCAACTCCATCACGGCGTACACGCTGGTGCGCAAGAAGTCGCTGCAGAACCTGCAGAGCACCGTGCACTACCACCTGGCCAGCCTCGCCTTCTCCGACCTCCTCATCTTCCTCCTCTGCATGCCCATAGAGCTCTACAACTTCATCTGGGTCCATCACCCCTGGGCTTTCGGGGGGGCCGTCTGCAAGGGCTACTACTTCCTCCGGGACGCCTGCACCTACGCCACGGCGCTCAACATCGCCAGCCTCAGCGTGGAGCGCTACATGGCCATCTGCCACCCCTTCAAAGCCAAGAGCATCATGTCCCGCAGCCGCACCAAGAAGTTCATCAGCTGCATCTGGATCGCCTCCTTCTTCCTCGCCATCCCCATGATCTTCACCATGGGGGAAATCTATGGCAAGGAGCAGAATCCCGACTCCCTCATCTGCACCACCATCGTGGACGCCTCCACGCTGAAGACGGTCATCCAGGTGAGATCCCCGCGGCCGGGGCGCCCCGAGGTGCCGGCGCCGGGCAGCCGCCGCCCTCCCCGGGCTGGGTGGCCAAACTTTGCGGTGACGGGCGGGGCAGGAGGCGGAGGCTGGGAGGGGGGGACCGACTCGGGAAGGGGGGTGTCCTGGGCAGCCCTGACGGGGCGGACGGGATTTGGGGGGTGGGGGCGGGGTGTCTCGGCTCCGCTTGCTGTGCCCCACTCCGCACCCCCGGGCTGAGTCCCCGCACCGGAGTAAATCCGGCCCTGGGCCGGTGCAAGCGCCCCCGGAGATCCTCCCCTGGCGCGGCCGGTGCCCGGAGCTCCCGCTGTCCCGGACCGGGAGCCCCCCGGTGGCGCAGACCCCGGGGCAGCCGGCCCCGCTCTGCTGCCGTCTTCCTGGGCTCCCATGGGGATGCTCGGGTCCTCCCCAAACGTGGCAGTTCATCGCCAGAAAACCCACAAATCGCCACCTTTCTCTGCATCTTCTGCATTTCCTTTCCTTCTGCTGGAGAGCGGCTAGCAAGATTGAGAGAAATAAAACCATCTCTCCCCCCCTCCCAGTTTCTCGGGTTGATCCAGAGCCCATCTCCTATGTGTAGTGACAGATCCTAATTTCAGAAAGTTTTGGGAACAAGGGGCAGCATAGGCATCTGAAAATGAACTGCATCTTCAAAGCCAGAGGTTGATATTTTTGCTGTTTTGGAGAAATCCGTAGCTGGTTTAACTAGCAAACCACTCCTGACTTCAGAAAGGCTTTGCTGGTCTCCACTTATTGCTTAATCTAATACGCCCATGCATGGAAAGGATTTCAGCATCAACACTTGCTGTTCTCCAGCGCTCTGAGGGGTTAAGGCATTTGTTTACTGGAGCATTAGGCTTGAAAAATGCAAGAGACATGGAAGGAAAGACAGAAAAAGCAAGACACTAATCTCCATGGTCCCTTTACTGCCAGGCTTGCATGTGATAGCTCCTCAGTCTTTTATTTTGAACATGAATTTCAGGTGGGTTTAATCAGCAACCAATTAGAATTCAAAACTGCATGTGTAGTAAAGCCTTTGAGATGTTCCTACAGCTAAAGGGAGGGAACTTCAATGGAAACAAATCAGGATCATTTCTCCCCCTAAAAGCGGGCGAGGATACATGCAGTTAGATTTAAGCCCACAGCCTGCCAATGTTTAGATACATCTCTCCATGTTTCCCCCTGTACTGCTCCAGTAAATGAAAATCCACCCTGCGCAGAAGCATTGGATGCCCTCCATGTTTTGTTTTGTTTTGATACTTAACTTTCATCTTGAGATGGTGAGGCCTGTATTTCTCCTGTAGGTGCTTTGTAGATTTTGTCAGTGGCAGCCCAGTGTACTTAACCCAAATTCTCTTCTCTCTAAGGAGATGTCAGCCATCTGATTTGAGAACAGTGTGGCGGAAATGCATTATTTCCAGTCATCTTCCTCTTAGGATTAAACTGGTGCTCATTGTTACCATGATAAGGCTAAAAAGAGAGGATTATTTCCTAGCCACGTCTTCGGAGATTACAGTTTAAACAATTCTCAACATATTTTAGTCTTGCTATTATTCAGGCTATACCTTACCCTGGTACCCAAGTTAGAAGTAGGCAGACATGAATGCACAGTATGTGAAGGTCACCTGGGGGCTTTTCCTCATGTAATTTTTTTAAATTTCACTTGTGAATTAATTTAAAAGTAAAAAGGAGGCAGCTGTTGGGGGTGGGGGACACACACCAAAACAAAACACCATACTGTTCCTTCTCAGGGGACCCGGCTGCAAAAGTGGATTTGTTAAGACAGGAAGGTTGTTTAATGGCTTCGCTCCATTCCTCCGAGCACAGGGAAGCAGCACACAGCGTGATGCAGGGCCCTGGACCGGGGAAGGCTCCAGAGTGAATAAGCAAAGCAGCTGCAAGTCAGGTTTGAAGTGCATTAATGGAAACCACCGCACAGCATGTGAGCGGGCATTCTCACGTTGTAAGCTGTGCAGAGGTTTAAAAAAAGACAAATAATGGAAGACCTTTGAAAGAAAGGGCAGTGGTAATGTGGAGAGTGACATGCAAAGGTCTTGCTGGTTGGAAATCTGGATGTCCCGGTCTTTTGCAGTGGATTCAAACTGCTTTAGAGCAGGTCTTTGCATCTCTCTGCGTTCTTTTTTTGTCTTTAAATTAAGCAGAGCAATGATGCACTTGCTCGAGCTGGCAAATCACTTGTAATAAATCACTCAACATATTTCACTCCTCTTCCTGCTTGGCAAACTGTCTAAAGCAAATTGGGATTTTTTTTTTTTTGGAAGCCATTAGTTCTCCAAGAGGTTTTATTTGCTGATTGATTGAAAGCCAGTCCCAGAAGAGAGCAATTCTAACCATTTATAGACTCAGAGCTCAGCTATAGTTCTATTGGGACCATTGCAGGAGAATGCTCCTCCCTGGACAGGAACAAGGTTCCCGGGATGAATATTTGAGTGTATTAATTTAACATCTCTGCTTTTGAAAAAGTTCTTCTATATTTGCTTTGAACATTTAACTGTTAATGGGCATTCCTGAGTGAAACTAGACTGTGTGTGAACAACCAGGTTTCCTTATAATAAGGGGAAAAAAAAGTAACTCTTCAAACAACACTCAGCATATTTGATTCTTGTTTATATTACTTAACTTGTACCACTTAAGCTCCACACAGCTGTAAGAAGTAATTACTGATATTCTAGTACTTACGGATTGCTCAGTGCAGCACATACTGATAAGCAGGAAGAGCAGTAAGTGAGATGTTCTACAGAGTGTCGCCGTGTGTCACCACGATCAGTACGGCTGGGCACTGCACCTCTCGCCTCGTGCCATCAAGGCGTAAGCTCTGTGTGGCCTCTGATACTTAATTCTTTAGAACAGTGCTATTTCCCAGATTTGTTTATCACTGTCCTTGCAGCTGCTTAAATCAGCCTGTGAATCTGATTTATCATTGCCAAGCTTGCTTGTTACTTCTGACAGTCGGGGACGTCTGGTTTGAATATTGGCATCAGCATGGGATCTGGTAGCAGGGATAAGTCCATTATAGCCACATTACTTAGGTCTAGTTAACACCTTAACTGGCAGACATCCCCCAAAACACACTGCAGCCAATTTTAGGGTTCTTTCTACATAAATTAAACACCTCTTAAAGCCATCCTGATATAAGTAAATTCATGTTTTCATTCCACTTCAGCTGGAGGAGGTTTTAAAAGCTACTTGTTGTGGCAGCAACAGATAAGAGAGCTCCGAGGCAGAATGAAATGTTTCTTCTTTTCACCTGAGGGTTGGTGTCTGTGGGCTTGGCTACTTCACAGCCTTGCTGTTGGCTCTGGTGCCACCTCCCCTGAAACAGGAGCCCACTGGGTGTCCCATCCCACCAGCAGCTGGCCTGTGTGCTGTTAGCACCATACACGCTCAGCTCTGTCTTTCAAAAGGTCATAATTTTAATGGCCAGAAGCTGTGCAAATAAATTTCCCTTTATTGCTTCTTACTTTCTTACCTCTGTACCTCTTTTCTGGAGAGGTCCTTAGTGGACCTGGGGAAAGAGGGGAAGTCAAAAGAAATACCTGCAGTCTTGATGTACCACCACTCCCAGCACACAGAGTCAGGCAATTCCTCAACCCAAAATCTCAGGATTTTAATTAAACCTGGATTGGGCGCACGTGCAAGGGGAGCCTGGGTGTGGGCAGCTCTCTACCACCCTGTAACGTGGGAGAGAGAGCAGCGTGTTGTCCCGCTGGCAAGGCACAGCCTGCACTTGGATGGCTTTACTGTAAAATGTACCCAAAGTTATGGCAAGTGCCTGGGCAGATAGTGCCTGACACGTGCTAATGTTTTATTTGCATGGACAGCTGGTGTGAACCTATTTATTAAAACACATGGCAGCAGGCCCTGAGCCTCCATAAACTGTCACAGCTCTGTCAGCTCCAAGTTGCTCATTTGATAGGGCAACTTCGTGGGAAACACACTGGGAACTTCTCTGGACCTCCTCACAGGTTTGGGTGGACAGCTGCTCCAGTTCTGCTCTGCATCAGCCCACCCTGGCGTGGCTGCAGCTCGCCTATCCCTCCCGATCCCTTGCTTATTACGTTTTATGAAGTCTGCTCATAGTTCAAATGATTTGTAGAGTAAATAACTCTGCACATGAAACAACCACTTGCCCAAAGAGGTCCTCTGCTCTACTTTTTCCTACATTTCTTCTTGCGATGCCTTGGAAGAAATGGGCCAAAAAGCCTCAGGTCTGAATGGGCGGGAAGGAAAGGCCAGGCTTTGGAGCTGGGAGGCACAAGGTGCAGCCTGGCCTCTCGGCATCCTTTACTATGCTCTCTACACACTCTTCTAAGGACATCTATTCAATTCCCATCTGTCTGAGAGGCCCACAAAGTTATAAATTTCATGCACAATGTTGCAAACACTCCCTTACACTTTCCTCTGGTGAGGAGCAGCTCGGCAGGGTGGTACGATGAGCCTTCTGCTGCGATGGCACACAGTCAGTGCTGTGGATGGCAGGGCTTTGCCCACCGGCAGGTCTGTGGTGCCGTGTAAATAAACATGACAAGCATCTCTATGTAGTACATGAAAATAGCAACCCATAAAACCAAATGGCTGAATTCTCTCCAGGTTTGCTGGCAAATCATATCCAGGATCCGTCAATGGCTTCAGTTCAGGAATCCTGCGTTTATACTGATGTCGACTAGAGGAATTGAAGCTGGTTTCTTTTCCTTAGGTCACAGCCAAATTCCTACTAAGGCTTTTAATAACAGTACTGTTTTAAATCACCCACTACAGCTCCATGCAGTGATAATCCCACCCGTTGGGCCTAGCTGATAAAACTACTTTGGCTACACACACAGGATCTCTGCCCACCAGAGCAGCTCACGCCTGGGTGCTGCTAATCCCTCCGTCGGCACAACAAATCGGCACCTCTGTGGCAGGACTGTGTCCCACAAAAGGTGTCCCGTCTGGTCATGGTGCTGCCAGCCTCTTGGGTAGACAAGAAAATGAAGATGTTGATGTTTAAATGTATCTGCATCTGTGCGCACAGTGATGGAGACACCTACCCCAGTGGGGATGCTCACCTGTGGTGGCGTGAGCATCCCTGAAAAGCTGCCTTTTTCCCATGGACTATGCAGAGAACCCAGGGCCTTAATTCAGCATATGCATGATGACAGCCCATCTTGCCTAATCCCAGCCCATTTACACTGTGGTCCATCTTGCAGCTAGATCTAAATTAAATAAGCTTGTGTGTTCATTGCTTTATATAACCAGTTGGCCTGCTGTGTTTTGCCAGTTCTTACATAATTCTCTTTTTTCCCCCAATTGATTTTAATTCACTTGATTTCTTTTCCCTCCCCCTTCCCAAGATGTCAGCTGGAGGGATAATAAAAGAATGAGGAAATGTGGCCAATCAGCTTAGCTCTTAGGCTTTCCTCTTAACAGCAGTTTGTAAAGGAAGAAGAGACAAAGGTAATCTGGTGTTTCCTCTTCCCAGAGGAAAACAAAAAAAAACCAAACAAAACCTGCAGCTGTCTTTAATCTTCCAGATCTTTTAAATCAGCTATTTAATTGTCCTTTCCCTAATTCTTCCCTCCTTTCCCTTAAAACCTTTTACTATTGTCTCTGTGCAGGATCTGCTTGAGACTCACAGATGGCACTTTCGCTTCCTGATGTTTAGAAACGCTTCTGTGTCCTGCCCGAGGCACATGTGATAGGCAGCGTCCCCCCACGGGACGCATGGGGGGCAGAAGGGGCTTTGGGCCTCAACAGTGTCACCGTTGTATTTTCCCTATGGTAATTTCACCATTCCCTGTGAAAATTGCCCCTTGCTGAGGGGCATGGGACAGTGGGTGAGCGAAGGTATCTGGAGAGGCTGGGGAGCGTGGTGGGGTCCAGAGCTGACAAGATGGGAAGGTCTGAGTGTTGTGGCCATCTAGCCCTAAAGCAGATATCATTAGATGCCAGACCCAGTGCCCCCAGTGCTGACATCCCTTCTTTTCCTCTCGTTAACAGATGAAGCTGAGTTGTTATATTCCCAACCTGTCTGGTTGCTCTCCAGTACAAGCCCCTTGCACTGTGTGAAGCTGGAGATGCTTCCAAAGCCGTCCTCCCTATATGTCTATACCCTGCATCTCCATCACAGGGGTGTCAGCACCCTCAGTCTGGCATGGTAGAGAAAAGCCAATTACAAATTCTGAGCTTTTCTAGCCTTTTTGCTACTTCTATGCACACATGAGCATTGTGGTTGCTTGCCTGGTATGACCATCTGAGACCAGCTCCTGGACCCCATTACCCTCTGCAAGAATACATCCAAGCAGGGGACCTGGGTGAGCCGGTCTCCTGGTTTCATGAAGAGCTGCCCTTCTACAGGTGACATATTTTCCTGCCTTTATTATGGAATTTGAATTGATATTTTTAAAATTCCCTTACAAAATGGCATCCTCGCTATTCCCAGACCTCTTTGAAATGCAAGCCAAGAGCTCTTTGCATCAGAATTAATGCCGGTCTGGCATCATGATGGCTGATGGCGAGAAGCCCAGCAGCTACCCTCCCGACAGTGGAGGGACCATGGAGCTCCTTGAGCGTGGCTCGGCATCGCTTCCACCTCATTTTCTGGTGTGAAGATGGCACCAAATGCAAGTGCTGCTCCTTGGCAGTGAATGAGGAGTGGATCCTGCAGGGCGCAGGCAGGACGTGCCTTGGAGGATGAGGGACAGAACAACTGCGCTTGCATGAGCCCTGCCATGGAAAGGCACCTGAGCAAGACACGGGCACAAGGCCACGCACTGCTCCTCTGCCTGGCTGCGGGCACCAAACGCCCGTGCCATCCCCTGCACAGGCTGGGCTCAACAGCTCCATTCTGTAATTTTGTGTGAGGGTGGGATCGCTGAAAAAGGTTTGGTTTTTTTTCCCTTGAACAAAGCTCTCCAGGGAGAGGGCCAGCTAACTCATCATGCTCCAATAACATCAGCCCCCACACTTTCCCTCCCATGGATGCTGTTTCTTCTACTCAATTTCAAAGCATCTTAGGTGTGGGATTAAAAAAAAAAAAAAAGCTGATGATAAATCAGCTGAGCTGATGAGTTATTCAGGAAACCAGTGCTTTGGGTTGGTTAAGAAAAGGTGATGGCGATGGAATTCTAACCCTGTCTGGGTAGCACGAGTTTCTGACCTGCTGGTTACTTCCCAGTATTTTCCTGCATTCACAGTATCTGTTGTTAAGTTTTCCATGGATGGGAGGGAAATTGTGGTGAGACAATTTTATATCCCTATACCCAAGTGCCCTCGTAGTGCATCTGTGCATGGAAGGCCACCCTCCTTCTCCCTTCCTTGGGTACCAGAAACCTGTGGCTCCCCCCTGTTCCTGCTGGGACATAGGATGCTGTGGGACAGGGCTGTAGGCTGTACCTCGCTGGGGAGTGCTGCTCTCATCCTCGGCCTTTGGAGAAGGCAAGTCTGACAGGCTGGAGGAGCTGGTCACCCACAGGTGGTTCGAGCATGTGAGATTTGCTTCTCATCTCCTGTGGCTTTTTCACTTCAATAATTCTCGGTGCAGAGAATGCACTACGGGGCACAGCTTCGTGGGGGCTCTTTGTCAACCAGGGGAAAGAAAATAGCATGAACAAGGTCTTTTTAACTGAACTTTTGTTTTTGAGAGAAAGTTCAGTGAGGTTTCCCCAAAGATTTTAGGTTCTCAGGGACTAGAGACAATTGTCAGTTGAAGACAGAAATCAGAGATGAGATTTTCCTAGTGGAAATAAGGGGGGGGGGGAAGGAAAAAACGTAAACTTTCACAAAGTCTTTGGTATATGAAAGGGAGAAAAAAGCATCTGTTTTATGGAAAGTGCTTATGAAAAACCTAGGAGTACCTCTAAACTATAAAGCGACACACAGAGCAAAAAGCATATTCAGTATCAGTAAATCAGAGAGGCATTGGAGTGACAGCTAAGCCGGAGGATGTGCTCTGGGTTTGGTGGCATTGCTAGTGGCTGCACTGCCAGCTCTGCTGGAGCAGCCCCTCGCCGTCCTCGCGGGCAGCCTCCCTGCCCACCGGCTCCCCTCCATGATTTACACCCAAGCTGTGGATATACATCTCCCCAGATGCTGAACGCTGTGCAGTTACTCTCCGTTTATAAAACCTTCCATCTGCCTCTTTGCCAAGTGAATTCCTAAATATATAAAAGATGAACAGACAGCTTAGTCAGGACTGGCTAAATAGCCTGATTTTACCGTTTTCCCTTCTCTTTGAAAATACCTCTGGTACTTTCCTGCCAATTATTACTCTCTCTAGATAATAAAGAATTAATTTAGGGCCACTGCTGTTACAGCCAACTTGTACTCTTGAAGCGAATGGTTTACCTTGCTTCCAGAGATTTGTTCCTCCTCCAGAGGAAATGCAGGAGATCAGCAAACACTCCCATAGCACGTGGTGTGCCCATCAAGAGACTCCTGGGATCCTGGAAGCTGTCTGAGGACCTTCATTTCAGGGGCTCAGGGTGGATCTGGTTTAATCTTTCCATGCCTTCCCACTTGCTGAATGGCCGCAGGAGAGATCACACTTCAGAGCAATACTTTGGATGTGCCAACACGCCGTGCCTCCTGCCGACACCAGGTGTGTTTGGAACTCTCATATGTTAAAATATCATAAGTTGTCCAGGTACTATTTCTTTGGGCCAATGAAAACCTGCTGTCCCTTTGCCTGGAGCACTTGCCTGACTTTTGGAGCCTGTAGAAAGGTTTCCATTGCACGAGAAAGGCCTGACAGAAGGTTGTATTTTCTGACAGATGCTGGCTTACAGAGCCAATGCATGGACCTCTGTTTTCTGGGCGGGCAGTGGGACTCCAGGAGAAAGTTACAGTCTGTTTGCTCTGGTTTCTGCCATGCAATGGCTGTGCTGGTTGCCTTCTCCTCCCGGGCAGCGCAGCCCTGCTGATGGGTCCTCTCCTGCCCTTGCAGTCTAAGCCTGACAGACGCTCACCCACTGCCTCGGTTCTGCTGCTCAAGGCTTTGCGTGGTGTCTAGCAGCAGGAGGAGCAATGTCATCCCTTAACCATCTCATTTTCTTCCTCCTTTAACCTTGAAGAAAGGGATCTGCCAACTTATCAGCCTCACACAGACCTGTGGAGCAAAGACCTGCTGTGTATCAGCTATGGACGCTTCGATGCAGGATGGCATTTAGCTCAGCAGACCCCTATTTTTGATCAGGACTCCAAGGAGCTAATTAATACAGTCATTGCAATGCCACATCCTATTAATTGTAACATAATCAAGAACAATGCAGGTCTTCAGTGCTGAACTGAATAAATGTGGTCTCAGTACTCGGTAGGGCTGTCATATCACCTTGTTCCCTTGGAGAGCTTGTTTAATAAGTCTATAACTATTTGAGTATGTTCAATAACAAATTATACTGCTTTTCCCTCCTATTCTATGATTTTTTTCAAAACTATCTTAAAATGCAACTCTCACAGCCACTGGGAAATTTTAGCTCATTGCTCGCATCGCTCTATTGATTTGTGCTGCAAAGACCTTACATTTTATCCTCATGGGGACAATTTATACGTTTTAATATACTCATTTCATTCAAAAGAGAAACTCATAGGATTGAGTTTCCCTCCCCAAAGCCCACGTTTCATTTTTTATCACTGTCAGTCATGGGCTTATAATATTGTCATACTCACTGTTCCTTAACTCCTAGTGTGTGAAGTGTGATAAAGCACTGTAGGAGGAAGGGGAAATATAGGTTCAGGCTAATAAATAGATATTTGACCTTAAGATACAGTGGTGAGGTGATGTTTATGCCCCAAACACTTGACAGAGTGCAGTCACTAACCCAAGGGACAAACTCTGCCCTGAGCTTGGTCTCCTTCACATCGCTTTGGCAGTTCTCAGGTGCTTCCTAGCCAGCGCAGGAGAGCTGTGGGATGGAAAATCCCTCAAAAGGGCAAAAAGATATGCAGGAATTTGCTCAGAAAGCATATCACAGTGCAGCAGCCCAGTGGAGCAGGGCACACGGCCAGCTTGGTAGTTCTGGTCCAGCCCAGAGACGAAGCCATGCCAGGAAACAAATCCTGTAATACCTGAGGCTCCCAGAGGCAGAGAGGAGCTGTGGTAGAGAAAGATACTGGGGAAAAACAGCAATAAAGTAACCAATAAGTTCACTGCCCCTCTGTGGTATGCTTTTTTCCCTCCCCTGAAAGTCTAATTGAATTTTCCTTGCTCCTGTCCTCAGCAGTGTAAGAGGAGGTGCATGTACAGCCTCATGCCTGCACAGTTGTTGTGAAGAAAAACCATAAGCAGAGTGTGCAGAGGGGCAGAGGAAAGCAAAGGGATGGGGGGTTGTGGTTTTGTAGCAGGTTGGTTAAAAATAAGCTAGCAGGGTCTGAAAGCTGCTCAGGAGGTGGATTAGTGGGCTGGGCAGCACCAGGCAGTCAGGAGGGCACAGAAACGTGATGAGATGTTGCACTGATCACGTACCTTCCTCTAAATATTTGTGGTCTAATTTGTGTCCTGTGGTGGAGGGACATTTCACGTCCATGCTGTCACACTGTTCTCTACCACAGATACCACAGCTATTATTGGCAGCTGTTAGCAAGTTTGAAGCAAACCAGAATAACCCCAAACCCTTTTCTCCTGCGCTCAGCTCTAGATGGTCATTCCCACCTTGTCCTTCTCCAGCCCAGGGTCCAAATCAGGCAACATCCTCCCACACCACAGAGCAAGGGGGCCAGCACAACTCCCATTTCTTAATAGTTTGCAAACTGCCCGACTGTAAAAATCGCAGTGCTGGCAGCTGTGGTGCTGTAGCAAGGTTTGTGGGAGCATGACATTTCTCAGGGCGATGGGTAAGTATTTGCCAGGACTAAAGCCCCAGCTCCCACTGCCCAAATCTCCTCCTGAATTCAGGCCGCTGACTGCTGAGGGATCAGGTAGAAAGCAGGTATAGTTTGTGTTGATGACCTGAGCCCCTGTGCCCATGCTAGCAGCCGTGCTCACGCCCTCATTGCTCCTCTGAGCTCAGCCTCAGGCAAGGAGGAATTTTTTAGGAAAAATGTCTTCACTGCAAGAGTGGTCAGGCACTGGAACAGGCTGCCCAGAGAGGTGGGGGAGTCACCATCCCTGGAGATGTTAAAAAAATACGTAGATGTGGCACTTGGGGACATGGTTTAGAAGGCCTGGCGGTGTTGTGTTGATGGTTGGACTTGATGATCCTAGAGGTCTTTTCTAACCTTGACAATTCTATGATTCTATGATTCAAGATGTACCAGGGAGAGGGAGGAGACCTCGGCCCCAAAGCTCTTCCACAAAGGGCTTGTGCCACAGGAGTCACAATCCACTGGAACACCCTGTGTTTATTCCAGAGATTTTAATTTTCATTATCAAAAGCTTCAGGTCTTGACTTTTGTGCAGTTGAACCCATCTATCACTTCATATACTCTGAGGCCAGGAGGAGTTTTCTTTAGTTATTTGCACAAACTTTCTTCCTTATTGCCAGAAGAGCACGGCTGACTATGTTCCTATAATTAAAATGTTTATATATAAAATGAAAAGACCAATGGACTTGAGGTATTTTGCTGAACATCACCTCCAGCAAACCTGTACTCTATTCTGCCCAAGCCAAAGTGTCCACAATACAGTCAGCACTACTAGAGTTTGGGCTGACACTACAAACCCCACTAAGGGGGTTAATTGCCCCCTCGAATGAGTTTCTCAGGGCACCGATGGTGGAACTTACCAGTACCATTTCCTCCAGCAAGTCAGGCAGCCGACCAAATCTGTATGGTCCACTGTTAACAGCTCTCACACTCGAGTCTGCAGTCAACAGTCAGACAGCATTTGACTTAAATATGGCCTTTAATTTATTTATAACTGCATATCCAGGACTCGGTATCATGTTTAATGCAAATAACATTTAAGTGAAATCCCCACTGAGAGGCATATTATGAAGATTAACAGCCTGCCTTTTCTGTTACTCTGGTTTATATGGTGCTGGTTTGTGCTTGGTGCTTCATAGCCAAGTGTTAAGAATATTTGAATCAAGAAACCTACATCTAAGACTGCCATTTTGCAAAAAAAGCAGTGCCTGAAAACTTGCTTGTAGCTCCATGGCCAAAGGAAAGGGCTGGAGGCATAAAAACCTCTGGGAAATGCTGACATCCAGGTAGGTGAGAACCTTGAAAGGTAACGTCCACTGGTCACACAATAGGCCATCTGTGAGGCTTTTCTTTCTTTTAATTATACAGCTCACTTTCCCTTTAAACAGGCTGTCAGGAAAATTAATCTCACCAAGTCGAAGATGACACTGAACATATTCTTATGCTCTGCAATTATCTGGAGCTGTTTTATTCCTTTGTATCTTCATGTGATGAATTTGTCAGGTGTAATGCTGTGGGCTCAGCATCTCATTAAGGACTTTAATAATAGGTTTGTGTCTAATCTTCTGTCTAGGTCCTTCTCTGTCCCTCCCATCCTCTGGAGAACTGAATGCCCTGCCCAGGTCATTGCCCAAGTTCACTTTTCATGGAGGAGAAATGTGACCAATGTCACACTGTGAAATTTGGCCAAACCCATTAGCAGATGCCAGGACAGGAATCAGTTTTGGTTTGCTTTTCACCGTGGATCAGTCTCACAAGCCAGCTCCGCAGGGAAGCTGCTTCTGGCTCCACCACGCTGAATAATGCAAAGGGCCTTTTGCAGGATGTTGGCTCTGTGATTTGTGCTGAGACTTGTTTTGGCATCTGCTCTGCAGGTTTCCATCAAAGTGCAGTTCTGAGATGCGTAAAGGAAAGACATAAAACTCAGGGTCTAACCTGCTCCTTGGCTATCGCAGCTAAACAGCCATGGCTATGTATATTGGGACCCCGAGCCCTCGGCCCTTGTACACTTGGTCTTGACAAACAACGTTAAAGGTGATGCATGGAGATATTCAAAAGACGTGTAGTTTTGGTGCTTAGGGACATGGTTTAGTGGTGGACTTGGCAGCGTTGGGTTAACAGTTGCACTCAATGATCTTAAAGGTCTTTTTCAACATAAATGATTCTATGTGCCGAAGAGCTCACAGTCTAAATAATCACAAGAACGATGCCACTCATTCCCTGTGGCATTGTACAGATACTGGGTCTGTCACTGGCACACTTGTTGCTCATTAAAAGAGATTGCCTCTTGTTTCAAAGGGGAAGGGAAACCTCCCCCCTCTTTTCTCTTAGTGGGAGTCATGCAAAGGTGAGACCTCCTAAGAGCAGCTATTGCTCAAGGGCAGCATTGGGGTATTGGAAAGGAATAACCACCCCAGCTTTAACTGTAGACAGGTCAACACAATGGCAGCATGTCCAGAAACACTGCCTGATCTGCTGGTCATTTTCCAAGACTATCATGGAGACAAGCAAAGATCATTCATTCTTTAGTGTCTAGGGAGAAAGGGGTGGGTTTTTTGAAGATACAGCACTAGCAGCTACAATAGGCATTTTTTCTGAGAGTCAAAGGAAATGGCAGAAGCCTATTAGACCTTCTAGCTCATGGCTAAACACGCTGTGCTCGGGAGCAGCAAAAAGCTCAGAGAATTTCCGACAAGACCTCCATTATGGATACATTTTCCCTCAGTTCGTCACCAAGCTGGAGTACGAGGGTCTCATTGACAACGTGTCTCAGGGCAGTGCTTCCAGTGAAAACAAAACCACTGTTATCCAAAGAAACAGACTTTTAAAAGGGGCCAGGGCAGAGAGGTGGTAATATTAACACAGCACAGTGAGGCCATGGCTCCCAGCACCCAGCTGCCCAAGCTCAGCTCCCAACAACAAACCCGCCCCATCTGCCTGCACCCTCCCTGCTCCTCCCAAATCCCATTGGGTCCTGTTGGTGCTTCCCACGGTCTTGCCCTGTTTCACCGAGGTTTCAGCTTGGTGCAATCCCTCAGCAACCTGCTCTTTAAATTCCCCCTCTCTACTGGTGCCCCACTGCGTTAGGGGAAGGCTGGGGGCTAAAGTAGGTGCTGGGAGCAAAAGGAGTATTTTGGGTTGCGAGCACTAATAGGGCTTTAGGATAGAGTAGCTGAGCTTTATCAGGAGCTACTCTGCTCCTTTGTAAGAAGGCACAGGCACTGGTTCACTAGTGATATTAATGCTAGGAGTCCTCTAGGAAAAGAGGAGGAAGATGAAGCATGGCAGGAGCTATTTATCTAAAGAATGAGATGCCAAGCGCATTACTACTTGCCAGCTCTGTCTCTTCTAGCAAATGAGGTCTCCCGCCCCTGTCACTCCCTGCCCAGCCTGAGTTCCTCTAAAAAGGGTTAGAAAGACGTGATCTGCCAGGAACGGCTCTGTCACAGGGAGACAATGCCAAAGTTCTTCCACTTCCATGAATGCTTCTCTTTTCCCTCTTCCCCACCTTTATCAATGGAGATGTTTCAGCAAAGACTACCACATATACAGTGAAGTTACAGCCAGAAATAAAGCTGGCTTGTGTGTTCATTCCTTTGAAACAGTGTGTTTGGGTAAGGGAAAATTGCAGGCCATACTCTAGAGGTTTTCTCATATCATGTAGTGCTGTGCTAATTCCGTCCCTTAAATATTGCCCAGGCAAAAGTTGCTTTTAAGGGCCCTCAGGGGCTGCCCCCCTCGTTGCAAGGTTATGTCTCCTTGCTCTGGCACAAAACAAGTTCAAATAATGTTTCTTTGAAGGTTGCTGGTTTCTTCCCTGTGAAATAATGGAAAACTTTGTTAAACTCATCAATTATTTAGGGAAAAACATAATTTACTCAGTTTCAATTAAAACAAAAAACGTAAAGTAATAAAAAAATTCACTGGCAGCCTGTAAAAAGTTGAAGCAAAGAGACAAGGGCAGAAACAGGGCAAAAAATGACAGTTTTATATACCTCCTACGGGGTAGTGATAGAAGAGCCCTTTGTGCCTGCAAAACAAAACTGGTTTTCTGTTAAAGCAACTATTGACTCAAACTCTACAACTGCAGCTGTAGCTTTGCACAGAAGCTGTATGCCAACGAAGAGACTGACTTCCTCGCATCTGCTCGCCCCCCTCAGCCAGCACCCCTGCCTCCGAGCTGAATTCAGCTCTCTTCAGAAGAGGCAGGGACTGCTCTCCCTTGGTGCTGTAAATCAGAGCCGTGCCTTCAAATTCAGAAAAAAAAAACCAACCCAAAACCCAAAACATTTCTGGTGATTTTTCAGGAGAAGGAGCTGGTTTGGGTGATTAACATGACTTTTCCTATTTCCCAGTTTTACGGGGCTGGATCAGCATGGCTGTGACAGGTGGCGTTTGCTGGGGCTGTGTCTGACAGGGCACAATCCCTGAGTTTCCATGTGGCTTTGCACTAACACCTTGCCTGAGCCATCCTCATGACAACGGAGAGCAGCTTGTTTTTAAGGCCATGCGTATTGATCCAGCTGTAGAGATTATTTTGACTTGTGGGTACTGTTGATACAAAATTGAAGTGCAGCTGAAAGCGTTCTGGGTATTAATTCCTTTTCAGCAACGCGCTTCTTTCCTCTCCGGGGTGCTGGTCCACACTCCGGTGCCTTACACTAAAGGAAAACCTTAATAGTTAGCAAATTTCCTTCTATTTCTGTCCTACAAATCTCACAGAAGCACAGTTGCACAACCTGCTTGTGCTGCATGGAGCCACGGCACTGACCGACTGGCTACTGCCCTTTAGACCCAGCATCCCTTAGGAGCCGTGCTGCTTGTCTGCAAAGAGCTCACCCATGCCTGGGGCCTTTCAAGTCAGCATCTCGGCAGCAGGGAAACCGCTCAGGTGGAGAATGGGTCTTTCTGCCTGGCTGCTTTCACTTATAAACAGACACCGGTCCCAAACGCAGGGTTGGTGTCGCAGCAGGGCAAAGCTGGGTTCCTTCCTCAGAGCTGGGTGAGCCCGATGCTTCCAGCACCTGCCCTGTATCGGCTTGCCAAGGCTGCTCTTATTGTGCATGTGTGTTACACCAACATATCTGCTGGCATAGATCATGGACACACAGTGAATCGACAGGGAGGCTCCTGGGAATCCCCCAGGAATGGGGTTGGCAATCAAAGACCTCTTCACCGATGGCGAAGGGCTGTGCCCAGTGTCCCGGGAGGCTGATGGGGAGAGATCCCCCACCCCCTCTGGGAATGAACCCGATGAAAATTATTACCAGCAAACATCAAGGAAGAAGCCATGAAAAATTACTTTCTAGGCTGGGTCAGTAGTTGTTTTGACAGAGTTTTCATACCTTTATTCGATATTCTATTGAAGCTTTGCTGGAGATAAGTGATCTCATAGAAAACAGAGCTTTTGTGTCCAGTCACAAAGAATGAATTGCAAAGACTGCTGAGGAAAGCAGAGTTATTATCCAAGGAGACAAGAAATTCAGCTGAAAATAAGCATGGCTTTTTCATTTATAATTCTAGCTGCAACTTGACAGAAATCTGGCTCCAGCCAAGCTGACTGGGCTGGAAATGGGGCAAATCAGCAATGAAATGTGCATTGGTCACCCCTGAGAAACCAGCTTGTTCCAAGGCTTAATCACAAAATGCTTCCAGCTTCTCCTCTGCTCACGACATCACATTCAACAAAAATGGGATGTTTTTTAGGAGCACATGGTTAAGGCAGTAACATAGATATGAAGCGAAGCTGCTGCCCTCAGTGTTTGGTAAAGTTTTTTGTTTAAATTGTTTTAAGGTGAATGAGACAAGCTTGCCTGGAGCACCAGCATCAACCCCATAGCAAAACCAGACTGAATAAATAAACAGAGATTTTCCTGTTATTAGTGCTGTTTAGATAACTTTGAAATGCTTATTTTTCAAAGTAAATGAATAACATAACATTTTTCTCTATTTTTGGCTCAAGGAGTCAGTAAATTTCCTTTTTCAGAGCAGAACATTTGTGCTTTTTACCATGATTCAGTGAACAGTTTTGTACTTTGAAACCGGTGTGCAGATGATTCATGGTGACACATTTTGTGTTGGCAATGGACCTCATCTCAAGAGCCTCAGCACACCATGTGGTCCAGGCTGTGCCTCTCCAAAATTTGGGTTTGCAGCTGCAGTGACGCTGGGGGAATGAGCTACAAAGGGATTGATCCCTGGACCACACCAGAGTGCAAGTTAGCACCAGAGCTGATTAGGGCAGTGTTTCATTACCTTTTTTAGTTAGTGTACATCCTTATATTTGTGAAAAGTTTCATGGTTTACTTTACTTCCAGTTTTTTTCTTTTTTCTTTTTTTTTTCCCCCCAGCTTTATACATGAAGTAAATTTTTTGCTTAGCCCTGGGCAGTGATGAGGGTGACCACCTCTGAGCCATGGGTACCCACTGCTGCTCTCTCTCTTCCTCCCCATTCCCTGGCCAGACACACAAGCTACATTGGCAATGTGACCCAGCTCCTCTGTTCATCACCACGGCTCCTTGTCAGGCCATGTTCCTGCACCCCCAGATTTGCACCACGGTTTATGTCCTGTAACACTTTGTGGGCATCATCTGGTTTGGAGCTGTGGAGATTTCTTTTTTCATGCAAGACAGGTAATGTGGGAGGAAGGGTCAGAGGGTCAGAGTGTGGGCTGGGTCCGCTCCCCAGAAGGCTGTCCTTGCTGCATTGGAAGGAAAGTCATTTCCCACCCTTGTTGTCCCTGGTTTCTAACACTGTAACTGAGAAAAGACAGAGTGGTGCAAAAAGTGTTGTGGAAACTGTGCTGTTTACTGTCCTTTTACTGTGTTATCTATCAAAGTAATTACACGTGGCTCGGCAACCTCAGACTGCTGCAACAATATCACTCTCCTGTAGCTTTTCTATTTCCATCTGATTAAAATGTTATTGTTTCATTCATGTTAGTTTGCATTTTAAATAAGAAGATAGGGGCAAAGTGGCTGATTGGTAACTT
Source organism: Phalacrocorax aristotelis (assembly GCF_949628215.1). Classification (NCBI taxonomy): domain Eukaryota; kingdom Metazoa; phylum Chordata; class Aves; order Suliformes; family Phalacrocoracidae; genus Phalacrocorax; species Phalacrocorax aristotelis. The sequence goes on along the minus strand of NC_134288.1, from coordinate 12,183,009 downwards.
ATTCTCTGCGTGGGTAAAGATAAGCATTTATCACCCTGTCATACTCATGCTTTCCCTTTCCTTATGCATCTCAGACATCGAATTGCAAATAAAGGGGAGAAAAAGCCTGGTTCTTGATGGCACTGATTTGTTTCCTCCGTTGGGTCCCAGGGAGGGATGGTGACATGCCCTTCACTGGCTGCACATGAGCTGCATTTTGAGGAATGAGGGAACTTCCATCCCAAAACGAAGCTCTGCTTTGGAATGTAATTTGCTTCCATCTCCTGTTCCCTTTAATTTTCATTACATGCTTCATCACTGCCATGCGCCTGCCTCTTTGGTGTGTCAAGGCAGGGGAGGGAGGAGAGCGAGGCTGGGTGTGTATGCAAACAAGCCTGTTAGAAACATAATCTGAAATAATCTCCCTAAATAATGTGGTGTCGCTCAGCAGCCCCTTTCCCCCTCTCGTATGCCGTGATCTGCTGCTGAAACGGCTGACATGCAGCAGGCACGCTTCTACACCACCCTTGGGAGGCTCAGCAGCCTCAGGCTCCATCGCCCTTCCCTGCTCCCTGGACACAAAGCACATCAGCCACGGCGGCGATGATCGATGGATATCTATGCACATTAAATGGGAGCAGGGGTGCAATACTCAACACGGCTGGGTTTCGATGTGGGGAGCTGGAATCTGATAATTTAAAATCTCCCCTGCTCCAGGTGTTTCTGTAGCCCTGAAGCATGTGTGCTTTTGTAGGGTATTTTTAGCAAATTTAAGTTTACCGAAGGTCACAGAGAAGTAGAGCATCAGCATCTGGAAGAGCTGTCATTCCACTTCCAGTCTAGCAGGAGTAACACATTGACTTATTTATGAGAGCAGTCAGCTCCCTTCTCTCTGTGTGTAACAATCCGCTTTACCTCTCCCAGCACAGAGAAATAATTTTATTGTCAACAATTCTGTGTCCTTAATAAAACCTTAAATCAAGTTAAGCAAGATTTGAGGGAAATGGAAATGTTCCCAGATATTATTATTATTATTTTAATTCTTTCCAAAATATCCCACTCTTTCACTGTCTAAACCAACAAACAGCAATCACTGATCTAGCCAAAAGGAGGGGAGGAAATGAAGGCTGCTGGATAAACCCTTGGCCACACCAATCCCCAGTGGCTGTGCGACCCTTTGGGTGTTAATGCCACACTCACATTTGACAGTTTTCACCTGTTTTGGATCTAGCTCCATCTCCTGCCTTGAGAGAGGGACTGGCAGGAGGGCAGCATCTCAGCAGCATCTCACTGGCAGTTCCCAGTTAGCTTTCCTTCCACCTCTTCTGAGCTGCACCAACAGCCCTTCCTTGAAGGAGTAAAGGAGCCTGAGTGCACAGCAAACTTCAAGCAATTCATTAAATCTTGCAAGACAACATCCAAATATTTTGTGCCCAGTAGGAGAAGCTTAATCTGTTAGCTGGAAAACGCCCGTGTCAAGAATGACTAATCTCAACCAGATGACACCCAAAAAATGAAGATACTTGATGCTCCCTGCAGAGAAAGATCCATTAAAATGGCAAGAGTTGCTCAACAAACATGAAGAGGGAGAGTGCAAGCCATGACAGCACTAGCTGGCTTATTTATATCATTGTGTTAGTCATTGTGTGTTGATGCTATTGGAAGACATGTGGGAGAGGACATGAGGAGAAATGGCCCTGGCCAGGCTGCCCTGGCACATTGCAGGCTCCCACCTGCATCCTTCGACCCTGCAGGACTTTCCCTGCAGCTGTGATTGTAGCAGCTCCAAATATTTCATTCCAGGCCCAAAACAGAGCTTCTGTGGCCAAGGATGAAAAATCACACGCAGTAGGGAGGGGAGGCTGAAAAAGAAGCTAAAAGAAGAAATTAGAGCTGCCCATGCTGTGCCTATCTGTCCCTGGGTAGGTGTGTGCTGCTATTGCAGACCGCGACCGCTGGGACTAGGTGATTCCTGCCTGGTGCTGAGCTCTATGCTGAGCAGATCCTAAGTCTGCTCAGACCACAGTGTGGCCTTGCAGAGCCAGGAAATGAGGATTCACCAGGACCTCTTGGGGTCCCACACATTCTCGTGATTTTTACCATTTCTCCCGGCCGTCCTTGATGAGTTTAGCCATCAGAGTTTTTTTTTCCAAGATAAAACCAATATCCTTCCAATATCCTTCAGACCAATACCCTCACGTCTTCAGCAGCCAGAAGGGTTGGCTGTTGCGTGACACAAATCAGAGACTCTGTGCCATGGCTGTGTGAGCCTTGCCTGCCCCTGAAGGGAGGAGAGCCTAATGACGCAGGACAGTGAGGTCATAAAGTGATCATGAACATCAGAGATGCTAATGACTAAGCATTCATAAGCTTTTTTCTAATAAGCTTAGTAATTTCCTAAGAAGTCTTCCCTGAAGTGGGTGGCAAGTGGCCGTGGCTGGAGAGACACTAAGAAAGGAGGACTGCAGCAAAAGGTTGGGTTGGTGCCTCTTCCCATCTCTAAGCATTAGAAGTGTGTTGAAATTTTAGGCGCTGTGGCCTGGTCCCAGTCCTCTGCGTGTGGCTGGTACAGGGCCTAGCTTACTCAAGGCCCTCTGCAAGATGGGTTATCAGCTTGGAAAAACTGATATTGCTCTGCTGAGGTCAGTTCACATTCCTGTGGTGCCACAGTTTATACCTGTTGGGGATCTGTTCAAGATGCTCCTCAGCTCAGAAATAATGAATCCTCCAGGCACGTATCACATCATCCCTGCCTTATAGACGAGGCAGCTGGTCCAGCTAGTTGGAAGCCTTTGCTTGAGGCTGCATCTTGCTCATGGCAGAGCAAGCCCAGACCAGCCTGCTCTTCCCATGCACCACAGGCTTGTGACTCATCTTGTGGTTTCCCTTGTGACTGCTTTTCACATTCATCAGCTGTGTTTTAACTACAGGGGCTATTTCCTGAACTTTGGGAGCCGAGCAGTCATCTGCCAGAGGTGACGGGTGCTTTTCCAGCAGCTGGCTAGAAAGCAACCCTGTTTGCACACCAATCTTCCAGTGGCCTTTATTTTTTGATCTGCTAGAACTTGGGAAAGAATAAAAACACTTGAGTGAAGCTCCATTGCTGCTTCCTGACATAAAGATGAGACAAAATCACCTCTGGTCTGACGAGCTTGCTGCTTTCATGATCCAATGTACCTACTTCATTTAGAAGTTGGGGGATCTCTGTGCTCCTATCGTTCATCAATTGACAGAGTCTGCAAACAGAGCAGCATATTTTTGCCATTAATTGTAATTTATGAATATTTTGTGTTAGATGAAAGGACTAAGTGGAAAGGGCAGTGCCTGAATATGTTCAGAGCTACAGGGACTGCCCATCCAGCCACAGCACAGGCCAGTCCCAAAAGCTGGTTTGAACCTAGTTGGATATAGGTGTCTCACTCTCAAACACTCATTTCTCATGTGCACCAAATTGGATTAAATTCGCCAATAAATTATAATGTAGAAAAGGTTTTGTAATGAGTTGTAAAATGTTAATAAATCACCAGGAAATGCTAAAGTAGCACGCAAATGACATGGCAGCATAAGGATCTTTAGTTTCATTCTATATAAACTATTGGCCCCAATAAAGCCCAGGCTATTCAGGGCCCCTCACCAAGACAGACTGTTTCCTCCTTTGTTTCAGTTCAGATGAACTTTCTTCCTTCCAATACTAGTTTTTTGGGGGTTTTGGGGGGTTTTTTTGGTGGCCAAAATACTCTGAGGGAACTGTTGGTTCACCTGTGAAAACAAGGTTGTCTTCTTGTCACAACATTTGCACCCAAATGCTGAATCTCACAAAAGCACTGATATTTTGGGAGAAAACTTGACCTTCTGTATCATGTTAGCAGCCTGGAAAGATATTGGATAAGCAGGTTCCAGAATGAGATCAGAACAGGTGGATGACTTCAATGTCACGTTGCATAAAAAGAAGGCATGAAAAGCTGGAAAGGAGTGAATGTCCAGGGCCGTGGAGACCTGTCACATCCACCCGCAATGTCTGATGCAGTTCTTAAGTCTGATGGTGGGTTTTCTGTCTGAAGTGGGCACTGTATTTGTGTTTATGGGGATGCCAGCCTGATTTGATCGATTAGATTTTGATGGTACATCAAACATTGGTTGCCACGAGTGTGAACAGTCCAGAGCTGGTAGGTCAGGGTAATGTAATAAGGATTGTCAACCATCAAAAAGGGTTTGACTGAAAATCCAGAGACTCTAAGCTAGAATGTCCTGGTGCTTCATCAATATAATTATTGTAATGAAAAATGACAGTTTTAACTAAACAATTGCCTGTCATAATTGTCTCTAAAGCTGTTATTACCAAGGAGTCAGCTGTCACTTGCATAGATATACTTCTGAGATGTTTCTGCCTATTTCTAATGAAATTGCCCAGTAGAGGATTGCTACAGAATATAAAGATAGCCCTGGAGCACAGAGGAGGGTGATACATCTAAGCCCTGGCTTTCCCCAGATGCTGGTGTGGTCTCTCTGGAGTGTGGCAGCGGGAGAAGTTGATCCTCCCTACTATTCTTATTCATTCTTTAGTGCTTGTCACAGGAAAACTGGGGTCAAAGACTGTGGAGATGCATCTGCCCACGGCAAAAGTTGCATTCCTGCTTGCAGTGCTTATGGGCTGGAGACACTATTTCTCCTTCACCCTCTCTTTCCCTTGGAGACATTCCTCCTGCACTTGGGAGAACAATGGGGTTTGTCGTTTCATAGTGAAATAACTAATTTTCAAAGAAAAAAAAAAAGTGTTTCTGTCAAACTGAGAAGAAAGGATTAAGAAATTTTATCAGGGATGAGATAAACAAAGCAATTAATTTGGGGTTGACCTACAGCACTTTGTTTGCAAATAAAACATCTTGTCTGAGCTGAGGTGAACCACCTTGCTTCATTTATGGCTTATAACACATCTTCTTTCTTTTCTAGCTAAGGACAATTCTGAAATAAAACAGAAGTTTAGCATGGTTTTTTATTTAATATTTTGAAATAAAATGTGTTAGTGTTTCCAGAGTAAAGACAAGTGTTTATTTGAAAACACTGAAATAGTTCAACATTTCCCTCCTTTTTTTTGTCAATACTGTTTATTGAATTATAACATGAATCCTCAAGTAGCTTTTGGTTTTCTTCCAGAAAATCATTTTTCATCAGATTCACCATTCTCAGAAGTAGATTAGCTGTCTATAGCTGCTGTATACTTAAGCAAGGGCAGAATCCTGTACCTCCAGGTTTGTAACTCCCCATCCTTTTCAGTCAGCCTTCACTTGGGTGACTTGTGTGAGTTGCTGGAGCTTGAACCAGGGATCTCCAGAAGCAACAGCACAGCCTGTTACCATTTGCTTTACAGGCTTCATTCTGTGGGAGGGGGCCTTTTGCAGAGAGTGTGTGTGTAGCAACTACTCACAGGTGGCAACGCAGGTGTAACAAGCTTCAAGAGGCACAAGATTTGCTCTTTCACTTAATCATTGCAATTAGGACTGTTTCAATTATTAGAAACTCCTTACATGACAAATACATTTTTCAGTTGTTTCTATAACTTGTATTCCTGCATCTACTCAATCTCTGTACTTTTCATTACCTTACGGCAGTGTATAATATATCCTTAAATGCACAAAGCTTTTAAATTCTCCTAACAGATCTTTCTGGTTGTATTTTTCATACAGCTATCACTGTCCCACTGCACTGAGTCAAAACATGTCTGATTTTGCTTTATCAACACTGAGCCAGGTTCCACTTCTTTTAAGCGTTTTCATTAATGCATAATAAGTAAGTAAACGTAGTCATAAATTGTCCCCTAAAAGTGAGGCACAATCTTCTTGGTATTCTCTTGATTTATTTTGTTTAAAGTATCTGTCTTCCAGTGTGTCTTTTTTTCAGTCTGCTCATGTTCCTTCACTGCTAATGATCAAATGGTTTTCCTTGTCTGTGCCAGGTGTATACCAGGGAGATCCTGGAGGAAGAGTATTTAATAAGGTCTCTAATAGGCTCTAAATACAATAATCTGAATAGCACTCCAATGGCTGGTGCTTCTCCCTCTTTATGTTTCTTTCAGGCTCTTTATTTTTGTTCTCAGGTTGTGAGACTGTCTCACTAAAGATCATACATATCCCTTTTATCATCTATATGATCCCTGCTTTACCAACAGCTGAACTTCTGAATGCCTTTTCAAAGAGCCCCAGAGAGGTCCTCGCCTGTAAAACATTTTGACACACTCGAATTAGGTTTGAACTCTACCTTTAGAATTAAAGCTGGTCCTGGTATCACATGCACACGTTTATGCAAAAAGCCATTTCATCATGCAAAAGGAGAAAAGATCAGAGAAGGTGGCTTCAAAATTACCCTGCAGGAGCTATGGCAGAGCCAACAGACTTGGCTGCTTGTAGCAACTGGAGCTGCAGAGACCTGGATGCACTGCCCACGGGTCTGGGGCGAGTGAGGTGTGATCTCCTCTTCTCAGCTTCCTCGTATGAGCTGTGAACCAGGTAAAGTGGTCAAAGTTGGCATAACCCCGTCACTGTAGCTGTGCTTTTCCAAATTAAGCAGTGCAGGAAATAGGTGAAGTGAATAAGAGCTGTGAGTAATGGAGAAGAGAGGTATTTTCAAACACAGGCTGGGTACCCTCAGAGGGGGATTGCAGTGTGATTGGGGTGGGGGATGGAAAGTTGCTGTACAAACAAATAAAAAGGACAATATCAAATAGAGTTGGATCTGTTGAGAGAGAAATGAAAGTAACCAGCAGCAAACCCTGTAAGATTCAGATGGTCAAGGAAGACAACGAGAGAAGGCAAGAGGAATGCGCCTGGACATGGAGATGTCTGGCTCTGGGTGACCCAGCTGCGGCGCCTTGTCTGTGTAAGCAAGGAGAAGCAGCGTGTCTAAAACATCCCCAAAGGAAAACATTCGCAGCAGTGATAAAGTAGTGCACAGCAAATCCTCTGGGCTGGCAGAGATCCGGCTCTGCTTTGGCGATTGTCCTCTTCTCTATCATTCACATGTTGATTGTAAACAAGAGCCCAGCGGGGATTTGCGTCTTGAGAACGTTTAATTTCTATCTTAAACAAAATCAAGTGATGCCTCCCTGAGCTGGTAATTCAATACGAGCTAAATGGAGGGAATGACTCATATCAGTGCTTCCCATTCCCACCAGCTTTACCTGCAGTGCTTTACCTTTACCGGCTCCATTTAACTGCATCAGACATGAAGGCAGCATTTACATCCTTGCTTACATGTATTTTTGAAGACATTTACAAGATGAGAGATAATCAAAAGGAAAATGTGCTGCCACTTCTCTTGCTTTGCCCACGAAACCACCCTTGCTGAGCCCCACTTGCCTAAGACATTATGGCCCATTGCTTCATGAGAGATATCAGAGTTCAGTGTAAAACAAGAACTCACCTTCCCTCCTGCTCACCCTGCTTTAATATTCCTCCTTCTCCTTCAGAATTTTCAGTGCCAGTGGAATAATTGTGGACATGGATGTTTTAATTTCCATGACTTGGTTTCAGAGTCAGCAACACAAGGCAATTAGAAGCGTCACTTCTCCAAGGTACTGCAAATTCCTTTAAACAACCATGAACATCACTAGCGGTCCAGATTCTCTCTGCACTGGTGAAATGGCATGCTTTTTCCCTGAAATCTAAATTTTGCTTTATGCATTTATAATATCCGTGTACTCAGTCTGCCAGCCTGGCATTTCAGCTCCCCTGTGGACCTTTTTATTGCCTTTAGTCAAAGCAATATTACTTGGGAGTTAGATTGAGGTATGGAAAGTCAGACTTCCCAGGGTCACTTGAAGGCTTAATTTAAAAATAAAGCTTGCTAGAAAACAGAGAAAATAATTGTGACAGTGTTTGTGGAGAAGAGGTTTAGATCAGATCTAGTTATTTTCTGCCTCCATTTATTTACTTGAAAAACAGGAATGATAAAAACTTTCTTATACCCAGAAGGGAATGGGCCATTTTGCTTAATGAATTACTTAATGTCTTTGTCCATAAAATGCTGAATAAATTCAATGTACTTCCACCACTTCAGTGCTACATATGTTATTCTCTCTCCATGAAAATTCATTGCAGTACCTGTATACTGAGTGCTAATGAGAATTCTCTGCACTAAAAGGGCTGAAATTAAAATATCACAATTACCAAAGTATCTCCCATTAGATGGAATTATTTATGAGAACTTGACACTTAAAAGACTCTTAGTTTTTTCTGAATCAGAAATCAAGACGTTTCAGGCTGTTGTCATGTTTTTTTCTACCAGACTGACACAGGAGCATCTCTTCCTACATCGCAATGAGTTACTTGGGAGAACAAAGTCAAAGATTTCTTATGTGTCTTCTTTAACTACTGTGGCACAAGTGGAGTCTTTCAAAACAATTCAGAGCTGAGAGCTTCATCTTTACCAGTTTTGATGCTCATCCTTCTCATGACTGGTCCTTCATGGAGAGTGAATCTGGAAGGAGTTCAATTTATTGTCCTGCCATTCAATTTATGCATAGGTATTGACCACAGGGAACATCGCCCCACCAAATAATAACATTTTTCAATATTTTTGGCAGAAGCAGACCTGAAGGTGGAATCCCAGATCTTTTATGGCCCTCTTCACATCTTCAAATCTTGGAGGGTTCATTTTCTAAGGCCACACTCACATCCTAAGTGAATAGGTCACCTCTCTAATAGTTTGGGCCTTCATTGCAAACAGTTTCTTTTCAACTGGAAGAGGTAAATAATATTAGAAGTGTGTCTGTCTTCCATGGTGAGGCATGATTTTTGTAGGTAGAGGAAATATATTTTATTAAAATAATGAACCAAACTGAAAAACAAGCAAGCAAACAAAAGATCTTGATGAGTTCCTGGGTAAGCAGGTCCTTCTTTGATCTCAGGTAGGAGCAGACATCTCAGGTATATATCAGAAAATCAATCTGACTGTAACTTGCCTGTTAACAAGTTAGCAAGTGTGAGTCAGTTTGGTCCCTGCAGTGCAAAGATGCTGACACAAGGAGATAAGGACACTAACACCAGTGGGTGCCTGGCAGCAGGAGAGGTACATATAGTCCTTGGGGTGGGGTGAGCTGGGGGGTATCCTAGTGTGCCCCAAAAGCAATATGTGTCCTATTCCATCCTGTGTTAGTTAAAGCATTAACAGTGGCTTGTCTCAGAAGTAGCTGCTTATGCTTAAAATAGATTTATTGATTTAAGGGTAGGAGGGGTCACTGTGAATCTTGGGGGTTTAGTAGCTTTTTGCAAATAGGAGTGAGTAGTAATACTGCTGGTTCTCTGTCCCTGCCTTATTGAAAAGGAGTAAAAAAAACCTGGATAAATTAATTGCATTTGAAAGGTATCAGATATAAAAAGTTGAAGAAGTCATCAATCATGACTGATGAAATGAGGAGAATGTTTCATTAGAAAGCCAATTTGCCCTTTATTGAGAGACGTGTGCCAGTACTTGCCTGGCAGGATCCGCCAGCTTTCGGCTGTGAGGCTCTGAACAAAGCCAGCCTCGACACCTGGGCTGATCCTGCCCCTCTTCCCATCCCGCATCGAGCCGTGTTTGCACAAAATCTGGGAGAAAAAGGTAGTATCTTTAAAATATTTTGAGGCAGAAATCGGTCACCAGAGAGACCCACACCAGCGAGGGCAGGGGCTGGAGCCTCTCACCCCTCCCGCTCCTCACCTGGGCTTCTGCCAGCAGCTGAACCTCTGCACAGGGAAGATGAATGATTTTGGCACATCACCCCTGGGAGGTCTGCCAGTGCCCATGTGAAGCAATGTGGCTTTCTCCTTGGTCACTGAAAGAGAGCCAAAGAGACGGTAAGAATGGGGTTGCTGGAGAAGAGCAGCAAAAGCGCACCTGGCTGTTACTGCCGGAGGGTACAGGGCTCCTTCCTTAGCCCAGAGCCTGTTGGTTTAACTGGGATATTTGTGGGCAACACGCTTAGGCTGACACACTGTCACCCTGGGCCCAAGCTCGGGGCCAGGGAAGGCTCGGTATATACAAGTGAGCTCACAGGGTAAAAGCCAGGAAGCACCAAAAAGGCACTTTTTCACAAATCCCTGGGCATCTCTTTTCAGGAGGCATCTTGCCCGTGCCAAGCTGGGGTTTGTGTGCACAGGGATGGCATCCAGGGCAAGTCAAGCATCTTCTGTTTATATAACTGTGAAAGCCTAAATGCTCTGCCTGCCCAAAAGTATCGCAGACGCAGCGACGCTGGCTACGGCACATGGCAGCGGTTCGTGCCTGCAGCTGCCGGCTGCCTGGAGATCTGCTTTTGTGGTTTGCACGGGCCTTTCCTCATCTCATGCAATAATGGACGTGACACATGCGAAAACAATGGCACTGCTGTCCAATAACTTCTACATAAAAGTAGCTTTTTGCAAATAGACATGAGGAAAATGATCAAAGGATGATTCCACCATCAAATTTTTGATGTATGGGATGTTCATCAGCATAGCCAAACAGAAACGTAATGTGTTGGTTCACTGCTGGAGGAGAAAAGCCAGATGCTCCCAGTGATCCAAATAAAAGGTGCTTCATTTCTCTGTGCTTGTTCTGAAACTAGTTTTTAGTAGTGAATTAAAAATTTAAAAAATTAAAGACTAAATACTCAATCCTTGGCTATGAATATTTATGACAATATTGGACTTGCAAATCTAAGGTAATTTAAATGTCAAAACTGGTGTAAAGTCTTTCCTTTGGAGGATAAGTTGGAGAAAATTAATCTTGATTACAAGTCATAACATTGGGAAATTAGCATCTTAGGGCATCAGTGATAAACACTTCTGTACTATCCCCTTTTTAAGCCATGTATTTTACAAGGATGAGAATTAATTTTAATTAAAAAATAGCCCCTTAATTAACCAGTTAGGTAATTAACAGGGAAATCCTGGTTGCATTCATGACGCTATGATTATTTCATCTTGCTAAATCACCTCCTTTTCTGCAAAGACTCTACCTCCATTACTGTTTGGAGAGGAATGTTTTCTACCTGAGATTGAGTCTTGTGTTTGGGAAGCCTGCCTTAGGGATAAAAGCAGCTATTTTTTCACTGAAATTCTTGTGCTTAAAAAGGAAATTATTTTAGTTAATGCATAGCAAAGGCCAGTGTAAGCAAGTGCCAGCATCATCAGCTGCAATGTCTCTGTGAGTAGAAGATGGATGTTACCATCAGCCTGTGCAGCCACACTCAGATCCCTGAACAAGACTGAGGGTTACTGGGTGTCTGCAGAGATATAGCTCCTGATTCTTGCATTGCAGAAGCCAGTATGCTGGAAGCTGATTTCTGCTCCAGCTTCTAGTTCAATGTTTTCAGCCATTCCTTCCCGGACCCATGTGGTTTTGAGAAAGGTAAATCTGAAAAACAACCCTACTGTTAACAGGCTGCAAATTGCTATCGAGGAGTTTCAACTGCCATGGGGAAATAGAGATTTTTTCTAAACCTGCAATCAGAATCTTAATTTAAGGAATAGCAATGAATATCTTTGCAGGCAGCCACAGCTCCATACAGAATCCAAAGAGTTAATTAGCTCAGCACCTCGGACTTGCCTCATCCATCAGACTTTTAGCTAATCTCAAATGCTGGCTACAGCCAGATGCTTTGGGGTAAGGTCCAAAGAAATTTATAACAGAAAAGAAGCCAAGACAAAACATCTTCTTCATGCCAGTCATCTGGTAGCTGGATTATGCCTTAAAGCAAAGTAGGTTACATAAAGACTGTATTCAGAAATGACTCCTCAGCAGCTACACCCGAAACAAATCTGACATTTGGCCTATTAGTCTCATTTGCAGTCTTATCCGATAGTATTTGGTCCCACATGTTCATTTTGCACTTCAAAAAAAAAAAAGAAAATCAATTCTGAGAAATGGAAATGCAATCAGGACTTGTCTTTGCTATGGTTTGCAGTAGAGAGCCACGACCTTCTTGCTATGTTTTGCCTTGGGATCATTTTCTGAAAGACTGCGCGGATTTGGGATTACAGGGGCCTTCCAGCTGTTCACGTAGGCTTCGGACCTGCAGCTCATTGGGGCCTGACCTGTTCAATGCAGTGAGTTTTAATTAGCCAACAGAGACACTGTCACCAGGGAAGGATGGCTCTCGTATTCACTTCCCTCTCTACCTATGCTAGATTTAGGATTTCTCTCTCTGCTATCGCCTTTCCTTGTTCATCACTTGAGCCAACAGGTACTTCCACACTGTCCTTACTATATGTGTGTTTACCTGCTGATTTACCTCATGGTTTTATGAGGAGGTAGGTCAGCACTCTGAAACCCGTAGATCCTCTGAGCTTCCCGGAGATGCCAGGTCTCTCTGCAACCCCTCTGTCTCATCTCTCTGGCAAAGTGGCTTTTCTCCAAAAATATGCCTCCCCCACCCCTCCTCAGGTTGACACCTGTAATTCTACAGTAAGAGCAGCAGAGTGCATAGTATTACTGTAAAAATATTAAATAGACCCTTTTAAGTAGTCTGGAAGTCTGTGCATGAGTAATCACCCCAGTTTCTCTTAGGGAGCTCATGGTTTCCTGTGGAATAATCTTTTGAGACCCAAGGTCATGTCTCCACAGCAGCCCTGAGCACCCATTGCAGCACAGGCAGATCCAGCTCAGCCAGCTTTAAAACCCCTTCTTATGGAAGGTGGTACTGGCTGTGCATGGAGATGTCCAGGATGACCGTGTCCACCTGGGAGCCTCCTGCAGCTGCTCTTTCCCCTGAAAGCCCCACTATTGCAGTGCCAAGCTAGCCGAGCCAATGCTCAGTGCTGGTCTCTCGGGCCCTGCTGCGGCTCCAGCTCCTGGCTGGTTCAAGCTTTGCATCCATCTTGCATGAAGAGTGACCTGTCTTAAAGCTTCAGGTAGGGAAATTGCTCACTTAAATGTAAATGCACAATTGCACCCAGTTCTCATGCCTCCTTTGAAAAAAAAAAATAGCTCCGAGCATCTCCAGCTATCATGCTTTCATTTTTGTCCCTTTCTGTATTTATCTGAGTCATTTGTATTTCATCCTTACAACACAGAAAAGAAAAAAAAAGTGATACACACATCAACTGAGAGTGAATGGGCTTTTTTCCCACCCTCTGGACAGATTTCTTCCCTTTCCTCCTCCAGCTCTTCACATCCTCAGCTCTCCATCTCTCTCTTGCTGTAAATCTCCTTAGCAGTGGATGGACTAGCAAATGTACTGAGGAACATGCAGTGCTGTGGAGAAACCAACAGCCACCCTCAGATCACACAGGCTGGGCTGAGAAAGCACCTAAAAATTATGCAGATTATTAAAGGTCCATCCCAGAACGAGAAGCTGTCCAGGATGGAGGCTGTTTCACATACAGCCGAGACCTCCTTTGTAGCTGAGGATGCTGGGGCTGGGAGGAGGACCAAGCAGCAGCCACCGTCCTGAGTAGGAGCTCTGGGAGGCGAAGGGGACACAGCTTCCTTCTGTCCTCCCAGATTTCCCCCAGGAGCGGTCCCTGGATTTGAGCATGGTGGCTGGTCTATTTATTCAATAACAGCCGCTGCAAGTACCCTACTGGAAAAGGCCCTTATCTCAGCTGCTTCCAAAGTCAGCAGGGACAGACCTGAAAAAACAGGCTGTGATATAACAATATAATGACATGTCCGGTGATTAAAGCTGCCCGACAAAGGCAGACATACCAATGCACTCCCGTTCACGCTGGGAGCACGAGAGGACCAAGTCGCTCCCAGTTCATACTGTATTCCTATTTTTGTCCCACTGGCATTCAGCTTAGGAACTGGGGGAGGAAATGTAATTAATGGAGGACGCACAGCTAGTGTGTGATAAAGGGAGAGAGACAAATCTGGCTTTGTGTTAGATTTATGCCTTGCCTACAGCAAGAGCGAAAAAACAAAAGGATTTGGCCAGCGTAAAAGAAGTGCTCCATGAAATACAAATGTGCTTTCCGCCTTCAAAAATAGAGAACTGCAGGGAAGTGACTGAAATTTTCTCAGGTTTAGTAAGGTCATAAAGAATCTGAGACTTTCATTAATAGTTGCATGATGATAAATCAGTAAAACAAGTCTATAAACAAAAATGTGCTTCTTGATTTGCCTTGGTCACACTGCTCAAGCGCAGCAGAGGGAGATAATTTTAGTCTTCCTCAAGACACTACCTAGTCAACACTTTTTCTTGGTAGCTCATCCAATCATCCTGATTAATAGATGCATGGTCGGGTCTCTCAGAGCAGCAGGAGAGAGATTCAGGAGAGATGAGCGCGCACTCAGCGCTACTTGACCTTGCTTGTTTTCGAGAGGTCAGCTACATTTCCGAAGCAGGAGAACATCTTGAAGGAGAGATGGAGATCTCTCCAGCCCACTTCAAAGCCTGATGAGAAGTGGGACAGGTATGCCTCCTGGGAAGGACTGCCATGGAAATACGGACTTCAAGAGGGTCTTATGGCATTAACTTGCTCGAGAGAAAGCTAAAATCTCACACTGCTAAATATCACTACTGTACCAAAGTTCTTATGTCAATCAGACGTCAGACTAGGATAGGTGCTGGTTGCTGCCCCTGGCTGTGGGGCACTACTTTAGGCTGCAATTAATTTGTGTAAACTAGGAAAAAATAATGACAAGAGATAATGCAACTTGGGGAGGAACAGTAACATTCTCTGTAAACTGAGGAATGTTCCAAACTTCAGCTTTAAAGTTCAGACCCCTGGAGAGATTGTTAGATTTTAATTGCTACCTTAATCAACATTTATTAGTGCTAACCAAAGCTTCTCATGGATTTAAAATTCAACCCATTTGTCAACTACTAATTATTTTAAGCAGACAAGCTGTTATTTTACAAGCTATATTAATGTGACTTTTCAGCATATGTGAGATATTACAAATAGCTTCAGAAGATTTGATCCTGAAACATAATTCATCAGATAAAGCATTCTTTGCCATGATCTCACTTGTGTCTCGGACACCTATAGCACCTCTTACCCTTGTCTGCCTCCACCTCACCTGGCAGAACGTGCAAAACCAGAATCAGGTCCAATGTGTTTTTCAGGAGGAGAATGATCTGTTCTTTCCATTTGTTTTTTTAAATTAACTCTCCTTTAAATCCTTCTGTAGTGTGCGTGCCTCATGCATCAGGCTGAAGGCTTTAGTTGCTGCTTTGGTTTATAGCAAAGTCTCTATCTTGAATCTTCAGTATCATCCTGGGGGATGGAGCTGATTTATTAATTACCCTGCACTCTCGCTCTAATGAGTGTGTGCTCGCCTGTCATCCAGCTGCTGGTTGCAGCCCTCTTTTTCCCCCATGAACAGCAGGAGAGGGGAGTCACTGCAGCTTTGCACACTGATGCTCTGGCCCTGGCATGGGACCCCCCCTGCCCGGACCCAGCTCGGACGCCGGTGGGAGAGGGGAGCCCAGCACCCTGCTCCTGCACAGCCGTGCTTGGCTGCTGTGTTGCCACATGCTGCGTGTAAAACTGACCTTTGACAGTCACCACATGAGCAGAGCAGACCCACATTTTTCTCTGCCATGATCCATTCACCATTCATTGCCAAGAGAGTGTGGGAAGAAGAAAAGCAAACACCACTTGATTTAACTGTTTACTGCTCTTCACAGTTAGAAATCTTCGCTTATTATACTCCCATGCTTATGCTTTTTGCTTTATTTTACTCCTAAAACACTAACTAGAAATCACCACACTGGCCTGCTCCCTGTAAGTGATTTCATACCCACATAGGCAAAAACCATCCATTTTGATTATTCAGGATTGAAATGACTCAATATTACCAGAACAAGAAAAGTTGGGCAATAATTGACTGTCACCATGGTTTGACTCTTTTTTTGACATGCTCTGTGAGAAAATATCCGAGCATAATGGTCTCATTCATTACAACAACTGTCCCGAGCATGAATTGAAGAAATACGGAATAATAAGCAGATGTTAGTGAAGCAACTATGGGATATGGGCTTGTGAAATCAGCTGCTGTGATTTATTTGCATGGCGATGCACCTCTAAGACTTATATGTAGTCTGCATTCTCATTAAGGCTGCAGGGGCTGCCACCCCTGCACCCATCCCAGGCTGCAAAAGCCACACAGCGGGAGCAGGAGCATCAGATGTACTAAGCACTTGCAGTCGTGGCTAACAGCATAGGAAAGAGTATGACTTTCCTGGTTTTAAGGACATCATTAGCTACCCTCAGGAGAGAGCATCAGCCTGCACCAGGGGGAGCACCAAACCAGGGAGGCACTTTCTTTGGATGAATGTCCACCATGTGAGCCCCAGCGGCTTGTGCAACGCATGGTGGAAAGGAAGATAGACAAGAGAATAGACACAAAATAACTGCAAAATCTGGGTTAGGATTACTCAGATGTCAGGAGCATTAGGCACTGTATGAGCATTTATTAAATTGTTTAGAGGGCTGGCAAGCAGCAGAACTGGAGAAAATGAAATATATTGTAAGAGGTGATGGTCAATATCCCTTCGACAAAAACAAGTAGGAACCAAAATACCAGCAGATAGTGAGAACTGAAATCCAACGGCACTGATAAATTATTTAAAGCATATTTCCAACCTGTCATTTGAAGCTGAAGTATTATTTCCCCTTCAGTTGAATACAGCTGTTGGGGAGGGTGAGGGGGAAATAATAACAAAGACCTGCATGTTCAAAGGCAAAATCAAGAACATTATTCATTGAGTTTCTGTTGAACCAAAAAGCTTTCTTTAAACAGTGCTATGGATAAACTAGATCCAAGGAGAAAAGCTGAGGCCAATAAACTGATAGCACACAAATTGACATTATTCTAGCTTGCAAGCAAAATTGGGTAAATTTAATTAATTTCCCTTGCAGCTCAGTGTACCCAATCTCAGGAAACTAAGAAGGAAGCTTTCCTGAAGGAGGAAGGGAAGATTTGAAGCTTTCAGGTTAACGATGACATGATGGAGGATCATCACTGCTGCTCTGTCCCTTCTTCCTTTCTTCCTCACCAAGTACGGGCAGGCAGCAGCCATCCTGGGCCAAAACTCTTCCATTTTAACTTCCACATATCCCTCTTAAATCGCTGGCAGGAGACCCTGGATTAACTGAAGTGATATGTACAAGCCCCCCAAACTCATCTACATTATCTCCATCAAGCATAATCCTAGTGAGCATTTGAGGTTTTTTTGTTTGGGGTTGGGGTTTTTTTGGTATTTTTCTAAATAAACTTTCTTTTATCCTTCAGTTTTATCAAGCAATAAAGCTGGATATCCATGATGTACAACCAGGCATTCTGCAACACACAGTAGCAAATCTTAAAACCTTCACATTTGCCCACTATCCAGTCAATTATTTCCAGGATTTCCTGAATTTCACAGCTTTTCTCTCTCTTTGGGAGCTGGAATCAGAAGAACCATTCAGGTTTGAGACTGGTGTCCTAAAGATCAGGAGAGGATGTTTTCTCCTATGAATAGTTAAAATGAAGGTAGTTTTCTGGCATTTAGCAAGGTAATGAAGAGCTCTGAGGTCCCCAGGGAGTTTGATACTTAGGTATTACCCATGTGTACAATTAGGAATAATAAGCTTTATATCAAACACTTATGTATGAATCATACCTTTTTGCTATTACTTATGATAAAGCTGAAAATACTTTAGGGCACAGGATTGTAACTATGCATAGAAATGAGGTTAAATGATCTCTTCATGTATCCAGTCAAGCTCAGGAATGCCACCATTATTCAATGCTCTGACATCTTTGCCAACCCATCATGAACAAGAGACCCATTTAAGTTGTTCTGCATCAGATGATATTTTTTATGAACAAATGATTTCTCCATGGAGGGAGATTTATGAATGGGAAAGCTGGTAGAATGTTTTTGCCATAGAGATATGATGGATTTTTTTGTCAGTATGCAATTTATTTCCATCTGTTCAGTATCTGATTAATTCCTGCAGAGGATGTGATTAACTTAACTTCTCAAGATCATTAGCTGCTCTGCATTCCCATTATTGCTCATCACTGTGGGACCACACACAGGCTTGAAAATGTTACACGTTGGATATTCTTAATATCTTAATCCACACTGCCTGGTCATTCTCTCGTGATGGTCATGGATCTAAACAGAGAAGGCATGTTACCAGGAAAACATCACTAGTCTGGAGCAAACACAAAATGTTAATGAAAACAGAGTTTAAGCAGATCCTCCTGATCTCAACGCTAGAGCTAAATTAAGCCCTTTGGAAGAGTTCATGTCTGGTGTTAGTCAGTTGGAGACAGCATCGGAGGCATCCAGCCAGCATAGAGAGAGGGAAGGACCACCAGCCCGTGAGCGGTTCCTGCGCGTTACCACACTGTGCTGAACAAGTCCTGTTTTGCAGTAGGTTGCAGGTACTTGCACCTTGTAGATCCCAAGTACAGCACAGACTGCAAACAGTGCACGCTGTCACCATAAGCCTTGTAGTAATATGCATTTTCTTCTGATACAAATGTCTACCAACACAAAACCTGAAACACCTTAACAGAAGCAAGCAGGCAGAGCTCAGGCACAAGTCTTTCGCATTGTCCTCTGAGTTGTCTTTTTAGGGGTTTTCCTTTAGTGAATAAGGCCAGTTAATGGATGTGTCTGTAATAGAGACTCGCCATGCAATGAATTGGGTACCAGTGTCATTGACATTAATGGCTGCAGGGCTGTACCATCATGGGGACAGGACCTAGGCCAGTCACTTGGAGCATCCATCAGATCCATCTGATAGTTTGTCTTCAGACTTGTGTGCTCTCTTTCTTCACCAAAGCAACAGTACCTGCAGTCCCCTGTTCCCAGACCTCATCCAAAACAAGAAGACAACTGGGACTTCTGTGGAGGTCTAAAATACACGGGTTTGGCCAATCCGAGCTCCGGCAGCTGATGCCAGCTGAGGTCAGCAAAACCTGCTGAGTTATTTACTCTGAGGCGGATTGAGCTCAAATGCCTGCATTTGAGGTTTTCTTTGTTTTCCTGAGTGACACACATTTGATGTCTTACTCGTCTCTGTGTTTAGATCAGGCTCATGCCCACATCGCTGCCCCAGTTCCAGAGGTTTAGCTGCTTTTGACTGCCATCCGTCCCTCCGTCCCCACACAGCGGTGTCCAAGCTTCAAGGTTTGATGCTGTAATTTGTAGCTGACTGTAACATTTTGACATCAGATACCTGTGCCTGTGAGCAACGTTTCACATCATCGTAACCTTTATTTGAAATGTCTGGGTTTGATATTTAACACTTTTGAAAAGGCCTCACTGAGGCAGAGTGAAGGTGCTTCTCAATTTCTCCGGTCTGCAGCTACAGCTCCTGGAGATCATCGGGGGAGCTGTTCGGGATGAGATTAGAGCAATTCACACCATCACACTCTGTTAACTTGGATAAGATGTATGGAACCTATACTTACCTATAGCTGGAAAGAAGAGGTACAAGGCTTACAGTAAGATAACAGCCGGAGGCTTTTGTGGTTATTTCTCAGAATGCTTTAAAGATAAAATGTTAGTTGGGTTTTGGTATCTTTTCTTTGCTTATTCATTAAGTTAATGACGGGATATAACGTCCCATCACCTGGATCTCCATCAGATATCTACATACCGTTTCTGGTTACAAGGCAAGGGGAGGGCCGTCTCACCCATGTGATGAAGTCCCAAGGCGGTGTGTCTTGTGTCGCACTGTCTGGTGGTGCGAGGGGACCCTGCACGGATGCAGGATCCGGCCATACCCACATGCGGCCGCCAAGTGAGCCCACACAGGGCACCTAGTGCTACTTATCCACACCACCGGCCAGCCTCCGTCCGAGGGTGACAGCTGCATCGCCCCTTATCACGCTGTCAGGGCTGCTTGAGATAGCAGCACCAGAAATAAAACGTGACAGGCAAACCTTCCTGAGTTAAAACCAGCAATGTGTAAAGATCGAGCTCCTGCTCAAGTACACAGTTAGAGCTCCAGATCTACACACAGGCTTCAATACTTGGCCCTATTCCTATTTATCCAGGATTTGTGTCCCCACACCACAATGCACTTAACTGAGATAAGGACCGGCGCCCGTACCCTGCAGTACAGGTCCCCACAAGTGTTTGATACCCACTCAAGCATTTCAGACTCCTTAGTTTATATATTCTCTCACTTCCATACTCCTTTAAGCTTCCTCTTTGAATCTGCAGATTTAATTTAGATATTTATTAAATGAGTGATCAAAGAGAGGAAAGATTGGAAAGATTTTCTACTAAACTCTAGTGGTAATACACTTTGAAATTAATAAAATTCCTCAGAAATTTCCAGAAGAGCTGAACGCACTTCCTAGGCTGCAGTTCTTCTGCTTCCACATTCCTCCCTGTACCAGGTACCAGCTACAAAAGCAGTTGTTATTTTCTTCCATCACTCACAAACGCAGACCTCTCCTGCCCTGCTGTATCTAAGGAAGGGCTTTTAGCTGATAACCACTAGATACTTGGCATGAAAATCTAGAAAGCTATGCAAAGATGGGGTTTAATTAGATGGTAATTTATTTACTGGGGGAAAAAAATACAACCTTTGGATTTTTCATCAGATACATCCTGTGAATATCAAACATGAGTGCCATTGCCAAATGCTCCTTTTGGCATGCCATCGCCATGTGCCTTTCCCCTTCCTGCTTTGTCTTCCACAGGTTGCCGTATCCAGGAATGCGGCACTGTGCTCATTAAAGGCTGAAATTATCTACTGGGTGGTTAAAAAGATGCTAATTCTGGCCACTGAGTGAGATAACTGGTAATTTTGTAAAGTACATTTAGTCAAATAAGATTTTTTGGCAGCCGAATGTTGATGTAGTAGAATGTGCTTTTCTGATTGACATATGCTAACAATACTGCCTCCACAGTCAGGGGGAGGATAATTTACTTTCCATTTCCATTGGAAATGAGGTGAACCAGAATGTGGTAGATTGTTAAATCCCAGCTATGTGGCTTAATTTATTTGCTCAAAACCACCAATCAAACGATAGCCTGCCTCCTCAGTCCTCTCCATCATCACTTCCAGGGAACCAGCAAAGACAAATCTCCTCCTGAGACACTTTTCATCTCCTTTTGAGTTTTTCAACCAATTCCCCAGGCCT
Source organism: Phalacrocorax aristotelis (assembly GCF_949628215.1). Classification (NCBI taxonomy): domain Eukaryota; kingdom Metazoa; phylum Chordata; class Aves; order Suliformes; family Phalacrocoracidae; genus Phalacrocorax; species Phalacrocorax aristotelis. The sequence goes on along the minus strand of NC_134288.1, from coordinate 12,161,970 downwards.
CATTTCCTTCCACCTCAAGGGGTGGCTGAACCGGAGGAGAGTCTCTGCAATGAAAAATCCTCCCCAGCAGAAAATGGAAAGGCTGGCAGCCGTTTCATAGCATTTCCCAGCTGGCAGGCAGGCATGCCATGGGGAAATGAAGTACGAGAGAAGCTTAGTCCAGGTGAGGTTTTACCAGCTGCCCATCGTCCACATTTCTTCTCTTCATTTTAATTGTCCTCCTCATATCCCTGAAAATAATTGTTCTGAGCATCCCAGCTCCCTGCTGGAAGGGGCTGTGTCTCTGGGGATGTGGCACTGACAGAGACCAAGAATTTGTCTCTGCTGTCACCTCATTTATCAGACACTGAGGTGACATCTCTGGTCTCTGCCACAAAGCCACTGTCATAACCCAGAGCTAAAATTGTCCCTAAATCTCAGCTGGCCCCCACGTCTGCTCTGGGGGTCTTGCTCCTCCTGGCAGGGGATCCCGGCTGCTGCATTGTGGGATGCACCGGTGCAGCTTACCATGCCACGCTGCTGCTGCGACTGACATTTCATGCTTCATTTGCTTTGTGGGAGTTTATTTACTTATTTAGAAAAAAGGCCAGCTCATGGGAAAACACAAGGCGCAAGTTCAAAAATCTTTGACAATCTCAGTAAAGGAGCACTTTCTCATCGAAACTCTTTCAATGAAATATTATTAATAGTTCTGGATCGTGGCCTTTTTTATTACAAATACTTTCAGTGGAGGTGTTTAACTTGCTACTGTATCTCCAGGAAGAGCCTTTAGCCTAATTTTTTACTTTTAACCACTTACGTGCTCCAAGACCTCATAAAGCGTCTACAAGCACTCATTAACAGTTCTGAACCCCTCCGAAGCCATGCGCTGACCACCCATGGGAACAGTCAGCTGTAGGTGGCTCAGGCAATGGAGCTTTTCTGGGAGCAGAGGTGACATGTAAGTGCCAGTAACATGTAATATTTCCCCTCCTCCCCTTCAGATGCGTGTAAGACAAAAGTTTGGGCTTCTAGGAGGGGTGGAAAAACCATCTTCCAAAGTGGCCTCTGAGTTTATATTCCTCCAGAAGTCACCACAACGCGCAAAAGAATAAACCTTTTCAAAACTTCTGATTTACAGGACTCGTTTAAGCCCTCTGGGGAGTCCCTATGTGAAGTTATACGCTCATCCTCTCCATCACCGTTGTGAGTGAGCTGATGTCTGCTTTTAGTGGTAACCCAGGGAAACCACGGCAGCAAAATAATTGAGGGACAACTTGGCAAAAGCAAATCACGTCAGCATGAAGCTCAGCAGAGTCAAGGGAACAGTTTTCCATACAAAAGATTTAGGAAGAGTCACAAACCCAAGAACTGGCTTCTGCTTTTTGTTCACTTGATTTTTCCAGTTCCTCCCCCCGTGTCTCTCCCACACTTCTGTTTGGAAGGAAGAAGGAAACTCACATCACACAGAATTCTCTAGTGTCACACAAAGTCTCATTTTTGTTGAGCTGACCAAGAGAGACTCATAACTGCATTTTTCCCCTTCCAGGAGTGTGACTTAATTTCCATAAATTCCCATTTCTCTTCTCATGAGTTTATGAAGCCCCATCCCGAGATTTGCTCTGTCTTCTGTGTCCTGCAAAACCCTGCGTAATTTTAATGCTTCATGTTTGGCTGAAATTAAAATCGCCTTTGGCAACAGAGGACTAAGAGAAAGCTGGGATGAAAAGCGCATCATCACTAGAGAGTGAGGGAGGCTCGGTGCCTGAGCAGGGCAGGACCCCCACGGCCACCAAGATGGGGCTGGGAAGGTCAGCATCCTGCCCTGGGGGCCGGTGCAGGCATTGCACCTCTGAGGACTGGCTGAGTCGTGTCTCTGCCATCTCTCTGCATCCCTCACGTGCTCAGGTACCTCAGGCATGCCTTCACGGGGACAGGGTCTAGGCAGATTTTTCTGCTGGGAGCTCACCCTCAGACTGCATCCACATCATCACTCTCCTGCACAGCACAGCCAAAGAGCAGTGACTCGGGTCTCTGGGTGCTACCGCTCAGGCAGTGCGGGAAGGGAAGGTTCTTATTCCATGTGAGACAAAACACAGTTTTGTCCTGAGGACTAATCCCATCCCACAGATGCTGCCAGCGTAGTGTTTGAATGGCTTTTAGGACTGCACTGATCACAGGAGCAACAGCAGCATGAAAGTGGGTTAGTGTTTCATTTTCTTCTGCCAGTGGCAAACATTGTAGTAGAGGATTTTTTTTTAATAAGGATTTAGCACACAGTCACAAGGTTTGCGGTGTTGATTTTTTTTACACTAGAGAGCAGCCAGTGCTAAGCCTTTCCATGCACAGCTTTGTGCTTTTGCACTGTGCTCGTGCTGCATGTCACCGCCCATCACGGTGCTGAGCAGAAACCTTGGATCTGGTGGATTTACACTTATGCAAACATGTCAATTTTAATGGAGAAGATAATCAGACTGTACCACACTTGGTGATAGCAGAGATATGGCCAGACCACTCTGCCTGTGCATCCAAACAATCCTGAATACAGAATTAGTTTAGATCCAGTATCACATAAGCTGTCCTCTCCATGGTGAGCCAACAGAAAGCCTGAGACTTTCAGGTCAAAAATGAACCTGGATACCGTCCTTCCCAGGGCCAGAGCAATCTGTAAAGGGATATAAGGACCCAAAGGCTCCCACAGGTGTTCACTGACAGCCATAGCCAATTTAATCCCACTGACAATGGGATTTCAGTGTTTCAGTGTTTCAGTTCAGGAGTTTCAGTGCTATAAAAAATCCCATTAAACACCTATACAAGTCTTCCTCCTCCTGAAGACCTTTGAGTATGTAGTCTTGGGATCCCAGACCAGCTCCTCTTGAAGCAGGTGGGAAACTTTCCACTGGCTTTGAAAAGGTTTGAAGCTCCAGCAGTGTGCAAAGTCACCTGGAAATGAAGTGTTACTGCACTGCCGTGCACAGTGTGCTGGAGTCTAGACTTGCACAACCCAGCAAGTAGCTTGCCAGAAAAAACACTGAATACAGAGGGTTTGCAGAATGGGGATTAGTTTTTCCAGCCTTTATTGTCCTCGAGAGTTTGTGCTTGCAAATAATTCTTTCCACAAATTAAACCCTTCTGCCTCTGGGGAAAATATTGATTTTTTTTTTTAACTAGATGAGAGTTTTAGTAGAAATCAAGACATGGAAAAAAATCTTTAAATATAGCCTTTCATAGAAAGCATGCAATTTTCACACTTTTACCATAACAATTCATAAATGGGAAAGTCAATGTTATTCTAGACAATTTCCCAAGCTCTTTAAAGACTTCACAATACAATTATGGAATGAATCAAAGCTTTAAAGAAATCTCAGAAAGGACTTTTTGAGTTCTGTGTAATTATATTAGGTGCTAGGGCAAAGATTTTGAATGAAAGCCAATGAACTCTGAAGCTCAGATGACAGAGTGAAGCATTTCCAGAGTTAAGTGTTTCCTTTTGCTGATGTGCAAACATTGTTCAGCAGTAGGAAAGACGGACATTCAGCAACTAACGACATAGAAATAGGAGTGGGGAGCTACAGGGCTTATTTCTTAGTCTGCTCCGTTAAGTCTGAGCAAGCCATTTCACCCGTGTGCACCAACGCAGCCCAGCTGCATCATGAAGGTTAAATAAATGAAGCAGGTTCTTTACAAGCACGAATTACTCTCTCAGTGAAACTGTGTCATTTTGTACCAGCTGAGAACTTGGTCCCTACTGATTAATGATATTTCTTTGCATCGTGAGGTGACTCCAAAAGATAACTCGATAAGCAGGAGGCTGTGAGATGTGTTATCTTTTAGAAGCTTAGAAAACTGCTATATATTTAACAAAAGAGACCATTAACAGCTTGTAATGGTGGGGTGTATCTAGGAATTTCCTCAGTCCACAGAGGAGTGCTATTATTATTACCGGCATAAACTAGAGATGATGTTCTCACCATGTGGGTTGCGAGAGACGAAACCCAGCTGGTACTTTTGCTAAACGCATTGAGCTCTGGAGCACAAAGCTGTATAGAGACTTGATCCTTCTAAAGAAAACTTTGGCAACAACAGCGCTGCCTGTCTTCACCGAAAGAGGAGTTGCAGCTTTCTCAAATTTACGAACAAAGGAACTTAAGTGCTTCTGATTGCCAGTGCACCTGCTCCCCATATGCTTATGCGCTTCTTATTTCTTTCTGTTATGGATCCGCTGTAGCATCCTGGGGGTGTGGTTGGATTCTTTCTCCATCTTGCCATTCACCTCTGGCATTTCTGAATCCCTACAGAGCAAGGAGACCACACATCTGCACGACATACTGGGAGTACAGCAAACGCTCGTAGACTGAGGCGATGGTGCTGCGTGAGTGGGTGGGTGGGGAGGGCATGTCTCCATCCGAGCAGACAGAGCACCTGTTTCTAGATGAGGCTTTCCTGGTTTTGAAGTCTGCAGAGAGACGTGGGGTTGGCTTGGGGTGCAGGGTTGCTTCTGTATTTTAGAGCACTGAGGTGCCAGGTACGTGGCTATCTGGGGAAGAAGTTAGCACGCCTTGTAACCCTGCCACAGGGCAAAGTTCCCTATCTGTGTTATTAGTTTTAGCTTTTTGTCATTTTATCACTTGTAATAAAATTGCTTCCACAGTGATTTGGAGCACACAGTTTACTTCTTGTTAGTATTTTGAAATTTTAAGACTTGAAGGGCCCCACACTTATCTCGGTGATGTGCTGAGCCTCCTCCTGAGCCATACAGCGGAGAGGACGAGCCCCTGGGCACGCAGCCCCTCCGTGCTGCAGGGAGGGTTGGCCCGGCAGCTCACCATCCCACCACGGCAGCCTTGCCACACAGGCAGGCAAATCCCATACATGCCTCTCATTCCCTGGGCTGCCGTTCGTTAAGCTCAGCTCCAGCGGGGTTTCTAGACAGCGCAGAAGGCCCTCACAAAGCCTTCCTGCTTTTATTTGACACGAACAGTGACTTCCACTTGATTCAATCACTGCTTAATTTGATCCTCCATTTAATTTTATCAAAACTGTAGTAATCAAATAATTTGTACTAAAACCATTACAACTTCCACTTGTTTATTCTGATCAATTTTAATCCTTTGAGGCACAAGGTTTATTGGATAATTTGATTATGAGATAACAAAACGTAGTCATTAAATCTACAAGAAAAGAACAGAACACAAAAAATAAAGTTAAAAAGATCCTAAGGAGTGCTCATAATAAAGAAAAATACAATATCATACTGTTATTTAGAAGTCACGCTACGCACAATGAAAGCTAAGAAGCATCCTGCTGTTTGTGAGATGAAAATACCAATGGCATGTTTCAGTTGAGACATTTCTGGCAATGAACTGCACTAAAAGAGGAAGGCAATGTAACTGGATGTGAATAAATTTGCCTTTTTTGAGTGTTGACCTACATGAATGAATGTCAGCGGTGGTTGAATTTTCCCTCTGCGTCATAAGCCTTCAAAAGCCAAAGCCAGCAAAGTGAGAGGAGGGAAAAGATTTACACTGCAGACTGTTTCTCTATTGCTGTGAGAAATAAAGCACAAGTTCCTGCTCCATTGATCCTTCTCATCCTTTGACCATGCCACATCTCGCCCCCACAGGTCAACACTTTCATCTCCTTCGTGTTCCCCATGGTCGTCATTTCTGTGCTCAACACCATCATCGCCAACCAGCTCATGGTCATGTTCAAGCAGGCTGCCCAGGAAAACCAGGTCTGCACCATCGGCGGGCAGCAGACGATGCTCAGCATGTCCATGGAGCCCAGCCGCGTGCAAGCCTTGAAGCACGGCGTGAGGGTTCTACGTAAGTATTCATGTATTTTGGCATGGAACTGGCTAGAGGTGTCTAAGTAAATACAATACAAAGAATAATAAGTTGAAATCAGTAAATGCTTTCACCCAAAATATTTTAAATGAAAATTAGATCTTTTTGGAAATCCAAATTGCCCCCAAATGCTTTGACATTTGCCAAAATTGTCCAATTCTTGTCTCAAAGCCCCAAATTTTGGAAAATAGATTTGTTTGTTCTCTTAGTCTCTTTCCTTCTTCATCTGTTTCTTGAGTCACCAAGAGCCTTCTAGGGAATTTTACCATCTATTTTCCACTATTTTCTTTCTCTGTCACAGTCACTTTTCTGAGTCCTAATCTTCCCTTAAAGGATTAAACAAAAAATCATATAGAGAAAGGAGCTAAAGAGATATCTTAGTATTGTTTAATTGTTTCAATGGGGGAGAAGCAGATAAATGAAAATTTCAAATTTAAGGAAAAAAAAAATCATGTTCTGTGAAACAGAGACAACTTGATAACATCAAGTTTTCCTGTTTCTTTTTCTATTTCTGGCCAGATCCAGCCTGAGCACCTCTCTTTTGGCTGGTGCTGTTTTTAGGCTCTGATGGTGACCGGGGGACTGATGTAGTTTTAAAACCAAACTAATTTTGTGGGACTGGGTTTAAGCAGATCAGCTCGAGTGATACGCAGCACAGCACAGGTAGGCAGCCCCACTGGCATTGCCAATGGCAAATCAGATGTGAAAATTCCTCTCAGCTGTTACAATCAGTGACTTTAGAAACCCAGTGTTGGTGGTTTCATTCCCCTGCTCCCAAGGTAAAAGCTGGAGCTGCTCTGGAGGTGTTGTCTGCTTCATTAGAGGTATGTGGAAAATCAGTTTTCCCCTGAAGATACACGTGTAGGAAAAAAGAGTTTCTCACAAGCAGTCACGGCGTTAATTCAGATTTCAATTTTCCTCTCTCCGTTAGAAAAAGAAAAATGGCCAAATGACTCAGATTTAAAAAGGAATACTTTTGGTCAATTCATGCTCTTCCTAATGTTTCTCCTCTTCAAACTCTGATAACAGCAACACTGATTTGATAGCAAAACACTGCTCATGTAATCCCATACACCTGGTGTTTTATAATACCCCAGAAATTACTCCACTGTGCATTTGAAAACTTGATGCAAGACAGTGATGGGGCGATCACTGTGTTGTCTACGGTGAGAGATTTCCCCTATTCCTCTCCTGCACATAACGCCTCCCCAGGTCAGGAGTTCAGCTCTGGGGTAAGGAGGCTCTGATTTATTGCCTTTCCTGGGGACCAAATGTCTCACTATAAACTCAGCAGAGTTCCCAAGGGACACGCGTGCACCCTTCCGTGAGTTGCGCTTTTCCTTCTCCCACCAGGTATTGCACCCCGTGTTTTCCAGATCCTGACCCAGTTAATAACAATATAGTAAAAAAAAGACTTCTTTTCCCCAAGCCAAATCAGCAGCAGAAATTTAAATAAAAAATGCTGCTGCTTATATGATTTTTAACTAAATTTTGCAGCCCTTTGAGGGCTGGCTATCTAAACATATTTCAGACAAATTCCCAAGCCCTGTTCTTGAAAATACCTTCATCCATATTTCCCATGCAACAAAGGGTTCACGTTTGTACATACAACGTCTCAAACAACATTGATAGCTCTGAGCACAAGTGGCCTTTTATGAACTGCTCGGGTGGGTATCCATAACTTCATGGAGAAAGTAGATAGAACTTTGATCTCTATCGATAAAGGCAGAAAGAGATTCTTTTTTAAAATTTATTCTTCCAAACAACTGCATTTAGGGTATTCACAAATAATCCTTTTCTTTTGCCTTTGCTTGTTGATATGTAGAGCTGAAGAACCAACCTGCTCAGCCACAGGGTCTCTCGAAAAAGCAGAACTAGTGCAGCATTTTTACAATTCAGCCAACAGCAACTTAAGCCTTGTATATATCACTTTATTTCTTTCCTTTTCCTGCAGAGCTTTGGTTCAGACAAAGGTTAAATAAAAGATCCTGCACCCAGGAACTGAGCTGTACTGCAAAATACCAATGGCTTAATTAAATAAGCTGAGGAAAAGACCAAAGTATCTGGTAGCTTAAACTGACAAATGATAAATCAAAAGCTCTTCAAAAGTAGCACCTAAAAAAAAACTCTAATGAAGTGTGCTGGTACTGGATATAAACTGTGCAAGTCCTCATGCACATTAAATGGTGAGAGTTTGTTGGCAGGAAGATTTCTGGTCAGTGCTTTTCATGGCAAAGCTCTTGGTAGCTGAAGTGCTTTGGCCAAGGCCACATTTTCGACAAGGAAAGAAATCCCCAGAGAGGCACCAAGGACCTCCATGAGATTTTTCCAGCTGTTTTTCATGAGGGATGCATCCCATGCAGCGCACTATGCCCATGCCATAGGCAAGCCACCACGTGCACCCCGGCTTTGAACACTGTGCTGGGAAATGCCTCCTGAGAAAAAAGACAGAAAAACCCAGAAGACACTAAATTCCCTGTAATTATGTTGTCAGGATGTGGTTATTTACTGTCTCTGCACCCCAGTTAACCACCATCCACCCAGGGTTAAGAAGTGAGCCTTGCTTCGCCACTGAGCCTGCAAGAATGGGGCCATGCAAGTCCCTCAGTTCCCCACTATCTTTTTCTGTTTCTTAGCGCTTCTGCCTACTGCCATTAAGTGAGAAGTTGCCTTTTCTCACTTGCGCTACAACATCTCACACCTCTCTCTCCCCTGTTAGTATTGTGTTCTTTTTTAACGTCAAGAGGACAGAGCTCTTCATGAATAATAACAGAGACTTAAATTTACACCTGCCGTTCTCTGGGCATTGCTCACTGGTGGTGGAAAAGTGTCCCTCATCAACAGGTCCACATTTCCTCCAAGGCACTGAAAAACAGCTCTTCTTTCTCCAAACAATAAGCTTAATTTTCTTCTTCTTCTTCTCCAGGCAAAGTTTTGCTTTTGTTGTGTACTGCAAAAGCTGAGAAAAGTTAGTAAAAGCAAGGGCTTCACTCTGGAGCCTGAAGTGGTGTAAAAGTGGGTCAGACGTGGCACTGTGGGGCCCTGTGGGCAGGGATGCACAGGTATTACGTACATCTCCGCAGTGCCACCCCAGCAGGAGGACTGAGCTCCCTTCCCTGCTGGGAAGGCAATGAGTGAGCGGCCGCTTGCTCCTTTTCTGGACTGAGGAAGAACCAGCAGATAAGAAATCCACCATCAGTTTTGTCTGTGATTCACCACATAATGCAGAAAGGGTTTTTTATCTAGCAAGTGTGAGTGAAATTCTGCTTCATTTCATTTTTCAGATGCACTTGATTACTGGATGTGCTTGATTCACATTTAGTTTTGTCACCTGTTCCTTGCAACTTTCTCTTTTTTTAATAAACCAGGCCTCTGAGCTGTCTGACAGGTAGCAAAAAATAAACAAGGAAGAAATATGATTTATCCTGGGATCCATGGAAGCCAAACCCACGTATGCAGTCTAGGCTAGTTTATGGAAGAGGATGGGAAAAGAAAAATGACACTTGTCCACGCTAATAAAACTGTTGGCACAAAATCAGAGCTTCTTTGGGGTCATAGAATTTTCCATTTCCAAAAATGAACTTTGGCCTGAAGTACAGACAGCTTGATTTTGTTTTAAGGGTGGAATGTTTCAGAACTTGTAAAACCAGTGCTCAGAAAAGAAATTTTTGCAGTTCATGGTGTGCAGAGATGTTGGGTGAGATCAGAGCCGCAAAAAACCTTTCTTTCCTCCTCCAGATCTACTGAGATTATATATTTATTTACACTGAAATAGGAGCTAAAAGTGATCAAGCTAACAGCTTTATTCAAAACACCCACAACATCATTTTCCTTCTCTTTGGTAGCATTTATGTATTTTCTTGGCTCTCTCTGACTTTGGTTCTGTATAAAATAATTAGGGAGATCAGGATCAAGGAACGTGTCAGCCCTGCTGTCTGGGAGCCAGCTCGTTAATTTATTAAGCATGTGATTTCTGACTGTAATTCCCTCTCTGCTGTCAGCATTCACCAGGTGTGAGGATCCAAGTTCAGAGAGCTCGAGGCACTGGCAGCTTCCCAGACCTTCTGTGAGGATAACAGGGCAACGTCTGCACCAGTGCTGCCGCTAAAAATACCTCCCACCAAGAGATTTCATACCCTCCTTCATCCATCCAATATTCCTTCCATTTCTCCAATTATAAACCTCCTCCATTTTTTTGTTATTATTCCTTGGCTATATGGTAGTGCTGGGAAGCTGAGTCTCGAGTGCTGTGTGGTCCTCCATGGAAGGGTGAATATTCTCTAATTGCACAGCCTGATAGGCCAATCATTTCATAACATCCTAAATATATCTTAAACATGCACATGCACACGCACACACGTACCCTTCAGAATAAGCAGCCCTGAGCAGGTAAAACCTCAGGTACACCGCCCACACCATTGCAGACTGTACCCAGACAGCGGCAACAGCAATCTTCCCCATCTCAGCCTCACGTTTCCAAACAGCTGCTCATAAATGAGGGCATATTTGAGCTTGGCTCAAGCTGAAAGCGCTGTTTGGCCAAAATGCCTTCTCCAAAGGGGGCAGTTTTGTGACATGGACTAATTGTTCCCACCAGTACACCAGCCTGCTGCCCATTCTCCTCCCAGCAGCCCTCAACACCACCCGACTGCCTGTCAGGCCGGTTCCTGCTGTGGAGGGAAGGAAGGAGTTATCGAACGGCACAGCTGAGCTCCGATAACAACGTTGAGACAAATTGATGGACATCAAGGGGAGGCTTTGCATGTCCCTGGGTGGACGTTGACTAAGCCTATTAAAATGTGATCAGTTCCAGGTAGCATTTGCTCCCTTACAGAAGCTGCTTAGCAAAAGCAATTACAAAACACTTAGAGAGGTTTAACCCATTAAAAGAATATCCTTTGGTCTCCCACAGCTGGCTGGGTGATGCCTCAGGAAGATGCTTTTTAGGAGATGAAGTCAAACCATATTTTTTTACTGGATGTCTAAGAATTTTTAGATTATTATTTTGGGGTCTCCGCATTTCTTCAAGTAATACTAGACAAAGGCCAAGTATTAATGAAGTAGCCATGGCCTACATTTCATCAATTTGTGCATTAATAATTCCCCTTCTCACCAAATGCTTTGAAGAGTTCATTCATTTCTCTTCACTGATGTTCCAAGTCTGAGCTATCCATTTCAGGAGGAGAATATTGCTATGAGATTTAGTGTAACCATCCCACAAACAGGAATAACAAATAGCAAATACTTTGCAGCCACAATACGCGAAGAGCACCAGTCTGAAAATCTGCTCCTTACACAGCGGTATTTCATAATTCCTATATCCTAAGGAAATCAGATCTGTTCACGAATCATTTCTTTTGCAAGAAAGGAACTAAATTCATGGCAGTTTGTACCCCTAATAAAAAGTCTGAGCAACTCCAAGTGGAGTTCAGCAAAACCCCTGTGGATGCTGAGTTTAACAGCTGAAGTGTCACATTAAAATTCAAGAGGATAAATTAGCTCTATCACAGTTGTATATATTTCCCAGAGATGTTTGTACGCATAGGTTTACTTTACAGCCTGCCAAGAGACATAAAGAGAGCAGTATCGGAGCGCTCTATAAACACCCTCTGAGGAGCGGAAAGGGACCACGGCTGCACCTCTCGGGACAGGGAGACTCTTTTTTCTCCCCTCCCACGCTGTGTCCCTTTGCTGGCACTGCAGCTCAGGCTGGTGAGGCATTTCTACTGGGATTCAGGCTCTCGTGGCTGCATCTCTGAAGACAACCCTAGGGCTGGTCAAGCCCAGGAATCAGATTTTCCAGGTGTTAAATTCTGTCCATGTGAGTGTTTAAAAATCTAACTGATGCATTTTTAAACATAAAGTCTGGCCAGGGCCTTCGTCACTGCAGAAGCATGCAGTAAATACATCCCCAGGGTCCCTCTGGAGAGCAGAAACCGTTCTGGGAAGAACAAAGGACACACAAACCTCAAAACTGGAGGGGAAAGAAGAAAGGGGCTGCAGATGATGCCGATTTGGGTTATACCTGATCTTACCAAATAGAAAGAGCCTTGAACAAGGTGAGGAGAAGACGGGAGCCCTTATCTATTCTTCAAAGGGGAAATATTCTTTCTTTCTTTCTTCTTCCTTCTCCAAACATCCGGGCATCCTGGGGCAGAATGGCACGAATTAATTTTAAATGGAATCAAGTAACTTCTTTAATTTCGAAAAAAATAATTATCTTAGAAGGAAACCGGTGAAGAGACCCCAGTTTGCACTGGGTCAGCAGCGACGTGCTGCTTGTTGGAGCCTGTTCTTGGGTTAGCTTTAACCTTCATTTTCAAGGCTCCAGAGGAACCTTGCTCCTTATGGCTGAAACCGGTGCCAGTGGATGATTTAATCACCAGCGTGAGCAGGGACAGGAATTCAAATCCTTTTTCAAATCTGTCAGCTGAAGTGATTGAAAATCAGGACTGAAGAATATAGTCTGAGTAAAATACATTGGGTTTGCATGCCAAAAGGTTTTTCTATTCACTCTGCTCTCTCACTGCCATTAACAAGTATTTAGGGGAGTATGGCTCCTTTCAAGCAAGTTAGCATCTTTTACCTCATAATCCAAAAAAGAGACACAAAAAGAGGCAACCCTCCCCCAGCAGGAAATAAAGAAGGAAAATGATACAGAAAGATAAACAGCAGATCTCTGGCTGCTGGGAGTGGAAATTAAGGAGTCAAATCTAATGCTTACACTGCTCAGGAACATGTGCAAGAGCACAGGGCAATTGTATCCAGCAAATGCTGCATGTTTTCAGTGGTGGCTAAAGGAGCTGAGGGCTCCCCAGGCCCATTGCTATTCTCTGTTTCTCCTTTTTTGCACTCCTGAGTACTACTGGTGCATGCTGGTGGTCCCCAATCTCCGCTGGTTGTTATCAACTTTTACAGAAATCCTTTCCTGCACCTTGTGACGCAAATACCAGCAGAAGCAGTTTTAATTTTACTAGGCTCATACCCAGCCTTGCCGCTGCCATTATCCCTAGTTTGGGGCCCACTGGTGTAAATATTGCCTATGACCTGTCAGGTAGTGCATTGTGTTAATGTAAACAGTGCCTCGAGGTTTAACTAGGCAGTGCCAACTACATTTACACTTGGCCCAGCTTTTACCATCTCTCATATCAAATGGCACAGTGACACTTGCTCCCCTTTGTGAGAGATTCTCTTCTAATGGCATTGACTAAATAAGTATATAAAACCCAGGAGCTTTGAATACACAAGGACTGTTTCTCCAGAAATCAGCATTAATTCTGATATGAGCCCCATAAATAACACTGTCATATATGTTATTCTGTACCAGCTGGAGCATGCATTCCTTGGGTAGCATTGGAGACACACGGCTGCTGATGAGCTGAAAGGCAGAAAAAGCTGAGATATGTTGTTCAGATAGGTCGGTACATATCCAAACAGATCCTGCCTTTTCTCAGAAATTACAACACACTGTTCCCCAGCTGTATGTGTTTCAGGTCCCCTTGAAATGCAGATAAATAGAAATAAGTTGGCCAACATAATCTGAACAAAACTATCAAGGAAGGATGGGTCTGAGCTTCTCTGGAGGCCTTAAAAACAGCAGAGGTTGTTAAAAGAGGGGGCAGCATCTCTTTCCTCCCTCTCCAGGAGAGAAAGGAGGACAGGACAGAGGGTACCCACCACGAGGGCCACCCCGGAGCCGCAAGGCTGTGACTTAGCATGGCCCCAGAGGGGATGGAAGAGCTAAAGTGAGGAGGAAAACACCATCCAAGTGCTTTGCACTGCAGCAGATCCCTGGGGTCCTGCATGGGTCAGCAGCAGCAGCACATTACCCATTGCTGTCCCAGTGCTCTGAGTCACACCGAGCCTCAGATGGCCCCAGGAGAGAGTCAGGGGGCTCAAAATCCCTCCTGAGCATGGCTCCCATGCTCAGCCTAGCTGGCCACCAAGCACCCACCAGGGAATATTTATATGTGATGTATCGCTCTATGCTCACATTAACCCAACATGAGTTTTTCAAGATGTTGGCTCTGGAGAAGGGCTGTCTCCCAGCCTCAGCCACAGGATACACGCAAGGTAAAATAAAATACTCAGTGCGATCTAATATAATTTAACTTCTAGGATTGCTTCCACTTCTAGTTTAGTCTGAAAACCAAGACTGGCACAGTTTAAATCTTCTTTTGCACAATGAAAAAGATGTCACTCAAAATTTATGTTTCCCTCTGCAGGGCTTCCTGCGTGATAAACAAACAAGGGCTCATCTCTTTGCTGCTTCTCCTTCCTCTCTCCCCTTCTTCCTTGGGATGCAGTTCAAACAGACAGAGAATAAAGCCATTATAAGACAAAAGGAGAAAGCCACAGGATGCAATAATTCAGGTTTTAATACACTTTTTAATTGGGAGTTTGATTTGGAAGGAAAATGAAGATGCAGCTTGGTGGAAGAATCATTCCCCAGAATCCCCAGCATGCCAGGATCGGCTTGCTCAGGTCTCTCCGCTCCGCAGCCCTGGGCTTGCAGGTTTGGCACCTTGTTTGCTCAAATGTGGGAAATATCAGAATTTCATGGAGCAGCCCTGCTCCTATTAAAACCAAATTGAATTAATTAGAAGTGAGGGATGGGTCTGGTTTATTTTTAGTTTAAAAAATTGATGCAGGAAATGTCCAACCTCACGAACACCATTCTGGACAATCACCCCCACCATATGTTGGGTCAGATCCTTCCCCAGCAGCGCTCAGCTCCAACAGGCTGTCCTGCTCCATCTTACTCCACCAAAGAAACCCCTGTGTGAAGCCTCAAGATGATGGAGAGCAGGTTTTAGGAGCCAGTAACAATAACAAAAAATCATTTTGGCAGCCACTTTGCCCGTCATTTGTTTGACAACTCATCTGTTTTGATAAGCGTGTGCCCGGGGAGGCACAAGACAGCAGCAAAAGGCACCAGGTATCAGGCAGAAAAGGGCACTTTCACGCTGTGTTAGATGAAAGTTAACATGTTCCTCCATTGCAAATTCACCCCTGGGGAGGGGACCCAAGAGGGCAGGATTGCCACCCTAAATCTGCTTGATCTCCTGTATGATAAAATTGAAACATACGGATTAAGGATGACAAATACAGGTCAGGGTCTCCTAATCTGCATGGCAGAGACTGGCAGCACAGAACCACACAGCGAGCTACCCAGCTGGGATTTCAAAATCAGACCATAAGTGTCTCCAATGCACTTAGCTATGTGTTTAATAGATTTTTAATTGCAGAGTGATTGCATGTGATATTACAGAATTACTGCAGATTACTTAGAATTGACTATTCGTTTGCTGAGGTTAAGCTGATATTTCTCTCAATATGTGTTTTTGCTGCTATGGGTCCCTGCCTCCATATTATTTGGCACAGCATTTTCTGAACAACAGAACAGAGATCCTTTACCAGGAGAATATTACTTTCATTTAAAGTGTTGGTAAACTTAACAGGCAGATGTGTGAGACACTTAAAATCGGCTGTAGAAAGAATCCAGATCCTCCCATTCTTAAAGAGCAGAATGCAGGGGTAAGCAGCTGGGAAGTGCCAGTGCAGGGAGGTTCCTGCAAAAATTATGACGTGCAAAAATGAACATGTGTTGGGAGCCATTTGGAAGCTGCTTTCACAGCCTGAAAATCCAGCTAATCCTGTACAGGCACTGGGAAAGCACATGGACTGGAGCTGTGACATTGGCTCGTTCCTGTCGGCCCAAGGCTGATGGATGGAGGGGGAGAGGCCGGAGAGTATCGCTTCACCTGTGACCCCTGGGAGGCATCTCCTGGGGAGTCACGGGTGGGCTACTCCATGCAGGGCAAACCAAAGATCCATCCAAGAGAGAAATTCATTTCTGGAGGTGGCCAAAAGCAGGTGCCCAAAACCATGAAAGAGCAAGGAAGGCATCCAGTGCTCCCTCTGAGCTTCCTGGGGGACCTCCCCACTTCTTCTGTGCCACATGTCATTTCTGGGCTGTCCCCATCAAAGTCACAGCAAAGCTCCTCAGGGCAGGATCAGACGCAGGTCAAATTCATTCACTTGATGGTGTCTGAAGAGCTGCATGACACCTAGTGATGATTTACTTCTGCGATCACAATGACCATATAGCAGCCAGAAATATTCAGATTGAAACAATGAATTCACTTGGACAAGAGAATAAAAACAGGACCTCTAGCCTTCTTTCCAAAACATGTCCCTTCAGCTGCCTAAACCCTTATTGATTAAATGGCTTTTGCAGCATTCCTGGAAGATGCTCTCATACACCATGCAGGCTGATGCTGAAAGAATATAACCGTCTCCATTGTTAGTTATGTGTTTAATAAAAGAGATAGCACATGGAGTTGAAATAAAGCGGTGAGTACAGAGCTGGACACCAGGAATTATTTAATTTCTGTACAAATTAGGCAGTGGCTCTGCCAGTGATGACACCCACAAAAACAGGGCAGACACTTCCCTCCCCACTGCATTACTGAAGCTTCCCCTGTGCCTCTTGGCTGAGTAACGGTGATGGGGAGATGCAACTACAGCCAGACTTGCTCCACGATTTTCAAGGGAAACACATCTTCTGCATATCTCCTCTATGAGCGATGGCATAGTCCCTGTGGGATGACAGCGTCTGGGTTTGGGACATACTCACATAAATATTTTCAATCCTGAGGCAGAAGGAAAAGCAGCCTTTGCCTTCACGTGCCACATGCACGTTGCACCGGTGGTGCGTAGCTCTGCAAGAGCTTTGCTGCTTCCTAGCCCTTTACAGGTCACATAAAGGACAAGAGTAATGTGGCCCTTATTCTCTGTAGAGCAAATTTGGGATAAAAAATTAACATAATTATTTTATTTAGCCTTGATTTTCTTCTTGTCTTTTATTGTGTTATGTTTTAACTGAGATTTCTTTATTTCCTGCTAGGATTCTGCCAGAATCCTGTCATTTCATACAGAGGTTGAAATGCATATTATGAAAGGAAACAAATTGTTCCCTTGATTGCCTGATATATCTACCTTTTAATCTAGATTGACAAACACACTCTACCAACAGCACTTTTAACCTTCAGAGTTGTTGCATTTTGTTTTCCATTGTATGATGTCTCCCAGCAGGAATCTGGAAAGGAAAAAACCAAACCATGTTTCCCTGATTCCCCTTTAACTAATCATTTTTATTATGGCAATGTCCACACCCAAATGTCTTGTAATAACTGCCTCAGGTATTGCACAAGTGTAGAACAAAAGGACAAGCCCTACCACCAGAAAGCAGCTCCTGAGGCTGTTTAATGCTCCCCAGCACCGTGGGGACTGCGGCCAGTGGCTCCGTGTAACAAACTAATGGGATTATAGTGTCCCTGGATCCCTGCCTACCTGGATGAAAAACATACAGTAACTGTCTCTGTGAGTACTTTGGACAAAATACCCAGTGCCACAAGGGCAGGAAACACAAGAACAGATGCAAATACGGTTTTGTTTAAGCCAGTGTCTGAATTAGGCATCAGCAGTCCCTTATCCGTATCGTACCTTCTTTGGTTCATGTCGCTGCCCCCATGCTTATTCCTATTTTCTATTACTTGTTATGCTTGTTTTTACAGACATTTGCAGGCTGGTTGTCCCTTAGGGTTATTAATTCTTTGCACAACAGCACTAGAAAAACAAAGTAGGGCTTTAGGAGAACAGTTTACAGCAATAAACGCCACACAGACAGGTCCCTTTTTCAGCCCTGATGAAGAATTGCTCACAAAAAGTAATGAGCTTTTTTCATACCTTGCAGGTGCTGTGGTGATTGCCTTCGTGGTCTGTTGGCTCCCTTATCACATACGGCGTCTCATGTTTTGCTATGTCCCCTCCAGTCACTGGACAGAGTGAGTCACAACTCGGGGGATGAGCTACCCCCATGCCAGGACGGGGTGTGGGGTCAGGCTGGAGCTGGGGCTGCCGCGGCACCAGCAGACTTGGGGATGGAGGTGGGGATCTGGGAGCAAAGGCACTCTCCATGCGAGGGGTTAAAGCCTCAACCTCCTAAATTGTTGTTTTGGTTTTTTCTTTTGTATTTCTTACCATGATTGCCAGCCAAATTAAAACCAGTTTTATCATCAGCATCCCCCGGGTGTGGGTGAAGGAAGTATTAGCTTGAACAGAAATGCATCATCAGCCCCTCCTTCTTCTGTGGCTGCGACCACAGACTTGCCCCTGTTAACAACAGCAATGGATATTCACCTCTGACAGCCCTTAATGCAATGACATTTGGAGAGGGGGGTTTATACATCCGAAGTGGATTGGTGTCTCCTTGGCAGAGATATCGATCACTGGCCCTAAGATGGAGCAGCTCCTGTCAACACACAATTTAGCTCTACAACACCACATTTCCTTAGTGGTAGGAGAGATTACAACACAGGTGGGGAAATAACTGCACTGCTTACTGAGTCTGGGGCAGGTTATTTACTGGTTTTTGCAGGGAGCGGATCAAAATTAAATACTAGTAGTTGCCACTAATTAGAAAATGTCCAAATTCTCAGAGAATTTAGGGATAATTGCACATCTACACCGAATGCACGTGCGCTGTTCACAGATGCACAAGGGCACACAAGCGGCTCCGTGCAGCCTTCCTGCTGCGCCAGGCCAGGCTCCTCAGCAAAGCAGCCATGGAACTGATTATTCATTTTAAATACGCAATTAAGCATTAATGCTGTCTGGGGTTATATGCCCAGGTAGGCTGAGATGCCATGAGATGCACTCAGTGAAAAATATGTCTTTTCTCCATGGTGTTATGTCTGTTTCCTGCAACGAACAGGAAAAGAACAAAATAATCTGCAATAGCAAAAAGCAGAGCAACTATGAGACATCAAAATTTCATAAACTCCAAGCACAAAAATAGTAATTTACAATATAGCAGTCTACTGAATGGAATTGTACATCCATCCGTAGTAAAAACCAAAACCTATCTTCAGTCATGAAAACAGGGCTCTAGGCACACGCTGGGACAAACTGTTGTTTCTTGTTTGCTTTCCTATAGGAAAAGCACTTAAAGCAGCAATCAATTATGTAATGACTGCATTTGCTTTCAACAAGAGGGGTAGAGAAGTCTGTCTGCAGTTAGTGTGAATTTATGCATTGTGGTTGCATTCACTTTTTTTTTTTCTTCTTTTAAAAGCCATGAGCGATTTTAGGAAAACATTGAATTTACGGGCATATTATGAACAGCGAACTACCAGTATGGTAGCTAATCAAGAGCTTGCAGCAGCTTGAGGTGTTCATTTATAAATGCATGTGCCTGCCTCTGAAGAAGTGAATTTTTTGCTATATCAATTCTTCACAACTACATAGAGAAACTCTGCTTGTAAGAGCTGGATGGGCCATGCAGTACTTGGCAGCGCTGATGGGGTGTGGGGGGACTGGTGATGTACTCCAGCACACGTCTGTTTATCTTTTGTTAGGCAGTGCTCAGACTAACAAAAAGGTCTGCAGTTTCCACTGAGATAAATGATCCTGGGGAACATCCTCCTGAAAATGAGACCTATGTTGTTTATAAAAGCTTCACCAGCTCAGAGCTGTTGATCTCAGTTGTCCCAAGGAAATATACTTCCAAAAGAAAAAAAAAAAACCAAACTAAGCATTTTCAATTAATTCTAGTTGAAAAAATTATATCGTAGTGGTCAGGATGTGTTTCAAATGTATGCTATCATCAGCTTGCCCCCAGAACAGAGAATGCTATCCCAGATCACGGACAAATCTCAACCCAGGGACACATTCATTGAGCTGATACAGCTCTCACTGCTGGGGGAGGACAGAGGTGCATGTGTTGCTGGATCTTGGCTCTTCTGTGGGCTCTGTAGACCAGAAGTGCAGCCAGAAAAGTCAAGCTAATGTATATGCATGACACAGAAACAGATTTCCACCTGGCTTCCCAGTTTCCAGAATGCTGTTTTCAATGACAAAATGAATGCATGAGGTAAATATCATGTCCGGGTATTTATACCCAGGGCATAAATAAGTTTCTAGCTGCTAGTGATCGGGGTAAGGCTTTTGTAGAGGTATTTGACCTATATTTGGCCAGTCCCAGTTGAAAACACAGATGTTTTCCTGATGTTTCATGCACCATTGGTAAGCTTATGTACCCAACTGAGAAAGGTTAGCTCATGTTTTTCTTGCCCTTGTGACTTTGAATTATTTCAATTCTCCACATTCTATTTAGATTTTTATCTTTCATCTGTCCTTGCAGTTTCCTTTTTAACTTCTACCACTACTTCTACATGCTGACAAATGTCCTCTTCTACGTCAGTTCAGCGATCAACCCCATCCTCTACAACCTGGTGTCTGCAAACTTCCGACAGATCTTCCTCTCTACGCTCACACTCTTGTGCCTGCCATGGAGGAAGAAGAAGAAACGACTGGCCTTCACCAGGAAATCCAACAGCATCTCCAGCAACCACACATTTTCCAGCCAGGTCACAAGGGAAACTACATACTGAAGCCAAAGGAGGAAGGGAAATACATTTCATCATGGAGTCAAAACTTGAGAGAGGCCTCTGTGACTTTCATGCATGGTCTCCAAATTCACGTAACACACGTGTGTTTAGCAAAGTCATTTTTGTTGGAAAAATAGCCTTTGTGCTGCCAGTAACTTTGAGGTTATTTTAAAGCATTGGCCTTGCCTCTTGTGAGTAATGTCTACACGTTTTGTAACTTCAGTCTGGCATAAATCCAGGTGCGGTGTTAACTGGGAAGCCAAAATACATTAAACTTAGGCAAAACCATACTGCATTTCATACTTTTCTCAGTGCACAGATGCCACGCTCACATCCAAGGGTTTGAGATCACATCTCTTGGTGGCACCGAGCAGAGAGTCTGATGAGGAGAAAGCAGTTCTGAACAGAAAGGGATGTTTTTGGAGAATGGATGTGGTCATCTATGGGATGTTCAATGAACAAGGAGTGAAAACTCAGGGAGCCAGGTGGTTATTTTAGAAATATATCTAAATTATTATTAATATGACCTAGGTGCTCAAGAGAGCTGCTCTGGCTCCTTGAAATTAAATAGCAACAGATGATGCCTTACCTAGATTGGGGTGGGTGTGGCCTGGGGAAATGGGGGTCGTCTTTTACTTTAGGGCACATATAGTGCCTGCCACAGCAAAACCCCCTCTCTCGCTGGTATCGGTACTGCAACACCAATAAATAACAAAGTCTTTGGCAAGGTCAAGAATGCAGAAACTGTGCCCAGCTGGAGCGCTGAAAATGAACAGAAATGGCCATACAGCCAAATCCTACTTTTTACCAGGGAGAACAGTTAGCTGGCCTGCATTAAGAGGTAAGAAAACTCCAGGCTTACGAGGGCTCCAAGCTGCTGAGGTAGGAGCAACCTGCCCCAATTCTGCGGCACCTTCAGATTTTTCCCATTCTTATTCCAGTTTTACTTGTTTCCTCACCATTTTCACAAACCTGGCATCTCATAGGTTATATCAGTGGTAGGCAGCAGGGCCTCTTATTCTACCTTTTGTTTTATTTCTTTTTGCTGCTGGACCTGTTGGCACACTGATCTGCACACACAAATCTTCAGATAGTGCAAATGAAGAACACAAGAAGGTCTAAACTGGGGAGTCTTAGCTCTAAACCAACTTTCTTTTAACAAGCCAGAGGAACAGAAACAAGACCAGAAAATTCTCTTTTAAATTTCTCAGCTGGCCAGGATAGGTAGCATGAGCTTTTCTCCCATATGGTTCCACCTCTAACAGCCCATTATATGATGAGCAAATTGCTCCAGAGCCTTTAGCACCAGAAATCGCCGGCCTCTGGGACAAGCTAAAGGGCTTTCCCCACTGTCACATCACCAGATGGTGACCTGCATGAACTTGGAGCCAATCAATCATCATGTGCAACCTCTGCTGTGAATTTGCTGGTGGTGACCTTGCGTCCCCTTTCACACCACGCTTCATTAGGAGAGCAGGGGGCTTGCCTCAATTCAGCTTTCTGGGCACTGCCCATACCCTGTCACTCGTCAACTAACGAGCACCTGTGGTACGTACCAGAAGTCTCAGTGCTGGAGATGTGGATCTGACCCAGTGAACTGTCACACAATGATGGAGACCAGTTACTGATCCACTGCGTACTGGTGACTTCTCCTGCTGCAGGTGTGGTATCTCATGGGTTAGGCCCTATTGGGCTCAGGGCATAGAGAAAACACCTGTGGGGCATTTGCTGTGAGTTGTGAGTGGTGGCCATCTACTTCCAAGGCATTTATAGCCTGGCAGTTGGACAGAGCTAGCTATCATGGTAGAGCTAGGTACCATCAGCCATGACCTCCAACCACACCTACCAGGGATGGGAGATGCTTTTAATGCCTAGTACAGAACCACTCCAAAAGAAAGGGCTCAAACTAGAAATCAGCGGGGCTTTAGTTTCTTCTGATTCAGCCAAACTGCAAGCGCTGTCCTGTCATGCTTTCTTTTAATTTCTTGCCCTGGTTGTACCAAACAGAGGGCAGAGATTATATACCACAAAGCACTTCTGTTGCTCATGCACAGTTGACTCCTCTTTGGCAAGAAAAACAGGTAATGGCACACACGCACACAAAGAACCCCAAAAGGCAAAAAGGAGACTGGTCTCTCTGGGAAGAAATCTGTGAGGAACATGCAAATATCATCTCTGTGTGTGTGTGTGTAGAAATGGCTTGGGCAGGTTAGAAGACAAAACTCGAAGACCTGTATATACCGCCTTGTGGGAAAGTCCAGGTACAGGAGAAGAATATTATTATCTCACATTTAACATTGGCCTTCCAGGCAAGATACTTTAAATGTTTCCAGAGAGGACCCAAATTTTTTAACTTCACTTCTAAATAGAGTCAACAGCTGGGAGGTGGTTTCTGAAACCTCCCATGGAAGCCGTAGCTGTGTGTTGCTTTGAATTTCATTAGGATTTAATGTCCTGTGTGTCTCAGTTGCTTTTGAAATGTTAAATATTATTAATATACATGTTCAACGCCAACCTGCTGAAATGTGCTTGATTATCCCTGAAAACACTGTACAAAAATTTTTGTTTCACATAAGATATTTGTCTTAAATTTTCATTACTGAGATACACCAGCAGCTTACAGAATATTTGATCACAGTTCAGAGAAACCAGTAGGTTTATTTTTGGTTTGACATGAAAATCAGAACAAGCTGCAGTAAAAATGAACTTATCATAAACTCTTCCCACAATGTTTGTTGGGCCACTAAAGTCCTCAAGAGCTGACTCTTTGGGGAGAGTTAGCCAAGGGGTTTGCTGGCTTCTACAGCTCTGTTCCTGCAGGAGCAGACTTGAGTCTACGGCCTTAACCTGAGATTGCAGCTCAAAGCTACCTCTTCCACTCACCAAATCTGACTACCTTGAGCTGAGAAGTGTAAGTTACAGCTGATTTCATCCTCTCTCCCCTCCTCACCTATTTTTGCTGTATTTGACCTAGAGATTTAGCGCTCTTGAGCTCAAAGCGAGGATAACTCTGCAAGACCCCACGGTTTTGTAAAGGAAAGCATGCTATTGTAGAGAAGAAAAAGGTACAAACTGCCCAGTGTATACCAGGAAAATGGTTCTTTCCATGCCTTTTAACAGCAGCTGAACTACTAAACCAACAAGGTTTAGCTTTAAATCTAATTGAGTATAAGCAGCTTTTGCCATTAGACAAAAAGCATACTCCCATCCTTTGTATTCCTGTCTTTTCTGAACTCGCCACTGGGGCAGTGAGGTGAGCGTTGGTGCAGCATGCTGTTAATCTATGCAAATTTCCTGTAAGTGTTTTGAACTGTTTGTTTCGACTAAAAAAAAAAAACAAAAATCTGTTGAGCCCACAGATGTGAAGTGCTGCCAGATGATTCTGAGAAATTCCCATCTGAAGAGAGTCTATCAAGTTACTTCTTCAAATATTATTTTGAGGTTTTGTTTCTCTTCATAGTGTTCTGGTCGGGGCCATCCATTTGGCAGCGTACGAAATCAGATTTCCAAAGTCATTACGCTATTCGGAAATTTCCCCCAGACAGGACTTTCTCACCAAAGGCCCAGTACACATCAGTGTGTGAACGCTCTGCTGAGCCTGTCGTTTTTGTAAAGTGCATGAGACCTTGCTTCAGCGACCGTGCCCGTAAAGGAGAAAACTAAATGGAAAAGTTGGTGAGGAGGGTTAGCAGGACACGTGCTGTAAACATGATGGTAGCAGGACCTTTGCGTTTATAGCATCAAATGTTCAGTGAAATAAAAACCAAGGTGTGCTGTCGCCGCAGACAGCTCGTGTTGCAGGTTTGAACCCGTCATCTGTGCGTCCACCATCGCTACCTGCCCTCGGGGAGGGACACACGTCCACGCGGCACGAGAGCGCCGGGGCTTTCCTGCGCAACGCCTTGGGTGTTAGTCTGGTATCCGCCTGGTTGTGCTGTTTGGTAGCTGTTTAAACAAAGCTGTATCTGCTAGAGCTCTGTCTGGTTCTTAACATTACAGCTCAACAAGTTCTTCTGTTCTCAGTCTGGATTCATTTAGTGTGAAACCAGAAATTGCTGATCCAAAATTTCATGATGCTGTGTCCTGGCTTTGTGATCGAGAGTCCTTCCCCAGCCGTGCCACCCGGTAGTCCTGCACATATTGTATTTATCGCAAATATTTTTTAAAGTGCACCTTTGGTTTTGGTTTTTTTTCTGAAATACAAGATGTTGATGTGCTTTATTTTCTGTGGCCTGTTGCGCAATGGGGAAAAAATGAGTGTTAAAAGTGTGTCAGCGTCTCCTTTGTAATATTTTCTGTGACAAAGGGAAGGAAGAGGGTGTGAAATCCTTTTGTGTAGCAATGGGAAACACTCTTTCAATGTAACATGCTATTATTGATACTGTATTTACTGATCAGACTGTAATGAAATGGTTACTTCCTGATAGAGCCTTTGTACTGTATGGTATTTTATTCTATTTTATTTTGTCATTTGTTGATTCTAAGAAATAAATATCCAAATTTAAGGCTCGGGCTAGTTATGCTTGAAATGGTAGCTATGCCTTTATCATACAGCCTGCTTACCAGCACAGGCTATCGGGCTGTGGTCGGAACCAGTGAAATCCCATCGACCTTGAACGGACCTTTGCACCTCCTCTGCAGAAGGGCCCCCGAGTGCTCCTCTCCCACAGCCTGCAAGCACTGGCTATTCGGCACAACGTGGCATCCAAACGCCAGCTGCTGCTTGCGTCTGCAAGCTGGCAAACGAATGGGGGGACAGTTTGGTTAGGTCTGAGGGGGACTCCCATCAGTGAAGTTTGCCCTGAGAAATTCCTCCTGAGACCTGGCAAAACCAAGGAGGGTCTGTGCTGCTTTACAGTCCCGCTGTGCCGTTAGGAGCAGCAATGGAGAGCATCCATCTCCCTCTGGTTGTACCCGTGGGCTTTGAGTATGTGGCACGCACACGCCTGAAGTATGGGAGTGGAGATCTGGGCTTCAGGAAAGACGCGTGCTGCACAGAGGGCAGCTGCTGTGTTGAGATCCAGGTGGCACTACAGGAGTCTGGCTGTTTTCTGAACTCCTGTCTTGCCTGCTTGCTTTCCCCTGTTGTAGGGCAAATGTTAAAGACACAGTATCTTGGCCATTATTTCTGCAGCAGCTCTGCCCAGAAAACAGAGCAGATCAGGGCATTATTGCACCAGGAGCTGCAGGTACACAGCGAAGGAGGCAGCCTCCTTCCCAGAGAATTTGCTGCTGAAAAACAAAGCAAGTTCACCATGCCCTAACAGTGAGATTTCCCTTCCTCCTTCCCCTCTTTTGCATGACCCAGTTTCTCCCTGGCAGCCGTTTTTCTAACACAGATGCAATTTTGTAGGAACAGAATTCTTGGGTATCACCCACTATATTAAAGTGTCCTTACACTTAATGAGCAAAAATCAGTCACCTCCATTCTCCCTGCAGCTCCTGGTTAACATTCTGTTGTAAAATAGCTCAATTGAGCACCAGGAAAATCCACAAAATCTTCATAGTTTTTAGCCATTCACCCCTATTGTTTTGATTTCTGGTAGAGGGAAAGGTTGCCTGGAAAGCAGCAACAAAATAAAATTTAAATATTTTGAATCATTCATGCCTGGAAAATTCATCTTCCAAAACTGAGCTGAAATGCACCACCTCTCCAGCATTTTGGTGCTGCTTCCAGATGAGAAGAGCAGGACCCTCTATTGTCCCTAGACCATCAATTATTAAAGAACCAAATAATTTATTTTATGGATCCTTTTATTTTGCATTCAGCCTTGCTCTGTTCAAAGTTATATTCTCATTCTGCTGCCTAAGGAGTTTCAGTTAGCATCTTCAGCAGTGAAAATCCAGAACACGTAGCAATATCTTTGTTTTCTGGCTGCAGGAGATATTTGTGCAGGGCACTTCGCTCCCAGTGGAGCCTCCATTGCTTAGGCAGAAATCCAGACCATGTTCAAGCTGGAGTGAAAAATGTTGCCCTCTGCTCGTGACGCCTCTAGCTCAGGGTTGACTCCTCAAAAAAGCAAAAGTCCTTTGGGAACCAGAGCTCCTCGCTCCACCCATGCAAACCTCCTACCCAATGCCACGCAACTGGGCATCACATCATGCCCCACCAACGCGAAGTTGTGGAGAGTCAATGAATTTCTTTTTTCCTTTATAAAAGCACTGTACCTCAAGCAATGAGGAATGCTTTCAACTTGACCCATATTTCTTATTTCAATTATAAAAGTAATTTCCATAGTTCACAAGAGGAAAATTTCAGGTGCCTTTTGAAACAAATGTTACATTTAGTAAATGGCCTCTAAAACTTAATAAACATCCATCCAGAAGTTAATGTATTTAAAATGTCTTTAAATCCTCTTCTGCCTTATTGAATTTGTTTGAACTGTAGATTGGGTTGGAGTATATTCATGAGGGTATTTAAGCAATAAGGCAGCGCATCCTGGTTATTATTACAGGTCCCTTGTAGGCCATGAAGTATGAAGCAGAGCATGAAGTGGTTTTGGGCACTCATGTGCAAAACCCCTCCAGAAGTACTCGAGCACAGACACGGCCCCGAGTGCTGCGGGGTGGCCGAACCAAAGTGCTGGGATTGTTTCCGAGGGGAAAAACCATGCTGGGTGAGCACACGGCAGCCAGCCCAGCCTCCGCCAGCTGCCAGCCCAGCCCTGGGCTCACTCAGCCAAATGCCGGGGGAAAGGACGGTGATGGAACGTTTAGGGTAGGTCAGCTGAGCTCACCAGCGACTGCAGCTACTGAAGAGAGAGAAAAAACAATTGTTTCGTCCTTGAAGACAGTCTTACTAAAAGCAAAATAAATGGGAGGAGTCAAAAAAACTTATATGAAACTTCAACCTCTCAGAGATGGCCAGAATATCATCATAGGTGAGAATACAACAGCCACACGCTTACCAGTGCATGCACTCGCTATAAATTTTTGGTCTCTCCAGAGAGGATCTCTTCCTCTTGCTTGAAAGTACTGGCAGGCTCGGCTGGTTTTTATCACCAGTGATGTGACATTTAATTACACTCGGCTCTTGCTCTATGAAATCCTGAAGAAATAGGAAGCAATATTCTTCTAATGCAAAAATGTAAAACCATCTTGTAAAGCAGCAACAGTCCACTCTGCTTTCACACTGCTGCTGCTCCGCTGTGCACTGCTGAGATGTCTCAGCTTTGTTGTAAACTGAAATTACATTACGAATGATTAAGAACACATAGCCTGGAAGATCTGCTTCGAGATCTGCAAAAGTACAGAAAGAATAAAGAACTCCTCTCTTGTGAGTAACATCAGTATCTTGGATGGACCATTCCATCCTCCCTCATCTTGATGAAATGCAGCATGAAGATGAAAGGACAGACACATTACATTTTGCCATTGTATTAGCTTCAGTTGCATTAAAGGCTAAACCAGTTAGCCTGGGATTTCTTTGTTCCTTCCTTCTGCTGCTTCTTTCTCATGTCTTTGGAAGCTGATAAGTAGAAAGGGTATGTCCAACACTTCTGCAATGGAGCTTTCAGCCTCACGCACCACTAAAACTCATCATAATTAATCAGGATGTCTGATTGCTCTGTATCTCATCACTACTCCTTAACTATGTAATCTCCAATGAAAATATTCACATACCGGTTTTTCTTTATAAATGTCTCAGGGCTGAACAGGTCACATAGGTCTGTGGTTCATCCACTGCTGAAGACAGACATGCAAGGAAAGAGTCCAAGGGCCAGAGCTACAAGGGAGGTTTGTAAAACGCCCATTTTTCCAGAAACGCATGAAGAGAAAGCTGCTGCATGGCCAAACTGGCATTAATGTAGTAGGTACTCTGAATAACTGGAGTGTGGCTTGCACAACGTGAGGCTCGCTCCTCTGAAATCACAGTTGTTGTGGCATCGCCGCCCTGAGCTCAGCTGGAGAACAAACACTTGGCCACTTCTGCCAGCCTGTACCTACATGCTGTGCACAGTCACTTGTGGACTCACCAGCACCCCAACATTTCATGAACATAACTGAGATGTAATAGCCATCATTACAGAGATTTAATACTGTTAGTGCACTGCTAACAACCCAGCACACCCCATACCTTTGTCGCTGCAAGGGAGCTCTTGTTTTATGATATGGTTTTCAGGCACAGAGAATGTAAGGGATTCACTCAAGATCTCTAATGAAATCTTCTTGTAGACCAGAGATTCAAACCCCAGTGTTTCCGGCACAGTCAACTCTGATTCATCTTTCCCTTCATTCAGCTTAAGCAGGTAGTCCATGAGCTATTTTAAGCCTCCATTCCAAGACATATATTAGCAAAGCATGCCAGCGTTCAACCATTTAAAATAACTTCTCGCCGATTGTCAACAACAGCAACAACCTTGGCATAGCACTTGGCAGCTTTCAAAGTGTTCTTGATGGTGCTGTTATCCTTGGGGTCTGCTTCCGTATAGAAAACACACAGACTGCAGGAGGTGAGGCATTGTGTTCTGAATTTAAAAAAAAACTCAAAGAGGAACAAAGTCCATTAAATGGGAATGACCTTAGCAGTGCCATGGAGAATTACAATGAAATCTGTGACACCTGACATTTTCAATATTCTAGTTCTTCTGTCCACTTGAAAAGCAACTACGGCTCTCAACAGCATTTTTAGTACAGCTCCCACACAGAGTACGCATTCTTACAAAGTTCCACGTTACTGCAATAAATCATATTTGTCTTCCTTCAGATTGGCAACAGGGATAAAATTAATTTCTCTTTACCATCATTACAAGCATGAAATTAGATTTTTCATGACCATCCCAGAAAAAAACACCTTATATAGCCAATGGTGTTTCCTGACTCAGAACTTGAGACTTACTCTTCTCCTTCCTCTGGGCTTGATCTGGATTAGGACAAGCAAGAGGTACAGGGACTTTAAAGCTAGCCACCAATGACACCACAGCAAGGCAGCCAGACTGGTGGATTTTCTTGCCCAGAGAAGTGAGCATCCTTCCCGGGGAGGCAGGCGGCTGATCTAGCAACACATGTAAACACAAGCCTATAGCTTCTGAAATGCAAGAAAATACAAATTTGTGGAGCGCTTGTGAGCCCAGGTGAAGGCCCGCATGCACCACTGGTACGAATCAGTTTGCATCTGCAAAGAAACGCAGTTTGTGTTTTTAAGTGGCCCAGTCTAGCTTTGTTTGTTTCTCTTTACTAAGGTTTTTTTTCTAAATATCATTTAGCAGGGGAAAACTGAAGCAGTTCATTTTATTCGCAGCTCCACAGCCAATCTTAAATGCCAGAGGCACTGATCAGATTAAAACAGAAATCACAGCTCATAGTTTGTGTCTGGAAGGAACAAAGACTCTGGTCTTGATTTTGATTGAATACAGGACGATATCTCTTCCTTCTTGTATATATTACAAGGCAAGGAAGGAAAGCGTTTATCACAGCATGCCTCAGTGCTTTTTAATATACTGTTTATCATATGGAGCTTACTGGCATTCACAAAACACCCCTGCAGATTTCAGTTTGTATCTTAATAAGTTTTCATGGACTTTGGGAGACAGAGAAAAATACACGTTCCCATGCTGCCACTCTCACTCCGTTTATATGCCATTAAAACTACTGAAGGGCAATGTCCTTGGCTTAGTAGAGCTAAGTGGTAGAAATCCCTCTCCCCCTTGCCCTAGGGTGATAGGATCTCTGTGAGATCAGCCACGTTGTTATAAACTGATTCCTGGGGAAGAAGTGTTGTCTTCTGCTGAAAGCATTTCATCAGTAAGCTCTAAGAAAGAATAGGAATAAGTGCGAGTTGCAGATTTTTACCTGTGGTGAACAGGAAAGCCAAAGGTGCCCGTAGACGAACACTAAAAAGAAAGCATGGAGGGCTATCTCTGCTCCGCTCATCAGCCTGGATGACAAATGCTACATTAATGAACCTCTCTATGGGGAGATAAAGGCAGGAAAGGCTTCTGCTGGGAGAAGATCTCGCATTGTTTGGTTCCCCGTTGAAATGCATGCCAATCCAAAATCTAGTGACTTCAGTGCTCAGCTTTGCAGAAGATTGTGCCAGATCAGCTTAAGATGTGGGACAAAGGGTACAAAGGACTCCAAACATATTCAGAAACTGTGGGAGAAATAAGTGCACAATGATAATTCTATTTGCTTTCTGTGTTTCTATATATATCATATCATCAAAAGGATTTGCAGGCTTCTTTCAGAGAGAAGACAGTTGTGTTAGCGGCATCAGCAAGTAAAAAAAAATACTGGAAAACGGAAAAGGAAAAAAAGAAAACATTCTGTTCCTCTCTGATTATCACATCTTCACAAATCAGTCAAAA
This sequence comes from Phalacrocorax aristotelis, assembly GCF_949628215.1. Lineage (NCBI taxonomy): Eukaryota > Metazoa > Chordata > Aves > Suliformes > Phalacrocoracidae > Phalacrocorax > Phalacrocorax aristotelis. The sequence continues at coordinate 12,131,385 of NC_134288.1, read as the reverse complement.
GCTTTTCCCTTCAACCAAAATCTAACTTCCACTTGTTTATGACGGTTCACCCCCCTGTGCTATTAATTTTCCTTGCAGATTGCCTCCAGGGTTCAGGGTCTGCCTGCTTTTTATATCCATCTCTCCAGGAGGCACCGTAGGGTTTGGAGATTGGTTGTCTTGATCAACACAAAAAGGCTGGTTTATGTAAGAAGGGGCTGTGAGTCACAGCAAGACTTTGATGAGCCCAATAGACTTCCTTAGTTGTTGGCACCAGAGTACTGGAGAATTAGGAGCTGAAATGAAATACTGAATCAGGTGATAGGATGGGAAAGATGTCTTGTTGGGGCGACAAATTATAAAGCTGAGGATATTGCATATTAATCTGAAATTGAGCCTACTTCTTGAGAGGTACAAAATGGAGTTTCTTGGGAAGCTGTTAAATTGTGCACAGAGAAATACAGAAGAGAACCATGACCAAAATGAACTCGAGGGGAGAAAGGGCTAGTCAGACAAAGCACCCGATGCCATGGGATGAAGGAAGGGCATGGGTACCACCCCATTAACCTGCTCAGTAAAGCATCCCCTCACCAAGCATCAGAGAGAAGCAGAGTTTGCTCACATCTCCCAGCAAATGCCTCTTCCCACAACTGCTGTCTCTTTTTGGCCAGATTTCTGTATTTTTTAACTGTTCTCAACTGTCCCTTACAGCAATTATTCCAAAGTGCAACCATGGGCATTTCCCTTCTGCTCAGATGAAATTCACTTCTAGTCAGTTCGGTCATAGCTCCTTGGACCACTTAAAAGCATCTCCTGTCTTTAGTTTCTAATCTGTACATACCCAGCTTCAGGGAGAGCTGCTAAGACACTTGGAAAGTCAGCGGGAGAAGAGAGCAGGAGGGGAGAAAAAGGATCTGAGCTGATGCTGCAGAGGCTGAGGAATGGGACACTCACCTGGCTTTCAGGAGAAAGGGTAAAGGGGGAGTGGGCTAGCAAGGAAGGAGTTAAACATTCACATTTGGAGAGGTTTACTGGGTTATCTGCTGCCAAATACAGATCCAGAGCATGTCAAGCTGCATTTGTTGCCAGTATCCCCCTTCACATATCCATCTTCTCAATCAAAGAAATTTTCACAGTCATCCCCATTCTCCAAATATTAAATTCAGAAAAAACTGTCAGTCCCAGACCCTTAATACGGGTGTGTGTTTGGTCTGATTTATTTCCTCTCCACTGCAAATATTCACATCTTTCCAATCATCTCCTTTTATTTAGGATTAACAAATAGAGGTTTCACCTGAGCAGCTGTGGTTACACCCCATGAATGCTTAAATTGAGAATAATTTGTGTTTCTGTTCATGTCAAAGTATCTGCTTTATAAAATGGCTTGAGTCAAGTCTACATTTTCACTGTTTGTGAGCAGAAATATTTCTAGTTTATTGGCATTGTGGACAGATTTATTCCTAGCTTTGTTTTCTTTAATAAGGCTGTAACTTTAATAAGATTTAAATACTGGTTTCAGTATACAGATTTCAGTTACATTTGTTCACTGGTCAAGGCACAAAAGAGTAAATATTTCAGTTAAATTGAGTGTTAGCATCTATCTACTATTCTACCAGCAGTAATGAATTGCAATCTAAAACACAATTCAACTCTAACTATAAAGATTCAGAGCTAAAAGTCCTTATTTTCCCTTAAACTGTTTTGTGCTTCTAGAAAATGTAATGTTTCAAAAGTCAAACACTGAGACCTCATCATAACCAGATGTACCCAGGAAAACTGTGATGCAGAAAAATGGATTTCATCTCAAATAAATCATGAACTATGATGGGAGCAATGCTACTGCGAGTTAAAGCCTGAAATTTGCGCAGATATGTAGAAAGCAAATCCGAGACAGGTAAAACTGAGATTGCACAACTAGGATTAGGTGAAGACACTGAGATATCACAGACAGGTATTCCAGCCCCATCATGGGGATCACGAGCAGCCACTTGTGGATGTCACTTTTGCAACTCATCTGAAGGACAGCACTTCTGTAAGCAAAGACCAGTTTTAAGCATTAGTTTGAAAGAGGAGTTCACTTTTCACGTGAGAAGTTTGCCTCCTCTAACATCTCCAACTGCCTCTAATCCCGCTCTCCCATCCCGAGCTGACTCTGGCAAACCCCGCTTAGTTTCAGAAGTGTCACAACCTCCTCCTCAAAAGTGATAGTAATAGAGACTATAACAGTCATAGAAAGCAGAGGAAGATGCATCAGAGATTTCTGATACACAGAAGAAAAGCTGAAAGTCAATGTTCCCACACCTGTATGTGAGCAGTCCAGATGTACTGTGCCAAAAGAGTTTCCGCACTGCCGATAAACTTACATCTACTCAAAGGCCAACCTTGCACACATTACATTTACCACCAGCTTTTTTGCAGAAACGGGGACTAAGCTGCAAACAGCCAGGTTTTTGGCCAGTGTACCCAAGGCTGAACCAGACCTCCACCACTGCAAACCATGAACTGGTATTGCCTGTGTTGAACATCCATGGCTGAGGGCAGCACAAGCTCACATCCCCTGCGGCATCTCTGGGCCATCCCTGCTCGCTCATTTAATTCCACCTGACGGTGGGGAAGCGTGATGCCAAGCAGGAGTGCCAACCCTGTCTGTGGGAGCCTGAGTGATGGAAAATACCTAGAAGAGGCTGAGTCTAGCTCTGTATCTCAGCCCCATCAAACTCCAAGAGGTGATCTAGGATCCTGGTGCAGGAACCTTATATTTTCTCCTCTCTCCTCCCATCCTGTTGGCTGGCAGCTCACCATTCCTTTCAAACCTCACCAGGAATTTGCAGTTTGACATTCCCAGGAAGTAGGTAACTGAGGATTGACACATCTTGAAACAATGCTCCCATACTTAGATGCAGAGACAGAGCCACATTAGGCTATTTGTGAAGAGTGTTTGTGCGCACAACTGCATGGGGGGGGCGGGAAGGAAGAAAGGGTGTCCTATAAACTCCACGACAAATGGGAAGACAAAGGTAATTCAATTACTCTGCACAATGATGTTACCAAAAAGGATGAAGAACTTAAATAGATAATTGTTTATCCTTTGTTTTCATTGTTGATTCAAAACTAATACAATTATTTGTGCAGGTGATGTCTCAGTTCTGATTCACATGGGGGGAAGAGTACTTCTTGTGCCTTATGAACTGTTAATTCAACACGACAGGTTTGACCTGAGAACACTAATAATCTTGTCATCTCAGTTGTCTGTTGGCACAGAGCTGGGCTGATATATTCTGTCTCACTAGTTCAGGCAATTTTGTAGGAGAGATCTCTCGGGCGAGAACTGTGTACAAGGGGAATATCTTTATTTTTTCCTTTTTGTTTGTTTGTTTGTTTGTTTGTTGCGGTACTCTTTCACTTTGGTTTCACCACCTAAGTCTTTCCTATATTATGGCTCCAGTAACAGAAGAGATATGAGTGGGGAAATCATCTGCAGGGTGGACTTTGGAGTACAGCCACAATGTGGATGTGGCTGAGCTGTTCCTGCCCCTGCCCCTGCCCATGCCCATGCCCCTGCCCCTGCCCCTGCCCCTGCCCCTGCCCCTGCCCATGCCCCTGCCCCTGCCCATGCCCATGCCCATGCCCATGCCCATGCCCATGCCCATGCCCATGCCCATGCCCATGCCCCCGCCCCTGCCCCTGCCCATGCCCATGCCCATGCCCCTGCCCCTGCCCCTGCCCCTGCCCCTGCCCATGCCCCCGCCCCTGCCCCTGCCCATGCCCATGCCCCCGCCCCTGCCCCTGCCCATGCCCATGCCCCCTACTGTCAGCAGAAGATAATTGTTTCCTTTCTCTCCTAATCATCCCTGATACTCAAGTGGCAAAATCCTCACTCACAGGTGTTTTCCATTTGCCCCTTCCCATGAGAAGAAGCAGGGCTTCTGCTAGGGACCCTCCTGTTTCAGTTTAAGTTTCCGAATACTCCCACGCAGCCCCTGGCAGGTGGCCCCCTTGTACATAAGCTGCAGGCCAACCGCACCCACCAGTACTCCATGCTTTTGTAGTCCAGAAAGTACAAGAACAACTTTCCAGGAACCTGAGCAAGACTCCAAGCTTGCATGAACTTGAAGATATGATCCCTCAGGGAGAGGGAGGCTCAGCTCTTCCTTTCCTGTGTCCTCCTGTGATTCGATTTTATTTTACCCTGCCAGGAGAGGCTTCCCACTTGTCTGCTATATCCTGCCAAGAGAGAGAGAGACCTGCAGTGGGAAGAGATGATTGTTAACACAGCTGCTGCGGGATGCAGTATTGAACTCACTGAGATTCACATGGTGTCATCTTCAACCCCCTCCAGAAATCCAGCATTGCTGTAGGGGCCATATTTAAACACTTGGAGCTCTCAGGATGGGTCTCTGAGGGAAGGCTGGAAGTAACAAATGCTGGGTATTACCCATTGCTGGGTGTCTTCAGAAAACAACTCATTTGCCTTATTCATCTCTATTGATCCATCTCAGTATCTTCTTTTTCTTCTTGGGTTGAATAGCTCCATTTAGCACTAGGAGCCTCCATCTATATGCATATTCCTTTAAATGAAGGAAAACAGGCAGGGAAGACAGAATCCTCTTTATTTTACTCTGTCTTGAAACCTTGGCTTGGTAATCTTACTCACCAGTAGAGATGAGCATATACTTCCTTCTGGAGTACCGAGGAGAGAATAAAAGCTCTGTGTGCTACAGCTGCTGCCTCATGATCTTCACCGCTGGGAACAGCTTCAATTGTTACATCAGATTTCCCATTTCCCCTTGTTGCCCGTAGCTGAAGTAGTTATCGTGTCATTGGATGAAATGGATAAAAAGCAAAAAATATATATACACACAGTGGGTATTCATTATTGTAGTAAACCCCTTGGCTTGTCCTCTTTTCTACCTCATGGCTATCCCTCACAGACCAATATCATGGTACCTGGGGCTTTCTGAAGATGGACAGATCACACCAATCAGCTCACCCTAACTGTGCAGTCTTGCAAAGCTGTTGCTAAAGCACCAGTGCATCTCAGGAGCTACCTGAGCCTAAAGGCTAGGGCATGGACCACAACAGACACTCAACAGCATCCAAAGAAAATGATTCCCAAACACAGATCAGACACAAAATATCCATTAGGAACCAGAGCTGTGGGATGCCTCTTCGCACAAACTCCTCCACTCCTGCTGACAGCAGATGCTGAAATAAACTTGCTCAGATGTCACATTGGAGCCTGGAGACAGGCCAGTGGGAAGGGAGGAGGTGTGGGGGTGGATGAGGGGGAAGGATTTTTTGCTCTATGCAAACATCCAGTTTCACCACTGACAAGTCTGACAGGTGGAAACCAATTAAAAAAAAATCCTACTCACAGGTGCCCAGCTTCTTTGGAGAAGCTCCTCAGTTCTCCCCACTCCTTTGTAGCAACTGTTGGGTGCTGACACAAGGCAAGTGAGCTAAAGCAGCCGTGCCTCCCCAGTGTCCCAGCACTCTTGCTCAAACAGGGACTGTGCTGAGGTCTTTGTCAGCTAATGGGGTAACGTGGCCACAGTCCCTCTGCTTGCACACCTTGTGGGACGGTACATCAACCACTCTGCTGCCCATAGTCTGTGGAACAATGCTGCAGAAAGGTTGATTGCAGTCTTTTGCTCCCATTTTCCCATGAGATGCTAACAAAGTGTCTCAAAAAGACATAAGCTATTTCAGTTTGATGCTTAGCAAAGCAAGAACAAGGACTAGCCTATTAAGATGAGTCATTTGGCTTCAAAATTCCATTTTCTATCACATACTAAAAAGGATCTAAGTGAAAATATCTATGTCAAAATGCAGGTCCTGCCAATTCATCATCAGACAGGCTTGACACAAGAGCAGAAGATAGATTCTTCCTCTCCCAGGGTCAAGTGTGAATTTAAACACACATATTCTCAGGAATCTGCATCAAAGATCCTGAACAGCTCATAACAGAAATAGCAAGATGGACAAACAACGTTATTATTCACCTACATTTACAAAATCCCCATGCAAAATAAATGTGCATTAAATTACTGCTGCAGCATCTATGAATCACACACACCTTAATGTTTTCAAATTCCCCGATGAGCTTTGCTCTTCAAGATACTAAGCAAATTTCCCCCTGCACCCTGAAGTCAGTAAGGGTGGAGAGTTGCCAACGCTTTGTAGGATAAAGCTTTTTCTGAGACAGGAAAGCCTTTCCAGAAAAGCAGCTTGATTCTTGTCACTTGCACTTCAAAATAACCCCACGGGATCTCAATCCTGCAGACCCAGGTAGAAGCAGTCTGGGTTTAATTTTTCCACATACAGATCAGACACCAAGAGTACCAGCTCCTCTTCAGCCCTGCAGCTTTGGGACATGTATCACCGCTGGCTTTCATGTTATGCTCTGTTTCCAAGCTGCTCCCAAGACAGGCTGCACACTGAAATACAACAACCATTCACCCCTTTCCCAGGGAGCCTCCCATAAACAGAGTAAAGCTTGATTACAAACAGCTGGGTAACATCAGCAAGCATGGTCAGCCGGCCACAGTGGTGTCAAGGGGTTTGGTTTCTCAGTACTTAAAATGATGGACTCGAATTCTCTGAGGTCAGGAGAAATCAAGTCACCATTTTAATTTCTCCTAACTTTAGGACACGAAGGACAATAGTACTTATGGGTGTGACAGCAGCAACAACATTGTGAGTTGTTCCTCCTTAGGAAAGTATTACTGTTAGCTGCGGAGACCCTGCTGATAGCAACAACAGAAAGAAACCCGTGGCTTTCCTTGGCCCACAACAGAGTCCTCACCTCACTGAAGAATTCTCAGCTCAAGCAAAGGAGGCCCTTTCTATCCATCCAATGGTCCAGAAGCTCTTTTTCACTTAGCATTTGTTCCGGGATGCTCACCTCTGATGATGCTGCCCAGTCATCTTCGCTCACATGTGAACGCATGAGAGATTTTATGCTCTGAAGCCTTTCAAAAGGTTTCGCTCATAATTAGAGCCACTTCTCTCCAAGGAGCCCTCATGGCCTGGTGATCAAAGTCATCATCCGTCATCAGACAGAGCTGCACTGTTGTTGTAACCCAACTTGCTGCAGTGCAAAGCTCATTAATACAAGTTGCATTCATCACTGGTCATTGCACGTAGGGCTGACATTTTGAAACGCTTGGCAAATCACTCAGCAAGGTCCCTGTGCTGGTTTTGGCTGGGACAGGGTTAATTTTTTTCAGAGTAGCTTGTACGGGGCTGTGTTTTGGATTTGTGCTGGAAACAGTGCTGCTGACCCAGGGATGGTTTCGCTCCTGCTGAGCAGGGCTCACCCAGAGCCAAGGCCTTTCCTGCCCCTCACCCCACCCCACCAGCGAGGGACTGGGGGGGCACAAGGGGCTGGGAGGGGACACGGCCGGGACAGTGACCCCAGCTGACCCCAGGGCTGTCCCACACCACACGGCGCCATGCTCAGCACATGGAGCTGGGGGAGGAGGGGGAAGGGGGCACGTTGGGAGCGATGGCGTTTGCCTTCCCCAGCCCCCGTTGGGCGTGATGGAGCCCTGCTGTCCTGGGGATGGCTGAGCACCCGCCTGCCCGTGGGGAGGAGGGAAGGGATTCCTTGGCTTGCTCTGCTTGTGTGCGCGGCTTTTGCTTTACCTGTTAGACTGTCTTTGTCTCAACCCATGAGTTTTCTCACTTTTATTCTTCTGATTCTCTCCCTCATCGCACCTGGGGGAGTGAGCGAGGGGCTGTGGGGCTGAGTTGCTTCCTGGGGTTAAACCATGACAGTCTCCCAGCCCCAGTTTACTCATTCCCTCGCAAAAAAAGGATCTGCAGAGTAACAACTGACAGAAGGTCTTATTCACCAATGTCTCTTACGTCTGCACTCATGAATTTTCATCCTATTGCCTTCCTCACAGGACTTTCAGAAAGCCAAACTGATTTTATTGAATGTGACAGGAGATAACAGTGCCTCATAATAATTGCTCCTTTTTTTTTTCCATCATGAAAACTATATAACATAGCAACCTCAAGCTTGCTGATGAGCAAAGGGATGCCTTCCTAAGTCACAGACTATAATGCAAGCAGCTAGAGCTCTACTTACCATCATTATATCCCATGTAAAGAGGATGACTAGGGAGGTTAGCAATGATGTCCAAAGCATCTTATGATTCAGTTAGTCCCCTTATGGACAACAAAGGAGAACTCAGGATAGGAATAGAAACACATCAGAGTGCATCTCCCTTCTGAAGGACATCCTGCTAAGATGCGGAATGAGCAAAATGGCTTGATATACCTTGTTATTCTAATTCATTCCTGGAGATGGGCAGTTAACTGTTGGATAATTCCAACAAGGGAGTCTTCTCCCATGGCCAAGAAAAAGTCTGCCTTCATTTTGAGACTCAAAGGAATCAGTTGCTGAAAAGTTATCCAAAGCCAAAGGGAAGACTCTGCCTAGAACATCTGCCTCTCTGAGATGGGCGTCACTCACCAAGTATCAAAAGGACAGGAGATGAAGCAGGTTGGAACATGGAAGGCTTGAGAGCAGAGGAACCAGCTCTACGTGTGCTTGAACTGTGTGTGCAGTTGCATGTGTTGGTCGGGGCACCTGGCTGCACAGTGGCTCCCAGGGGTGCCTGCACTTCACGCTACAAGCACAGAAAAGAATGGCTGCACATTTTGTTAGAAGAAAATCAGGCAGTTTGGAGATGATTAGAGACGGAGAAGGAAGTAATATCACTCCTGGGTTCTGCTTTTTGCACAAAACCACTGTAACGGAGATATCAGCATCCTAGAAGAATGCTCATATACTTAATTTCTTCCCCATTTCAGTCCCATCATTCTCCAGTGACTCTCAGTTTGCTCCACTTGTAATATTTTTCCTCCAACAATAACAAAATTTATACTATTTTCATAATCCTTCAGTTTGCTGCACATTCTAAATAGCAGTCTTGGAAACTTGTACAGGGAGTGTGCTGCTGTCATTTGAAAGCAAGAAATTATTAAGGGGCCTACAGCCAGCCCCCAGATCTACTCCTTGGCTTAGCACAGCCAAAATGTGACAACGGAAGGATTACATTTGGAAAAGGGAATACAGAAATCACTCCATCAACCTGTGGCACTAAGCTCCAACAAGACCATCAGACACTTCCACACGCGTGTACGCTGGAAACATGCCTCCTGTGAGACCATGGCAAGGGTGAGATGCACACTTCAGAAAATATGTATGGGTTCTTGCAAATGCTTTCTGACTTGTTGCCCATGCCAGAGCTTCGGTCTCTTTGTTCTGCCCACTTCACCATTCTTTGCTTGAGACAGTGGAATTTCACCTTGATCCCAGAGAGGACTGGTGAGCTATGATGTTTTCTCCTCCTGACAGCTCTCTGCATCAGCTTGACAACAGTAAGTCAGAGCAAAAGAGATGTAAAAACTTCCTGAAAGCGCAGCTCATTCTAGGTGCACTCATTCGGCGAAACATTTTCTGGGGCTGCAAGGGAAGAACATTGTGTGAAAGTAATTGTACTGCATTTAATTAGCTCTCTGTCTCTTTTTCAGGTCTGCTACATGCATATTTCCTTTCTTCCTGTTCAATTATTTTACATTACTCTCTTTCAACTCATTTTTTCATTTAGCACTGTAACTAATTCTGTAGCTGGTTGTTTACTTAGGAAAGTGAAACTGAGGCAATTTGTACAGGAAAAAAACCCTTTCTGTGCTACAACAGGCATTTCTAGCGGCAGTCACCAGACAGAGACCCCTTCTGCTTCCCCATGTAGACCCCAAATAGCTAAAATCACCCTGACTGCACTATATGAAGCAAAGCAGCAATCTAGTTTAGATCTATGCAAATCCTACCTCCTTGGCAGCATTTTAAAATCAGGAGGAGCCAATATCAATGGCCTTCTATTAAAGTATTACATCAGAGCCTACACCTTTGGATAGAGAATACGCCTGATTAATTTTCAGCTAAATCCCATATGCAGTGGAGATGTGTTAATCTGACCGGGCACTGTATCCTTGTTTGGATTAGCAGAAGTTAATATTCCTGTGCTGGAGTGATTACCATTCTCAGTACTCATCTTTTCAGCTCTGTTATAGTGTCTTTCACCAGACAGAAGGATACCCTGGCATAAGCAGAAGCACAAACAGAAGAAGCAATAGGATTAACACAAATATATCACATCCACAAACTCATGCAGAAACTATTGGCAGCAGAAGGACCAGAGGTGGAATAATTCAATGAGCGTTTGCTAATCGAGGGGTTTGGATGAGCAAGCTCCAGGAAGGTAGCTGATGAGATGATGTGTGCTATGCAGTCAAGAACAATACATAATACATTAACTTCAAACATCATGGTCAAGTACTGGTTAGAAAGCGTATTCCAGTGTCCACTATTATATCCCTGGAAGCAGCCCAACCTGCAACCATCACCGTTGGATTGTGGTGACGCTGAAGATAGACAGTAATATACTGTCTAACGAACTGATGCGAGAAAACCTGCGCAGCTTTGTTTTGCATCCACAGTGAAACAGACGTCTGCCCCCCTCCCAGCTCTCACTCTTTGAAAAATTAGGTTTGATGGGATCTTGCCTATTTCTCCCTTCCCTCAGTTCTGCTCAAATTTCTTTGAGACAAGAATACTGCCCTAACAACCAGCTGAAGTGTCCCTCAGTGAGCTCAGATGTAAAGCCAGGCTTCTAAAGTTAGAATTTATGCAGAAGGGGAACAGGCATTTTGAGTTACTTTGGTCAGAATCTTAACTTCAATGTGCACAAATACACAAATGTACTTGGTGGAGAAGTGAGTCAAGGTAGCAGTACATGAAATTGCGTTAATGTTCTCTTTTCTTTGCCAGTAAGAATTAAAGCTTCAGGGCAAAGGTCTACTCTTCACCTGATTTTATTATGAGGTCTGGATTTAATTGTGAGCATCCTTTATCAGCTCTGTTCATTCTCTTCATCAGACTCCAGATGCACACATGAAAACATACATTAGTCTTCCCCTGCTATTTCAGCTGTCCCTGAAATACCGAAGCACCATTTTTCACAGCAGCATCAGTGGCTCCTGGGATGCCAGAGGGCAGCTTAAATGAAGCTGGACAAAAACACCTAGCCAGTTAAAAAACTGCCATGTTATAGCCACCTTAACTAAGTTGATGTGGCTGGAAGAAGAGCATGTCCTAACATCAGGGGGTAGTAGAGTGAGAGTTTAAAAACGTGAAGAAAGGATTTGTTACTGAAAAGTCAGCCTGGGGAAATTTTGTTTACCCAGTTTTGCCTACAGATCATCTCTTTCTTTTCTTATTTATCACTCAGCTTCATTACATAGTTCCCTAGTCATGCTGCCTTTACGCTCTCCAATTGTTTTGGGATTTTTCTCTCTCTGTGTCCTTACAACCCAGTTTCTGAAATTCCCATCACAGGCTGAAACCAAATGATACTGACAACATGATTTTATAACACAAAATATCATCATGAGGTCCTTTTCCCACACCGTTTCAAGCATATTAATTCAGAAGTGGAAGCCTCAAAATAGCGCTACTGCCACAAGCTCGTACTGAAAACCGAGGTCAAATACACGAAGTGTCTTTATTTATGAGTTCTGGTAAGTGTAAGCAAGCGTTGCCTAAACCTCGGATCCAGAATGTAAGGAGAGCATTTGTAATACATAAATATTCTTGGTCGGCGACACTGAATGCGGTACGACTGTTACTGTAAGACCAGCTTGCAATTTTGGGTCAGAGCCAACTGAACTCAAAGGATGATTTCTTATACCTCTGATAGGCCTTGGGATCAGGACCAATTTGCCTTAAATTAGGCATCTGGCACTTAAATAAACTAAAAACTGTCTTAGTTTGTGGGCTTCCAGTCAGACTAGCAGCACTATGCTGTGCAATTAGAAAGCTCTCATGTAATATTCCTGCCTGGATATAGCTTTGTCCCAAGATGATAAATTCTTTACAAATAGATAGACATGATATAGTTCTATTATAGATGCTCTATGCGTGCTTCATGAAGGGTCTTTCTACTTTTTTAAACTCCTTCAGGAAGCATATTTTCTATTGATTGTATTGATTTATATATATCAAAAGCCATATGTGTAAAAGGATAAAATAAGTTCACTTTTTTTCTAAACAGAAGAGAAGCAGGATATAACAGAAAATTACATAACTTGTAGTATGTTACAGTAATTATCTGGTGAAGGAAGAGATAAAACCTGTTCCAAAGCAATCTCAGGTAGGTGGGAACAGATCACCCCAGCATTAAATTAGCCCTTGTTTTATTTACAGAAGCGTCCTGTCAGAGATTTGTTTGTTCACTTGAAACCTGGTTTCTTCTCAACCCTTGGAAAGCTGACCAAGCATTTGCATGACCTGATTGACACCAGTGACATGTTCGTCTTGGCCATGCAAGAGAAGGTTGTCAACTGTGCTGCAACATATGTGGACTTGGCTGACTTGATAAGAAGAGACTCCTACATGTTGAGAGGATCTTGATGAGGCCCTCCCGACACTGCTCTTCCATCATGCTCTGCCAGCTTCAGGGGTCGGTTATGTCAGTTCTTCTACACACTGGCTATTCAGACAGTTCCTCAGCTGTTGCTGTTTTATTAGGAACAAAACAGCACAGCTTTGGCACAGGAGGGATCAAGCCCTCTACTGCCAAGAAGCTCTCATCTTAGTTTGTGTATCACTAATCTGCACTTACCGTTTTTCATGCTGGGATGATCATACGTAGAAACAAATGTACGCATAAAACCCCTGGCACTCAATATCTGGAGGATTTGGCTTTGGCCAAGAATACTGTGCACGACATTTCATGTGTTAAATTCTCTGGATCCTTGTTAGAAAAGGCAGACCCTAATATTTACTCTGCTCCATGTGTATCTTTGGCTTTCACAGCCTCTTCATTCTCAATGACCCAAATAGTTTCTGTCATGTCTTGTTGATAATCTGACTGTGATAAAACCTCTCTTAGTGTTATTAATCTCTCATGCGGAACCACGTGAGCAGAGCGCTCAGACTTACTAAAGCCTGTTTCAAGAACCTTTGAAAGCAATTCTCCCATTGCATCTGCCCCGTAGACCGGGTTTCAAATATGAGAGCAAAATGTCAGGTTCATGTTAATATGCACAGGGACTTACTGCAAATTATATATAGTAATGTTAGCTATGTGATTACCAACTATTATTACATCAAAGGCACTAGTACCTACTTCAGCTTTAATTATATTGATTAAACAACACAGGCGCAAAGCAAAAGGAGTTAATTGATTGCTGAGCACAGTGAAAGGCTCTTCCTTCATCTCAGGAAGATCCCTACATGTAATTATAAAGATGCAGCTTGGCCCATAGTGCCCATGTTGTGCTACAGCAATGGGCTGCCCTTTGCAATTTCTATCATCTTTCAGGCTTGTCTCCCTGCGTTCTTGCCTCTACCAGATTCGTAGTGACATCCCCAGCAGGAGCTGCTGAACCCTTGAGCTTTCTGCCATTCACTTGCTTCTTCTGACATGAATTGGATGCATTGGGCAATGCTGGGGAAGGGTGGAGGGCAGAGAAGCAATTAGCAATCGACCCGCCTCAGGGATGAAACAATTTAATCTCAAGCAGCTGTGTGGAGGCAGCTGGAAGGAGGCTCCTTCTTATTGCTCCCTTTTGGAAGGAGGACAGGAGGGCAAGGGTGAATTGGATGGTCTTGGGTTTTTGTTGTTTCACTGTTTCTTCAGCCTCTTTTTTCAACAATCCCAGGATGTATGATATACAGCAAGGGCAGAGATGTGTGAAATTATATAAATGGGAAAAGAGGTCAAGCCAAAGCATTCTTTAGAAGAAATGAAATATCTCTGAGTTGTTATATCTTTTCTCAGTGCCTTTCTTTGCTTGAATCTTCTGGCTAAATGACCAGGTCTCTTGGCACTGTTTCTCCTTCCCCAGTCCTGGAGAGGGTGCTTTTTTTCCCAGTAGTGGGCTGTTTTCTGGGTTTTGTATTAGCTCTGCTTAGTGTAAAACTAGTGTCTGCCTCAGAGGTGGATGCACTACAGGTGCCTTTGGAAAGCAGAGACATGAAATGCATATGAGCCATGGAAATATGATGTCTCTATCCTGGCACACCTAGCTAATAAGAAAAACTGGAAAACTTTTGGTGCTACAGACATCTACCTGGTGGTAGAAACCATCCCTCACAAGTATTTTTTAGTTTACTATAGCACCTAGAGGCAACAGAAAAGCTGAAGTGCCTCTGGGTTTGATGTTGCTCTAACTTAGACAGTTCCTTGCCTACATTTGGGTTTCATTGTCCCCAAGATCTAGAGGTCCGGTAGCATCAGATCAAAAGTTTAATTTTGGGATCATCACTATAACAGGCGGGTGAGTTTTCTCCTTCCGTGGTCTGAGGATACGTCTTTTTTTTTTATCTCAGATGTCAGCATAACTTTTATTGAGCCTTCACAATAAATATTCCAATGTTTAGTCAGTGTTATTGTTTCCAGGCAAGGGGTGACTCAGTGCTGCTGTAGACTGGCATTTTCTCTTGATCTTAACTGAATTAAAAGTCTAAATTAACAGTCTGCTATAAAAATGAAGACATGGCAGCAGCTGTCATAAAACTGTCTCTGTGGAAAGAAAAGTGGAATTTGCTGCTGATTTGCAGATGGTGGATCTGGGTCTCAGACCAGAGTACAGTATGCCAAATGGAGTTACACTGAGGTCCAGTGAATTAAAGAGCTGTAACTGCATTGGTGAGAGGATACAAATCCTCTATTACAATCAAATAATAACCAGCCAAATTATTTCCACCTGGCTACTTCTTACGGTTCATAGTATGGCCTTATTCTTAGGAGAAAGAACAGGATGAAAGAGGACAGTCTGTATGTCTCTAGGAGAATGCTTGGAACAATTTCCCTGACATAGTGCATCATTTTGCATTGGCTGCTTTGTCAGCAGATCTAAGGCAGATGGGGGAAATTCCCCCATCATAGAGGGATGTGATTGTGCCATAGCAGTAACCACTTGCAATTACCTGCAAGATCGGGAGGTTGCCAAAACCTAGGGACCTTTTGCTGTGAGCACCTTGGGGAGACAGGGGTAATGCAGTCCCAGACAGAGATATGCTGTAGGGACTGCGCATTGAATGAGCAATCCGGACACTTGAGTTCCAAATGCAGTGGGACATGTGGGGATGGAAGACAGAGGCAAGGCCAAAGCACTCACATTTTCAAGATAGAGTTGTTTCTCCACCTAAAGTTTATCTCCAGAGAAAAAAGGAATATGGGATTGGAAGAGCTATTGACAGAGCTCGGGATCCAGAAGAGCCATGTGATGTGTCAGTGTTTTGTACTATGACTGCAACATAAAAAGTTCATCTTCCTCTCCTTGGCTGCAATGTGAGTTTGTCATTTCCTCTGCTTAGGAAAGAAAAAAAAGATGGAAAGATGGAAATTATGTTCTGCTGTTGTAGCCCATCTCGTAAAACATCACAGCTGATGCGATAGCTGGGAGTGAAAGTGGGTCACTCTGGTACAGCAAGTGACTTTAATTAAACTTCTTGGCAGGATCCATGAAGGCACTGTGTTCACACCTCTTAATTTAATCTTTTTTGGGTGGTTGCATACAGCTACAGGATCTCCCTTTCTCCCTGTCCTCTGCAGGCATCCTCTGTTCCCTCTACTGCCTCTGACCCAACCAGCCCCTTTTCATATAAAAGCTGTAGAGAATAAAGCTTATTGAGCTCACTGGAAGCGGGTTGGATTGGTGGCATTTTGAGTATTCCCCTCTGACAGCCCTTCTTCCCTTGCTGCTCTCCTCATAGATGGTCAAGAGAGGACAGGGTGGCACAGAAGCAAGCAGCCGCCCAGCCGATACCAGCGGTGCCTGTATCAGACCTGCAGGCAACAGACAGCCTCTCTGTGTTGGCTTGGGAGATATTGGTGGAGAACGAGAGCTTTCAAATAAGCCCTCTGGAAAATTCTGCAAGATAATGCAAAATTGTATAAAATAGTATGAAATACTGAGTTGTGTCTTGGTGCCTCCTACATCACATTGTATTAGATTAAGCTCAGCACCAGGACAATGTATTACATAGCATCATAGTGTATTCACTTGAATTTGTACTCAGTGTATGTGCATCATATGATAATGGCTTGCTGTCAGCAAAGGTTGTTGGAAAAAGGAAGACTATTAATACAGACATAATGAAAACAGAGAGAGTGGGAATAATTACATTTCCTAGTTCTTGTCAGAGGTCTACTGGGGCTCAGGGAGTGGCGTGCACAGCCTGAACATGGCAAGAAAGGAGCAATTAAGGGAATTCAGAATGGGCGGAAAAAGAAGTATCGCCACGGAAGCTGAGACTGGATGGACAACTTTTCTTCTTTCTAAATTAGGAAGGATCTACCTTTTTTTTTCCCTGAAAATATATGCCACCAAGTAAATAACTATTCATGGAGATGCTCTTCGGAAATAGCTTCATTCAGAAACTCTGTCCCTGGTAACAGACAAGCATTTATTGGGTTTATAGGAAGAACACGGTGTTTCTTAGGAAAGATCTAAAGTTTCTGCCGCCTTATTTCTGTCTTCCAGGCTTCTCATCAAAGGAATAAAATTTGATTTAGCACTGGATCTCTGTCTAGGAGACACCTGTAATTTAGCCATCACTGATTTGGAGGGACATCAAGTGTAAATGGACATGGAGTAAACACCAATGTATAACTGATATTTTCCTGTCAGAGATAATAATTTATAATACTGAAAACAGGTCAGAACTGATTTCAAAGTGATCTCACTGTTGGAGAAGAAGTGAAAAACTTGTGAAACTATATCTTCTGCAGATGTATGTTCAACATATATATATTTAAAGACCACAGAGGAACAGAGGAAACAGAACAGGCTTTTAGGATGCCACCTGACAAGTGAGTCTTGCAGTCAAGATATTAAACTGTGAGTTAGAAAAATATGCTTTAGTTCCTGGCTCTGCAAGAAATGCTCCCTGTGACCTTTAACATCTCGTTTATTCTCCTGCTGTCTCCAAAATAAATAAAATGAGAAAAATCTTAATATTGTTGCCCAGCCTCCAAAGGGTACTACAGTGATAAATGCATTCATGCATCCAAGGCACCCAAGTAATGCCATGACTACAGCCTTATTAAACCAAGACGGATGCTTCATGCTTTGGCCCATCATTCACCCATGGGTCACCAAGTCAATCCATATCCTATAAATGGAAGTGACAGTCACACAACAAATTTGCAGGGCTGTGGGAGAAATGGATCCGTTACGTGCTTCTGACCCCATCACCTGCCCTCTGCCCACAAACACATTTATTCCATCCTTTCCCACCTTTGCAAGCTCCAACCTGCCAGCATTTGACAACTGAATCTCAGCTTTGATGAGAAATATTTAGGGAACTGCTTTGTGAGAGCTGCAAGATGAGCACTATTCTAATTCAACAGTGCTCAGATATCAGTGTAGCAGGGCGGGAAGTGTCTCCCGCCTTCTCTTTAACTCTATCTAATTTATTGCTTTACATTTAAAGAATATTCATATGAAAACCCTGCAGTGACCAACAACCAATTTCACTTCCAGTGTCATGGAATAAGTTACCATATATTATCAATAAATAGAGAGAGAATGTAACAATTCTAGAGAGAAATGTTGTTCAGTAGGAACTCAAGTGGACTCAAATGGAATAATACAGCACAAAAAGATCACTGCGCCTACCCTCATCACCAGCTATTTGTAGCAAGCACAGCATCAGCCATACTACCCCAAGGCAGTCCTGTCAGGATCAATGACATGTTTAATTAATTCAGCCAAGAGAAAAACAAAGGAAAGAAATCTCTGCATTCAATATTTTCTTTGCACTTTGTATAGCCCTCTGAAATGAACTCTGGGATGCGCAATAGGCATTTCAGTACCCAGGCATCCATCTGCGCTCCCTGCACTCCCCTTCCAACGGCCTTGCAAGCCATGCTGAGATGGGAAACAGTCGTCTGTTGTGTATTCATGCCCTTTCGTGGATCTCACACTTTCAGGTTCCAGTCTTTTAAGAGCCTGATTAGTCACAAAGATTTTATCAGCCCTTTGGTAAGGGCTGACCTCCATCAAATTGGGGGTGTCCTACCCTTCTTATGAGGATATTTGCTGGTGTCCATTCAGTACCCAGACTCTGCTTTGGTTTCTCTGAAGCAATCTAATGATATATGTTAATCTCTCTCTCTAGTCCCTAGCTTTTATTTTTAATTATTTCCTTTGCATTGCACATAGAAGGCTTGAGAAGTGAAGCTGCCAGGGGCGGATCATGCTGTCACGGAAATCGGGGATAACCCTCGTAACACCAATGCAGCGTTAAAAGGCAGGCATTCTTTATTCACGGTGCCAGATGCACGGGGGATCGCTCCACCTAACGTGCATACCTTACACACCTTTCCCACGTGATTTATAGAGACCAAAAATATACATACCCATTCTATCCATACATATTCAATATTATTCTCTGCGGTGACTGGCACAAACTTGCTCGCTTCACGTGTAAATTACTGCACAGGCTCAGTTGTCCTTTCCCATTGTTCGCTTTTGAGTAGGTGGTATTACTTGGGTCGGTGGTCGCGATCTCCCCCTGCTGGAATTACCTTTTACCTACTTGGCTCTTAATCCTGGCAGCCCTGGCCAGTTTTCTCAGTCCACTACACGAAACTACATTTTGTCATCCTCTTCTGACAGAAGCACATTGTCTATTGTTTCATTCGCATTAATGATTACCTAGAGACTAAAATACAGATCAAAGAATACACTGATTTGCGTACTCCATGTCCCCAGACTTAATGTCCAGTTGGATAGGGCTGTACAAGGAGTATAGCGACAGCCATGGTTGGTTAATTCCATCACCCTGGTTACAATGCACCTAAACAGACCTGATAAGCCAGTGTATCGGCAACACTACCAGCCTGGAGACAATGCTGCAGACGCCTGCACGACCTCAGGTAGACCAGATCGTTATCAAACATGATCTCAGAGGAGCTAATTCTTTATTAGGAGTTTATTAGGCTCTATATTGACATTCCAATCTCCAGCAGTTGACAGAACAAGCACAAATTCATCTTCTGGCTGACTGGGCAACCCTCTGCTCCTCTCATGTTGACAGATCTCAGCTGAAGCACATTTTCCGTTTTCTTGGCAAATAAGTCAAGGTTTTTTGCCATCTGAGCTGTCTCAGGCCAAATTAATTCACTGACACACACACGCATGCCCAGCTCAGGACACTGGGCATGTTGTCTTGGTGCCAGGAAGCACATGCTAACTGACGGGTGAAAAAGGACATCTCAAAACCCGGGTGACCCTATTAGACACCTCCAAAGTGCTAGTGTGGTTCCAGTCCTGTCCAGCTGTGGGCACTGAAAAATCATAGAATTTTTTTCTATTTTGTTTATGCATATACATCTGTATGTAAATTTACAGACAAACACGCACATATGCAGGTGTTTGTGTGTGTGCTGGAGGACATCTGTCCAAACAACCTAAGCAGAAACAGCACTACGTTAAGGTTGATTGGATTATGAGGAACTACTGTACGGTACGTATATTTGAAGAAAAAAATAGAGTAACAGAACTCATTTTCCCAACTGATCCAGCCTGCCCAAATACGCTTCCCTTTTCTCAGGAGACTTTTTTATACTTTATTTGGAGCTGTTGATGATTTCTAATGATTTTCTGCATGACCATGAAGACTATAGATGGACTCTGTGCTCCCCTACCATGGGGCTTCATGAATGGTGCAATCAAGACCTTTCAGATAGCTCCGATGGCCACAGGTAACAAACTGGTCGCTTAGGGTACATGGCAAGCCAGAGTCTGAGGGGCTTAAGGAGTTTCTCTGCTTTTAAACGTGATAATGTTTTGCCAGAAGTAGCACCCTGTGCTTGTTATAAAGCATAGTTTAATAAACTGGACCTCGAAAAACCTCTTACTACCACCACTTCACACCTCGTTTTCATACAGTTTGTACAGGGTCACTGTATGAAGCAGGGCTCTCTCAGACTGCTTGGGTTCCTGTGATTTCTCAATAGAAGGCAGAAAGGCAGATCTCACTGGAGAGAGCACACACAAGAGGTCCAGACAAGGATTTTCTCATCAAGGGACCTGCCTGCTGTGTTTCTGCGATATTCACTGGAAATTTGTGTATATCCTTCATAAATTAATGTCAAAGAAAATAAAAATCAGATATCAACCACTTCGCATCCTAATGGAAAGAACTCTAAAAAGCTGTGAACAATGGCTAATCACACAAGTGAAGAGGGCGGCAATTCAATTACCCAACCCATTAACTACTAACACAGTATTTGTTTCTTCGCTTTTCTGATGAAACACAGCAAAACACTAAGATAAAAATCAAAATGCATGATAAAGGCAATCCCTAAGGGTGTATTTATCGACACTCCTTTATTTGCGTAGAGCTGCCACCTATAAGAAATAAAGTCCTTGTTTGAATCTCATTTCAATAAAGCCCACACAATATGCAGAGGGACACCCATCCTGCTGAAGGTGGGTGTCTGGCAACCACTTAAGCCGATTCCACTCCTAAACACCTGCTGGAGGTTGCAACAGCTTCATCTGCAGGATTCTTGGCTGGCTGTTTGATCCGGTTTTTATAACTTGTCATCCGTGTGAGATGGGGGTGGTCCCATCCCGCCAACCCCATCTGCCTGAGGCTCCAAGACTCGGTTGTCCATTCTTCTGCTTCTCACAGCACACACTTGTGCAACTCGGTCAATTTGCATCTCTCCTGCATTCCCCATATGAGTCCCACAGTAACAGTCACTGCGCAAAGTTTTGCTGCGAGGCAGGACCTGCTGAAAACACGTTGGAAGCTAAAGGGAGATGGTAGGTAGGAAGAGTCATTATCTTAATTTTGTGAGCAGACAACTGAGGTAGGGAAACAGGGTCTACAATCTCACTCAAGTTTAAGAATTAAGCTTAATTCTAACTCTCCTTAAATCCCAGCCCAAGATCTTACCTGAAACACATCTTCTGAGCAGCGGTTGTGAAGGGGTAACTGAAAAACTACCCTTTTGTTAACTTCATCATTTTGGATCCCATTCTGTTACCCTTCCCCACATGGGACAACATTTAGCTCTGCAATTCATCTCACTTAAACCTCAGAACTCCATGGAAAGAGCAAGTCACTAATCAACTTGAGAGCAGACGGAATCTGGCCTTTAGAAGGGGATGGAATAAAAATGGGAAAGCAGAGGATCTCCAGGGAGTTTAAAGTGTCTGTCAAACACACACCAAAGCTCCAGTTAAGTGGGCTGTGGAAAGTTTAATCGGATGGCATTATCCCAAACTGAATTCATTTGCTCGTGTATAATGTTAATGAACCTCGGCTGCTCTTGCTGAAAATAGAGTATGAATGTGCATTATTTTGAGTGCATGCATTAGCCACCGTTAGTTCCTTAATTAGTTTTTCAAAGACTGTGTCTGAATGGAAAGGTTATGGAATAATAAGTGATAATGGACTCTTATTTTATTTGGTGCTCTTTCCTAATTATGGGACATTAAAAGAATGGTAAAGAGAAATAATTTCTTTTCATCAGAGATATCCATGTTGTGGGCAAAATGAAGCATGTATGTTTTCCACAAATGATCTGAAACTCTCAGAACCAGACAAGTTCATCTCAGATGGAACTCCCCTTTCAAGGGACACTTTGCCTGCCAAAAAGGAGTGTATTTTTCATAAAACCTTTGGAACCTGCCAGCTTCACTGTAATCCACTTGACTGATGCTCCAGTTCTCTTTAAAGAGCAGATCTGCATCTAAACTGCTTCGGTCGCAAGGACAAAGGAAACAGTGAAATTCCAAGAATTGAAAGCCATCAAGGCACTGGCAAATGCATTGATGTCCATGAAAAGAAATGGATCTGGAGCTACAGGGCAGGCTTTCACGGAGAAAGAGGGCTGATTATGTAAACACAAAAAAGGCCAGGGTCTTAGACAAAGACAGTGTCAGACTTCCTGTAGAAAATGGGAACAGTTCATGAAAGAGGTTTTCTTACTAGCGAAGACCTTTGCATTTTTTTAAGCCAGATTATGTAGCAGTACTCAGAGAAGCAGAGACAACGACCTACCTGAAACAGGAGACGCAATTCTTACCACGGAGCAACCTCCTGACAAAGGGACTGAAAGATGCATGTCTGCTTTCCTGTCTCCTAATAGGGAACCCCATTATGTCCTTCATATCCACAGGTGGCAGGGAGAGATCTCCCTTACCCTGACATGGGTGAGCAGTAAATACCCCCCACCATCTTTCTCCTGCCCCTTGCTGAAGGCTGGGTGTTGCTTTAGGGTTTGCTGAGGAGGGAGCAAGGAGCACTGAGCAAGCACTGTTTTCTTTACCAAAGAGCCATCTATGCTCCACAGCCAACATTTGAGGGTGGAAGCCAAGAAAGAAGTCTGAATACAGGCTGTGACGGCGTGGTCTAGAGTATAGGGACTGTATATGCAATGGGGCCGATCTGTGCACAGAGGTAGAGCTGGACTGATCTTAATCTCTTTCAAAAATAGTTTCACTACAAGCGTTCAGAATGCAGATGTCCAAATACTGTCTTTAATTTAGTTTGTGGTGGTTTTTGCTCTTCCCAGAAAACTAGAGGCACAAACTACACCCACAGAAAGGTTTCTATGGATGTCCACGCATGTCCCACTTTCATTGAGCCATGTTTAAATCACAGGGTTAGTTAAATAAGCCCAGCTTTGTGCACCATGCAGGCATTAATTAGATCTCAGGGCTCTACTGAGCTATGACAGGAGGGCTGTGCTTCAGCCCATGCATGTGGCATGGAATGATTTCCTTAAAACTCTGCCAAGAAATCATCTATTCCCTGTGCTCCCTCCCTGAGGATCTCACAGAGGCGGGGTGGGGTTGTCTGCGTTGGTTATTGATTACCCTGAAGGAAAAGCTCAGGGTAAAATTTTTGAAAATATTTTCTGATTTTTAAAAAAATAAAACGAAGTTGGATGGTACCTTATCAAATCACACAAAGATCATTAGCTTCCACTGACATGACTTTTGGCTCGATAATAAACGACTTAATAAAATAATAGTAAGTATTTCCATTTGTATGAACCTCTTTTCTGCATGGGAGATCCTTGAGGACATTCTCATGCCGGAAATACATGAAATTCAGGCCCATTCCCTCTGGTATGTTATAGCTGTTCTGTTCACATCCATTTCCTTCACCCCCATATATAACCTCTTTTACCTTCACTCCTTTTGCTATAATTTCTTTCGTATGAACTGAAAGAGTTAGATCTGTAGTGACTAAAACTTGTTGCTTTGGGGGAGTCAGAAAGGCTTCAAGACAAGAAGTGCCTAAACAAAATTTACAATGCAGATGTACAGAACCATAAAGATAAGGACACTGCAGAACTACCAAACTCCTGTCTGGAAACAATCTCATGATCCCTGAGGTTCCACTCAGAAGCACCCAGGACAAACAGGCAACAGCCTCACAACTGCCACTGCTGTGAGGGGCCTCAGGCAAGGAGGCACTCAAGGACATCATCTTCCGCAAGTCTGATGGGGAACGTCCTGGGGGGATGCAAACAACCCAGCAGCAGGCACCGGTCGAAACCAAGACAAAAGGACCTAAGGACACCTCCATCTAGATAAAAGTCAGGCCACCAGTTGAAACCAACACACCTTGCAATACACTGTGACAAGATTACTCGATGGGCTAACTCATGGCCATATGTGGAAGAAGGGACTTAAAACGCCTGGGTAATTAAGATTCAAGTACTATAATTAGTACCAGGAAATCTAATGCATATGTATATAACTGAGCACTGTAAGCTTTGTCCATCATGACCTGGGGATGCACATTAGGAGGAGGGATCACCTGTGCATCCAGCGCTACAGTAAAGAATACCTGCTTAATAGTTGTTCAGGCTATCGAGTCCCGATTTCAGCCTTTCACAGCATCAGAACTCTTGATGAAGTAAACTGTGTTTTGACTGAACACATACAAAAAAATGTAAATTTCTATCTTTAGAAATAATTGCACCTCAACATTAGTGTGCAAGGCTTGATTTTGCTTGTAAGGGATCCGTTTGCACACAAAGACTCTCTATGCCTTAGCTATTTTCCTTTGCTTTGTTGCCTAGAATAAACTGTAAACACCACAGTCCCTGCATGGTCGTGCATTTCATTGTATCTCATTTCCATACTCGGGTTTGCTAGCAAGTCATACTCAGTGGTTTACAGCAAAAGAAAGATATGACACTAATCTGTCAGCCCCGTCATTGAAAAACTGACACGTTATAATGTCTAGAGAATTGCCCCTAATCAAACAATTAGTTAAATTGCAGTGTATTTAATTATTGGTAAACTTACCAGATACTGTAGCACAGAGCAGTCAAAACCTCATCAGAAATAATTTTTCCTTGGAAAGATGTTGTGTTGTGTCAGGATAACGTTTACCACACTCACACTTCTCACCCTGGATTAGTGGAGTCTTTAATGTAGACAAGGATTACTGTATTATTTGCAAACCTATTCAACAACTGCTGATGCCATGATGAGTCAAATCAGTGTTTTCCTGAAAGTCTGGAATACAAATGAAACCCTGAGGGAGACTAATATCATCCCAGGCTGTTCTGAAGATCATGAAGGGACAGTGAGGCTTACTTAGATGCTCTTTTGTTTCAACCAGAAATTTAATTTGTCAGAACACTAGAACCAGCCTGTGATAAAAGCTTTATACCAAGTGGTTTTTTCTGCCTCTGTGAAGGAATCCTTTCCAAAGAGCCTGCTTTTTCCAACAAAAATATTTCTGATCAGTTCCTGCTCACAATCACATCCCAAACATTTTTAAATAAGGCAGAGGATGCACAGTATCAGCCACAAGAGAAAAAAACGTCTGCAGCTGTATCTGTCAGGCAGACACAGAGCACCCTGAAATGCCCCGGCTTTTTCAGAGTTTAAAGATGAATCATGGCCACCTGCAACTGGCAAAGAGGGAGAGTGAAGCTACCAGCATGAAGAGCCCTGGTGCAGGCTTGCATCCTTGCTCTCGTGGTTAGAAAAGAAGCCTTTTTATCAGCTGCCAGCAGTCGAGTTTATTACTCCAGACAGAATCTCATGAGCCTTTCACTCCTAATTCAGGACTTCAATAGAAGAGAGGAGAAGAAGGGTTGGAAATGGGAGATAAAATGAAAATCGCTTCTTAAATTCAAGTGACTAACAGATAATATTTTATTGATGTTTTACCTGCTTCCACCTGTCAAGTAAAATGCCAGTGGGCAGTATCAGACAGAAGACGGATGCTTTCTCCCCGAGTGTAAGGACTGCGAACTGGGAGACACAGATTTAGTACTTATTCATACCCAGCTAAAGAACTTCCTGTGCTGCACTTCCTTCTGTCTTCTTTTGCCACACAATAGGGAATTACAGGCAGAGGAAGAGTGGAAATACCCCAAACCCTCTTTGAGGATGACCATGGTGGGCAATCTCTGCCACCTCTGATACCTGATGCATACTTGGTTCTGGGTTGCTGTCCCAGAGGCTCAACAAGACCGAGCACCTAACAGTTGAAGCAAGAAGCTGCAACAGAACAAATAAGATCTTATTATCTTCAGATTAATAATGGGTGTCTTCCCAGCCATGTATCAGCCAAACAGAAATAGGTCAAAAGCAAGGTGAATGGGTGAAATTTCATGTCCATGACATATCTGAAGTAAAACTATAGGATTTGATGTCCCCTTTGGCTTTCAGCTCAATAGGGTTGTACTGCAGTAGTACGACAATAACATAGTCCTTGGTCAGAGCTTTTGTATTATTTCATGTAATACCATTGTGGTGCCCAAAGGACATGGGGAATTTGTCTTGACAGAGGAATTCAGTCCCTCAGGATCCTGTGTCTTAGGCCCTTCAGCAATATTTCATTTCTGGAAAACAAATTTCATTTTCTAAAAGCTAACTGCTGTATCTTTTTGGTGTGCAATGCCGAGAAGGAGGGAAACATCTGGAAATTTCATTTAACAAACTTAAGAAGTAAGGCTGTTTTTTGGGGCTGCATGTTCTCACTGGAACACCTCCAACTCCTTACTCAAGGCTCTTTTTGTCTCCTCAGGGGAAACATTATAGCAGTACTGATGTCCTGATGGATTAGACAATTTCTTAATAATTAATGACAGTTTCCCTGTGCAGCTTGGTCAGCATCCCACTAAACAGCACAAAACAAATGAGGTAACAACAAAATAGTTCACCAATAGGTAATGCAGGGCAAGAGCTCTGAGTCGTCTTTGCTTTTGCCATGCACCTTCAAATTCCTAGTATGGGAAGCCTGTTTAGGGTTGCATTTTTTTAAATAGGTCATTAAAGACCATCAGGAAAATGAGCTCAAAATTTTGCTCTCAATAATAGCCCCTGAAGTACTGTAATTTATGTTCCTTGAGTGCAATATACTGTAACTCTGTAGAGACTTCATCACCGCAGTGTACCACCCACCCAGAAGACGTGTAGATGGGGTAGGGCTGACTGCTCACGAGGAAAGAGCTAAGTCCCTCCAGAGGACAAGTCAGAGAAGCATAACCTAAGTTACCCTACGGAAAAACCTCTCCATTTCTCTCAGCTGGGTAGATGGGGACCTAAGCTTAGCCTTCTACCTGAAGAGCTGTTTGCTGTTGCCCAAAGTGAACGTATCCCCAAGTCTCCCCAGCCTGTAAAAGGCAAAACACAGTCACCCTGCCTGTGCTGTGCTCAGGCCTCATCGCCACGGTTTCTGATCTCCTCCAGCAGCATCAGGGACTGACATGCAGATGAAGAGACTTAATGTTGCCATCAGAGAGGCACTGCCTTATTAAATTATTAATGAGCTGCTGTTTTCCCCAATGTTACTGAGAAATTATTATTTGAAGAAATAATAAAGTATACTTTATACATGTATATATATACATACACTCTACTTTATCTATATATAAGGATGAAGTATTAGGAAAAAAAATTCAGAAGCATCAGGTGTTGGCTCCCATAGACTCCAGTTATACATTTTTCACTCTCACATTTAATTATTTGAAAATATTACTCCATTCTTTATCATGAAGAACACTAGCCATATGGGATAACCAAGCACAGAGAACTGTGGATCTGTTACTTACTGCAAAAGAAAATCAAACTGTAGATGAAATGGAAAAAGGTTGAAATATTTCAGAGCTGCTTTGCTATACCTTGACAAAAAATAAATAAGTGGAAATCAAGTATGTGCTCTCCACTATTTTCACACAGAGTGAGAAGTGCAGGCCACATACAGATTAAATACTATTTAAGTAAGGTGGATAATTGAGTTTGGCAGGACCTGCAGAAATCTCTCCTACAGTGTTTAAGGAAATGCTCAGACTTAAATACCTGACCATAGGTTACCTTATATTTTCCTGCAGTCTCTCCTGAGTATTCTCTATATAATGGAAGCAGAAGAAAATTACAACTATTGAAGTCATCATATCGTTTTACCTACTGTGCTGGGAAAACACATTAAAAGAAGAGCTGGATTTGGAAATATTTTTGTCCTGTTGGAGCTTACAGACTCATTCTTTACTTGTACAAAAAATCAGTACTGGGATCTGTTACAGCAGAAATCAAAAATCTCGAACTCTCAAACGAATTCTGTGCTGAGTGAAAATTTCTGTTACCCAGAGAAGCACATGGGTGGAAACTAGTGCTGATTTCAGGCAGACCTCGAGCCTGAGTGCACATAAATTTCTTATGTTGTGATCAAGTCCAGCCACAGTATAAGATTAAGGTTATGAAATGCTAAAATTATGTAATCTAAAATGACGTTAGCAGATAATTTATCAAGCTGTTCAAGAAAGAGGGATGTGCCTTTATTTAAATATTCTCCAAGCAGAACTAAAGGATCTCTGAATGGGAGAGGAGGGCAACAACCAAAAATTGAAGCTGCTAATAAAAAATAATAGGCTGAATCCTCAAGTATGGCTTAGCAAACTGCTGCTCTGGACAGAGTAAAACACCAGCAAATGTAACTCGTCTTCTGTGTGCAAGAATATTCACCGAGAGCCAGGTCAGGGGCAGCCTGCATGACACCCAGCACCCAGGGACACCCAGAGACAGAACATCTATCTCTAAGGGCACGGGCAAAGCAACCTATGGAAACATATACTAGTAGCGGTAAGGCTACCTACCCTCTCCAGCTCTGGATCCTGTGCTGACGGCAGCTCAGCAAGACCAGCAGATCTCCCAAAGAGCTTTTAGTATATTTTCTTGTCCATATGGATTGCAATTCTAGTGAGAAGCTCTCTCATCTCACCAGCTTCCTGTCCATGAGTAACCTACTACTAATCTCCGCAACTACCTGAAAGGAGGGTGTAGTGAGGTCGGTGTTGGTCTCTTATCCCAAGTCACTAGAGATAGAATGAGAGGGAATGGCCTCAAGCTGCATCAGGGGAGGTTTAGATTGGATATTAGGGAAAATGTCTTCACTGCAAGAGTGGTCAGGCACTGGAACAGGCTGCCAAGAGAGGTGGGGGAGTCACCGTCCCTGGAGGTGTTCAAAAACCAGGTAGACGTGACACTTGGGGACATGGTTTAGGAGGCCTGGGGGTGTTGGTTGGACTTGATGATCCTAGAGGGCTTTTCCAACATTAATGATTCTACAATTCTATACTTATAGGCCATGCTGGGTGACATACAGTCCCAGACTTCAGCTGTGCAATGGGGACAGCCAGGCAACCCAAATCTGCAGACTGTGGGAGGATGTCCATCAGCAACACAGTCAACACAACCAACCTTGTCACCTAAGGGAATGGGGGCCCTTCAGAGGTGTTATCACCCTGTGACTGCAAACAGGACTGGTGCTCTCACTTCTCGGAGCCATGCCATATCAGTCTGGCAGCTTGCAGCCCACTGCACCTTTTGCTGTGCGACCACTGGAGCAGGAGGTTTGGCCACCCACCCTTCACTAGTTTATCAGTGAGTGAAGTATTTCCAATGAAGAGACCTGCCTTTTTGCCAGTAAAAAATTTCTCAAATTCTCCTGTATCGCAGGTGCCTACATTGCCATCTCATCAATAAGTAAATATGATCACTGATTAGACACTAATAAGAATTTCATGCTATCATTCTGGCAAAAATTGGTGCCACCAACTTTCTGACAGTATTGGGTTGTTGTAAGCCTGGTAGGAGTTTGATTAAACTGTAAGTGAAAATGCTGAGCACTGCCACCAAAAAGCTTCCTGGAGCTGTAGTCCCAGGTAGCACTTAGTCCCCTGCAGGTATTCTAATTAATCAGAATCACAGCATTTCTCAATCAGAATTCCTTGTTCCCAAAGCAATGCTCTCACTGACAGTCTTCAAACAGAGGAGACAGAGAAGAGGCAGATAGCTCTGCAGATGAATGGACGGATGGACAGATGGAGGCGAGCTGTTACACTTACCACTGAGGGTAGGTCCCATTCATGGCTGTGGATGCAAATAGGCTTGAGCTGGCTTTAAACCACTCAAGCACCATGAACGAGCACTATGGAAATCAATGGGGGCTGGGGAAACCCCCTGCGGAATTTAAGTATTCATTGCAGCTGCCAAGTAAATTATATATTGGGGCAATGCCTCCAATTACTCCTGATTTAGCTAGTTAAAAGGTAATCTGTGTAGAACTGTATGACCTGACAACTTTCATAGTGTAATTATGAAAAGATGCCAGCTAGTAGGTATGATTTAAACACAGGTGTTGGTTAAACCCATTCTGTATTAGAGGGCAGTTCATGTCAGTCAGTTCTTTAATGTCTCCTTCATACTTGCCATTTGGTATCCATTATGCATTCGTCTCTGCAGTGCACTGAAATTTTATACTCCAGTTCATCCGGCGTTTACCTTTCAAGTCTTGCTAGTTCTACTGTAGCTAACTAAATTCACGGGTTTGAGGTTGTGCTTAGTATATTCCTGTTCTGGAGACAAATCCTGGTTGGTAGGTGCAGTCTCAAGACAGAAAAGGAGGTGGAGCACTGAAGGAAATAGCATTGCTCCAACGTTGGCAGCTTGCTGTAGCCTTCAGGTAACTGTCACGCACTGTCCTTGGAGAGTTGCCAGCGCTGCTCTGCGAGTGGCTTTGCCTTGATGGGTGCTTCTCGTGCGCTGGTCTCTGGGGCAGGAGATTCAGGGACACGTGCTCAGCAGTAACCAAAGGGAGTAAAGGGGTTAATTCACATCATTTAATAGCCTTCCCCGTGGCTGACTCACGAGTGATACTGAGAGGTCTGTGATACGGCTCTGCCCAGCCACCCCAACCCGGAATGATGCCAGTTCTGGGAAAAGGTTTGAAATTAGGGCCATGGATTACAGGTGGGGGGACGGTCCCAGGTGAGAGAGCCCTGCGGCAGATCCTGGAGGAGCAGGAAGAAATGGGACGTTTCTATTACTGTTCATCAGGCAGAATAATCACAGCCAGCAAGATGCAGATGACAAAGCTGTGCTGTGTTCGCATGTTCAGTAGGATACCTGCTTCGTAATTAAAGACTTCCACAGCAAGAAATACTGCACAGTGGATTTTATAGCAGTCTATAAAGAAGCAAAAGGGCACTATTTGCCTTCCAAGATCATCTGGGAAGCCTCTACTTAGGTAGAAAAGTTGTCTAACTGTGCCCGCTTTCTGCTTCCACCACCTAATGTCTCTGCCCTGAGGAGCTCCCCTACGAAACCAAAGCACTGACAGGAAAAGGCATGGGAAAACAGCCGGGAAGGAGGAAACTGGATGCTCCCAAGATATTTGCAAGCACGTTGTTCTGTGAGCAATGAAGCCCGACAGCCTACAAATTGGTGTTCCATGGCTGGATTCTCTCATATTTATTAAGGCACATATTTTTGTCCGAAGTCTTCCCTAAAGATTGCAATATTCATAATGACCCTTTCTTGTGTGTCTTCTCTGATGTCTTCTTAGGGCTGTGCTCCTACTGCAACTGTTCGCCAATAAGAACACTAACAAAGTCCATCCTCCTCGCCAGGCTACCTTCTGCTAACAAGTTTATCAGTCATTAATTCCTTCAGGAACTCTTTCTATCATATGAACTGAAATAAAACCAAAACTGACCATTTGAAGGACAAACTCAGAATTTGTTTACACAAGAATTCCTATGGAAAATAGGTTAAAAGCAGAAAGATGTGAAATACCTCAGATCTACTGAAAGTCAGCCTTTCTTTCTTACTCTTTGGGACTCCTAAGGATTTCAAGTCTAGTAGGGCAGCCATGGCTTGCTGTAATACCTGGCTTTATCCACCATGATTCTTTCACTAGCTAGACGCTAGAAGCACTTGGGAACAGAGTCTGTTTTTATATGACACATCCACAAATGCCTGATGCAAAGGGATTCTCACTGGATTTTCTGGCTAGTATCACAGTCATAGGAAGAAGAAAAACACCTGGACATCGAAAAGAAAATCCATGTCTCTTCAGTCACAAGATAAGGCAAAAGATCATCTTGAGTGTAGCTGGGGCAAAACAGAATTAGTACTTATGACCTTTTTATTTTTTAAGTTAATAAACACTTTATAATGAACACACAATAAACATATCCCCCCCCTTAAAAAATGAAATAACTTAAAGATTTTTGAAAGTTTCTCTTTTTCTGGATGTTTGAGAATTGCCTGGTATTGCCTCAGGTTAACAACAATCAGAATACAGTATTCTGCAAATGAGCTCAGGAAACTTTCCCCAGGACATCTCTCGATCCACCCTTTGCAGACTAGCGTTTTCAGCTTCCCTGTCTATGGCTCTGCATTAACATGATTTATGTGGCTTTCACTTGCCTTGGACAGGTGAACCTCTTCTGAACATCCATCACTGATTTTCACTGAGTAACATGAGCAGCAGCAGCATGTATCCTTGTGCTGTAAAAAAGAATGTAGTTTCTAGTCCTTCATGGTGTTAATTCACAGATAAAATCAATGAATTCCCATCGGGACTCAAGAGTAGTCAGCAGCAGCCTAGACAAAGGATTATGGATTCAAAAAGGCAATTTCTTCTGTCCGCTCCACGGCTGCACTGTGTGGACAACGCACATTGCTTATTTAGCTCACAACAGTAACAAAGATTTTCTTTAATGCAGGCCAGTATCAGCACGCGTTAGCACATCACTGCAGCGGCTCTGGTTTGGGGTTGGTTTTTTTTTTGGTTTGAGGGTTTTTGGAGGTTTGTGGTTGTTTGGGTTGGTTTGTCGGTCTGGGTTTTTTTTCCAGAAAAACCTAACAGAGTGGGAAGGTAGAAAAAGTACTGGCAGAGCCAATACAGAATGGAGTTTAGGACAAGTAAAGGGAAGGATAAAGGAAAATCCATCCTGAGGACACTCTTGCTCCTGATTGCCCAGGATACTTGTAACATAACAATTTTGGGCTCAGACACACATAGAACAACCTGTGCTGGTATATAGTTTGTAGAAATTGCATAATAATATGAGTTAGCCTAGCCCCAGCAAAGGCAAGATAAACTTATTCAGTTTTATCTAAAAACTACTACATAATGAGATCAGTATATCATTAATTCAGGAAGAAACTTAAGAACTGTTTTGATTTCAGAAGAGTTGCTCTTGACACACACCACTGAAAGCTGCATGTGGTGCTAAAACAGTCAGATATCTTTTTAAAGCTTCTGGAGGAATCCCTTGTGTTTTGTAACATAAAAATTACACCTTAAGTGAGCTTCTGAAATCCCTGACAGAACCACAAGGTCTTATTCTCCTTTCATTTTTACTAGTAGAATTACTCATAGTTTATACGGATAAAAGAGATGAGAATAAATAAAGCCAGGTTGTGCACTAACACTCTCCAAAGAATCATTAAGCTAATTGTGGCTTGTTCACTGGGGCCTGATTCCAGCCTCGCCGCCCTGCCCCTACAGCAGCACAGCCAGGGCCAGCAGAGTTTATTTTATACACCCAAAGACAACATTAAGATAAGTCCTAAGGAAAAGTACAATATGACTGAAATGCAGCACAGCAGTAGTTTTAATACTACAACGCTTCAGTTTGTTCCCTATGGATATGCAAGAACTGTAATGCATGCAAAGCACTCAGTGGGACCATATTTCCTCCAAAAATGTTTCCCACAGGAAGCCAAATTACGTTTCTTTATTCAACCCAGACTAGTTAAATTTGCATTTGCAAAGTGAGCACCAATTTCTTCATGATTTTTTGCTCCTCAAAGAGAGATTTTTTACAGTATGTCACATTTCCCCACATGCACAAATTCCCCACCCAGAATTGTGTCTGTTTAGTTACCACAACCGTGTGCACACAGGCCAGTTACTCCTCTAATGGAGAAACAGCAGATATATTATAATATTAGACACGCAAACCTGGTATGAAAATACGAACGTCAGTCTGAAATTCAGGATCGGTCTCTACTGGTAATTTTAATGCAAATAAACCAAGGTGACCTACTTCAGCACATCAGCTCGTCCCTGATATAGACGGTTCTTCCCAGGTTTCCTTTTGCTCTAGGTTAGGGTTTAATCTTTGTTGCACAGGTGTGACTATGGATCTACTTAAGCGACTTCAGCAGCTATCGCATTGATCCCAATAAGAAGATTTGGACTGTACCGACTGGCCCAATGTGTCATAGTGGATTTGTGACAGAGATGAAAAGAAAATCCATGAGTCCTGATGCACTCCCTGCTGTTCTGCTCCTTACACAACACTTTGTTACATAAAACCTTTTCTGGGGGAAAAAAAAAGGAGGGGGGAGAAATGGAAAAAATAACATCTTTTTGGTTGTAAGCCAGTTTTCTGTATCAACATGGCAGTAGCGTGTGAAGTGAAGCAAGATTTCCTTATAGCACCATGTGACAAGGCTAATCAAAATAAACATCTAAAAAATAAAGAAATTAAGGATGAGGTAGCAGACTGTGGGGAGAGCAGATGGTTATTTAAAATAACAGCAAATTTTGCATGCTGACTGCAACTACAGCTCTTGTCACAAAACATAGTTGTTAATGGCAAAAGAGAAGGCAGGAACATCATCAGGGTATTTTGTGGGGTTGGTGAAAGCCGAAGGATGAAAAATATATGGGGAAGAGGGTATTCTCAGCTCTCTGCAAAATCTGCCCCAAACACCATGGCACTAGAGCAGAGGCAGGGGAAACAGAAATGCAGTAGGTGGAAAGAACGTCATATTGACCAAATTTGTCACACAATATACAATGTCTCTCACAAGCCCAGGGATCAGACATTGAGCTAAAGGAGAATCTTTTGTCTCCCTAGGAAAAGAAAACCACAAAATCTGTAGTTTACAGTACCTGAAACCCAGAGAAGAGGGTCCAGACCCTGAGAAAGGAACTGGGAAATCAGAACTGCACTGACCGCTTAGCTCAAGTAGTGATTCAACTCCAGCCACTAGCACAGTTCCCACCCCCATGAACAAATCCACAGCTTGAGTTCAGAGACATGGCTTTAGCCACTGGTTTTGCTAATCCTGTGATTTTACAGGCTCTTACTATATGAAAGGGTTGTTGCCATGGGTCAGTCCCCACACAGGGCTGTTCAGCCATCGTATTGTGCAGAGGTGTGCCAAGTTATTTTATCTTAACCTGAGCTCTCAAGGGATGGGGCAGCAACCATACCTGCCTTCCCAAGTACTTCCATCTCCTCTCGTGACAGCCAGTCCAGCCAGGCAAGTGTCAGCCACGCAGCTCAGCGCTACTCTCAGTTATTGCTGCATGCGGACTGCCCCTTGGTTTTGCTAGGATACAGAGCAAAGAGAGGGGCAGATTATTGCTAGGCTGCAAATTACATTAGATAAAATAATAAAAGCCACAGATGGGTCCATTTAGAGACAGACAGGGGCATGAGCCAGTTCACAAACACGTTTTATAGCCCCCAAACTTGTATCTAGTATTCAGGTGGCTCATAGACCCTGATTAGGAGCAAAACACTCACTCAAAGAGGCTACCGCCACCTCAGAAGGGTTCCCAGTCATCTGAACATCCCCCATTCATTCCACACGTGCCATTCCCTGGGATGACTCCCTGAAAATTACCGTTGAAGTGTGTCTGGTTTAAGGAAAAAAAAATGGCAATCTCCTCCTGACATGACTGTTGTGACAAACTGAACTGCAGGAACAAAAACTTCTCTCTGTACAAACCAACCACTTGACAACTGTGTGGGAAGGTGGGTGGGAGCAGGAGGGGAAAGTGGCTCAAAGCACCCTAAAAAATCCATCTTTCTGTACTCCAGCCTGCAGCAGCTGCTATGGGAAGTGCTCTGGAATAGCAACCTCCCCCTGCGCATCCTAAGTGATGCTACTGCACCAATCCATCTGCTCTCAGAGACCTGATCTTCAAATGTTCTGCAATCAATAGGAGCTCCAAGTCCAAAGAACAAGGCAACAAAGAGTTCAGCTACATGGTCATCTCTGACCAGGCTACGGTTCACCCCAGACTAGGGAGGACAAGACTCTTCACTGAAGACCATGCCCAGATTACCCCATCCTCCCTAGACCCATGTTCCCTATGCCTAAGCCTTCCACACTGATCTCAGAGTCTTTCCTAGCAAATTGTAAAATAATGTATCTTTCTAGTTCTGCAGGAGGGACTCTGGGAAGGAGGGGTGGCAGGTGTTTCAACTCCCATCGCCATAGCAAAATGGGCAGCTCTCAATATGAAAAAAAAATCCTTAGCTTTAAGCTCACGCTTGTTTCAGGCTGGCTGGCCGCTGCCAAGTGCATTCCCCCATGCAGGCTGCACCATGCATACCGGCTGCTTTCACGGGCAGTACATCCACCAGCATGTTATTTTCTACAAGTTCAAAGATAAATGTATTGCTGGAACCTCAAGTAAAAACAGGGAGATGCAGCTTCTGAGAAAGAGAGGATGCTGCCAACCAACTGCCACACAGCACCTTGGGTGACTCAGCTTCAATGGAGGGGACCTGAGAGCCTCTGCCCGCAATTTCTCTCTGCCCTGGCGTGTGCTGTTTGCAGCTTGCCCAGTGTTACCTCTGCTAACTGTGAATTCATGGCTGACCCTCTGGCAAGGAGCGCCAGCAGGTTGCTATTGCACCACCACCCTGTCCGCTGGGACCAGCCATCCAAGTGGGGTCAGCCAAGCAATGATATAAACTCAACAAAGGATAAATGCTCTTATAAGTTCACAGAAAAATAACTGTTTTCTTCTGAGCCGCTAACTTTAAACTACTTTTTACTGTGAATCTCCCTTTAAGGCTGAATAATAAAAATAATAATCAGAAATTGCAGACAAACTGCTTCCTCTCTACAGTTAAAACTTTCAGAAGTGAGCTGTCGGCACATTTAAAGAATGGAAAGCAGCCGGCTCTGCTCTGCGCTATTAAGTGTTTTTAGCACACCAGACACTTTGGGATCTTGGCACAGTGAGCAATATGCAGAAGCAGCATCTTTTCTGTTTCCTGCAGAGGAGGGGGAAGACGAGGGACATATTCTAAAGCCTCAAAAGCTGGAGATGACAGTGACATAGAGGATGCAGCTGTATGCTTTTTCCAAGGATGACGGGTTTCCATGGAGTTCACACCACACATCACCTGCTGTTCTGTGGGCCATGTGCGGTACCCACCCCGCTCTGGCCTTCTGGATGCGGGAAACCCTGCCAAGCGCGTGTGCATTTTGGAGACACAGATACAGCAACACAGGCCTTTCCCTGACACCTGAGCACTGACTTTGTAGTTGTATCTATCAGAGAGGTGGAAATTGTCAGTTTGGATCGTTCCCAAGGTCCATTTACTCCACTTGCCTTCTCTGACAGTGGCAGCACCAGATGCTTTGCAAGAAAGTGAGAAAAATCCCTTGAGTACTGCAAGCTGGGCAATGCCTCAGATCTGGGAAGGTATCATCTGCCTTATTATCTGCATTTTCCTATCCTTCCAGCTGGTTTTCTGCCCCAATAGAAATGTGTGTGTTTTCCATGACTGTGAGACAGCTTTTCTAGGAGTTATTTCTCTCCTTCAGCAAAAAAATAGGGTTCCTGAATTTTTGGTTGAATAGATGCTTCTGACCTGTTGCATCAGGCTTCTCCTTACTCAGACACATCTCAGACCTCGTCTCACACAACTTCCTATTTAAAAATACATTTAGCAGCTACGTCTGCAACAGAAAGGACAAAGGCAAAGGCTTATTGCTTGCCTAGAAACACAGAATTTTTCATCTGTCTATCCTGATAAACTACTGCAGCTGAATAGCAAATGAAATTCAAGCATTTTTCCTACTTCTCTTCCTCCTAAGCAATCATCCTTGCAAAAATTAGCTGTGTGGATGCTCACAGTATTTAAGATCATGGTCTGCTCAAAGGTGTTTTCTGAAGAGAAAGGAAAGTTCTGCGGAGAGTCTCAATTCCTGGTGACTGGATTTTATACAAGACCCTTCTGCGGCATTATCTGGATAAATTACAACTCTAAATTTTCTCAGAGGTCATGCATCTTTGTACTGGCTTTGTATACCCTTTTCTTTAAACTCTCTGACATTATGCAACCTTTTTGTACCACCTCTCATCAGCACAGTATCTGAACACTTCTCACATAAAAAGTAAGAGTGAATGGAAACTTCAGTTAATTCTTCGTGTTTCTTGCACTTCAGGGTAAAACTTTAGCTTTGATGGAGGTCTTATTTTTTATTTCAGATGTTACTATTTCTTCTTCATTTAATATTGCTTGATTGAAAGTGCTTTACTGAGCAGAAAAGTTGTTCCTAAAGCTGGGACTCAGGGCAGGACAAATCTCATCACTACCAGACAGAACAAGGATATTTGCAGGGTTATGGTACACAGGTGGGAAAAAGATGCTGGTAATCC
Organism: Phalacrocorax aristotelis; assembly: GCF_949628215.1. Lineage (NCBI taxonomy): Eukaryota > Metazoa > Chordata > Aves > Suliformes > Phalacrocoracidae > Phalacrocorax > Phalacrocorax aristotelis. Next base: position 12,093,611 of record NC_134288.1, on the reverse strand, counting down.
AGAGCAGAATCCCAGAACCACAGCTTGAAGGTAGTTGAGCACAGCTGGAAGGACCCAGGACAAATAGCAATAAGGAAAGAATAGGAGAGCTGACGGAGACAGTGCTAAATCCACTCAGGAAGCCCTGTCTCCCGTGTGTCACAGGCAGATGTGGTGAGTCATCATCCTGCTGTTGGGGAAGCAGAGCTATAGCTACATACATATGCGTCCTAATACTCAATTTTCTAGTTCCTGCCAGAGCATTTGACTAGAGCCCTTTAGACTGTTTAATTCAGTTTTGCAAATATATCCTACCCCAGTGGTCTAGTGAAACAAAAGCTTATGGCTTTCTTCATTGCCGAAGGCCTTGAAATTCAGCACGGCAACTTCATTACAGAATCAATTTATCAGATTACATTAGAGTCCTTCAGATTTGAAAAACGGACACCTGGTGAGCTTCTATGTTACATTTCCAAAACTTCTTATATTTAGCAGCATTTTCAATAAGTTTGTTGGCAAATTAATTGGCAGTGTGATTAAAGTCTTATTCGGGTACCCTATATAATGATTCAAGCACCCATATGAATATCTAATGAAACATGAGATTAGACTCACTATAGAAGAGAACAGGAACAGTGACTGGAAATGTTTGCTTGGATTTTTTCTTTTGAAATGAAAGTTCTTGCCATGTTCTACTACCCAAAAATTTACACATCTCTGCCTCTAATACTCTAATAAACATTTGCCTTGCAAAACATCCAGACTTAAGGTTAAATTATTAAGTACAACCCCAGAAGATATAATGGAGGTTACTGCCATGTTTACAAGCTCTGATTTTCTTTTGAAAAAAAAAGAAAGTCTTTCCATCTGGTGTTTTCAGTCTGCAGGCCCCTGGCTTGCTTAGTGAAGTACCGGACAGGCAACAGGTAACCTTCAGTTTATTTTCAAACCATCCAGCCTCTAGAGAGCTGTGTACTTAAAATACCTCCAAAACATTGTTTTTCCCTCTACCTACGTGGCCTGAAAAAAAGAAGAAAATCACCAAGAAACAAATTCCCCTGCCCACTGTCTAGATTTGTTTGGGTTCCTCCTGCTCAGTGCCACCTCTCCCACCCACCACAGGATCCATTAGGACCAGAACTAGCAGGATTTTCTGAAGGGAAGCACCCAAGTCATTCATCGGACAGAGGAGAGGTCCAGCCTTTTTGCTCAGGTGGGAGGCTCTAAGGCTCAAATTCCCCCTCTCCTTTTGCTTTGCATTTAACAAGTAATCCCCCCTGTTATTTCTGGCATCCCTGGTTGATAGCTTAGCAGGAATCATTCTGTGCCTGCTTACAGAAAGGTATGCACAAAATACCTAATGCCCTCTGGCTGTAACTGAAATCACCTAATCTGCAGACACCTTCCTCGTAAACAGCCTGATCAACAGTCCACAAACGTCTGTGGAACGTCTTCACCAATTTTACTAAATCCCAAGCTTGGATGTGGCTCCTTCTTCTGGAATTTGGCATGTTGAGCTCATACCCATCGTAGCTGTCTAATATCACAAAGCACCACCAGCCCTTCAGTACCAGCCCTGCTGGCAGCGTAAATGCAGATAACAATCACCAGTCTCAGGCTACACAATAAAAAAAAGTGATGTTAACTGCCCATTAAGCCTGATGAGCAGGACTTATCTTCCCGATTAAAGGAATAATAAAGTAGTTCTGGATTTGACGAGCGCAACTGTTGTTGCTACAGAGCTCAGGTGCCAGGCCCGAGCAAAGCCTCCTTGTTTTTATTTCCAGGCGTACGAATTAACAGCATTTTCCCTGCTCTCCTTGCTGCCCACCAGGATCACACAGGCACTGCAGGCATCACGGAGCTGCTGTCACTGGTGCCACCCAGTACCAACCATCCAGCCATGGTAACACAAACGCAGAGCTGCTGCTGCCATGCCAGGGCTTCCGATTTTCCTAGTGAGTTGATTCCAGTGCAAAGTTGCTGTCATTAAAGCCTGTTATTTTCACAACGCATCCACACAGGGCACGTTGTGCAATTTCCCTCTGTATAGTAAACTCGTTATCTCAGTGCTCTGTCTGTCTGATTCACGTGGACGCTGGTGAGTAGTTTGTTACAGGAACAGAGAATGCAAAATCAGTATCTAGGAGGGCTTTAAAACTGAAATAGAAACATATTCTCAGCAAGGGAATGGACGAAAGATAAGAATGAGAATGGAGCTGTGGGAATACCTGAATCCCGCCCCACTTGGATATTTAATGTGGTATTAAAAAAGGCAGTTATGGGTTTTATTCTGTTAGTTCATTTGTGAAAGATGGGGCGTTCTGATCTCTGAAACCTTTGTACTCCTTAGTCTGTTATTATGAATTTTTAATTAATACAAAGTATTTTAAAATCCTCTAAGGAGGCTTTATTCTCTGCAACTTGTTTGTGGTAAAAACTGGAGAAGGTGCTTTAGAACAGGCTTCCTACCAGTAACAGTCCAGCAGGACCAGGAATAAATGCATCGCCATGGGATAGTTTGTAATAACAGCTCAGAATCCAGACCCTGCTCTTCCCAGCAGAGCAGCTCCTAAAACAAGTCTCCTCCAATCAATTTTTGTCACCTCTTGTGGCCATTCGTTTGGAAAACCCTTGCAGCTCTCAGATAAACCAGTTACAAGAAGCTCTGATGCCTTTTAATAAGGAACAACCCAGCAACAGTGGGAACAGAGCACCCGCTGTCCAACACGCAGGAAAAGGTGGGGGCAACAGTCACTTCCAGATTCACGGTCCCAGCTGTACCCACCAGCCAGGGCAAGGTGTGAGGAGCGGGTCCCAGGGAGCGCTCAGAACTGGACAGCCTGCTGCTACAGGAACAAAGGCACCTCCAGGGGCTGTTTCCAAATGACTGCTAATGCAACAAAGGGGAATAAAAATAAGTGGTTTGCACATAAAACAGCAATCACAGGCAGTTCTACTTAAATGCTGTGAAACCAAATATTTCCCGCTTATGATTATAGCCTATAATGGCATTTCTGAAGGATCTTACTGTGCTGCTGACACAGACTAGAAGTGAATAGGATAGTCCCAGTAAAGCCTGATGTCCAATGGGTTGCTGGAAATTATTTACGCTAAATGGTTCCCTGAATAGCCTGTTTTCCTTCTGCAGAAATTAGGCAGGAGCTCACCTCCAGCGTGACTTGGCTACTTCTCTTTATCTTGCTGTGCTCCCCCACATGCAGCTCAGAGAAACACAAGAGTATTCAAACAACAAATTCTGACAAACTTAGTCACAGGCTTTCATTTAAGGATGTGTGGGATTAATTATATAGGAAAAGTTATACATCAGGAGTTGGAGGCCTGGGGTATTATGGTGAGAAGAAAATCACAGAATATCAGGAAACTTGTTTCCATTAGAGTGGGGAAGCACAGCACGTAATCATCACTTTTACTGCACTTCATCAGAGCCGGCAAGGCTGACACTAGCACACCTCTTGCAGCTTCTCTTTCAAGCTGTAACCCTTCCCGTACCACAGGGCTGTCGGACAATTTCACCCTGCTGTCTTAAACCAACCCAGCGCCATCACTGCTGCTCCTTCGAAACCTCCAATAAAATTGCTTCGTTTCTGCCAAAGGTGCTCTTTTGCTTTATGAGAAGTTCAAGAAAACTGTGTACAGAGACTAAAATCCCATTCCAAGTTCACCTTGAAACTGTTTATTTCTATAGATCAGACATTTTAAACATGTTGTTTGTTGCTCAAAACAGGTTTACTCTAAACACTTCCAGCTAAGCGGTGTCTCTGTGCCAGTATTTCTTTCTAGAGGTAGATTTAAGCATGAGAACTAACATCACATCTTTTCTGATGTTAGAGAAATTTGAGTCCAAACCCAAACTGCCCAGCTAAAATCTATTCCAGCAAGAACACAAACCAGAGTACAACTCCAGATTATAACCCAGTAAACTAGGCATTTGGATGTACCCCAGACTACCTTTTGCACTTCAGTGTCATCCCCTAAAATCAGTGAGCAATTGTGTTTGCTGAATATAAGGTAGTCATAGTGGATGGAGGCTGAAGACATGTAACAGGGTACGCTAGCAAAAAATCTTCAGTCTGGATTGATTTAACAGTTCATGGTCCTCAGAGTGGGGGAGTGGTAAACTGCGAGAAGATTAGAGAACTAAAACATTCAGGCTAGGAAGCATTACTCCTCTGCTCCATTGTGTACAATAATATCACAGAAGGGACAAGTACAAATAAATTCAAAGGTACGTAACCGGTGTTAGTGGTGCTAATTCCTCAGCCACAACTGAAATGGTGTTGCAGAAAGCAAGGAAAGAAATGCTGTGAGAACTTCAAAATCCACTGAATTTCAGGGGATGTAATGCAGGTATCCAACCACCCAGTATCATCAGCAGGACTGCACTTAGCTGCTTGACTGTTCTTAAAAGAAAACCACTCTTTCATTACAAAGTCAGAGCTGTGTTTAATGACTTGTAAAGCTACACCGAATTTTGAAAGGAAGAGACTGTCAGAGTGTACCAAGAAGCCAAGTAATTAGCCTGCATTAATCTTTGGTTGCCCCCAATCCCTAAGGTGACCCAAATTTGTAAGTTACGTGAGCTCTGAAGTCTGTGTAACCGCTGGGTCAAGCCACGCGGATTACAGAGAGTTTTTGTCCTGCGGCTGAATGCAAATGCACAAAAAAATAATAATGATTCTGAAGAACATTCAGGTTTCCAGTTGTTGACACCAACAGAGCTTATAAAGCAGCAAAAAGACAGCTGCTTCCATCAAACAACATCAGTTTGAGATCTGATGCTTGATCCCACTTATCTTAATTATAACCTTTCATTAACTGTCTGAAGAGAAAAACAATTTTAATATAGAATCTCTTGGCAGAAAACTCAATTGAACAGTAAATTGAGGAAAAAATTCAGACTCACAATGCAGTTAATAGCCATAATGAAAAGCTTTTTCCCTCAGCTGCCCTCTCATTATAATAGGTCACAAAGTTTTAAAATTACATTATCTTCAATGATTGGTCATTTTTTGCAATTTAAATAGCAATTGTTAGTCCCAACTGGAAATTAAAATGTAGGGTTTGGTGACAGAAGAAGTTTTTTATATCACAGATATTAATATTACCTCTTAACAGGGTTTAAAAATTTTTGTAGTCTTGTCTTCTTAGATGTCTGAGGAATACAGCAATTTAAACCTCTTGGACAACCCTTGCCCTGTTGTAAATCCACAGAAATGAAACTGCTCCCAGTGCTGTCCACTTGAGGGGTTTCCACTTCTCAGACATGTTGAAGGGTGTTTTGCAAGGGAGCTGGACTTGGATGTGAAACTACCCAAAAGAGCAAGTATCTAAGCCAGAGGGTTTCATCAGATCTGCCTGTAATGAATAAAAAGAAGATAAACAAAAAAAAGCATTGTGTAAAAGAAGGAGCTATGTGGCATGAATCGTACTGCCACATGGCCACAGCACCTCTTTCTGTTTGCACCCCCGTGAATCAGGAGTAACTCCAGTGACTGAACTTAGAACATTTAGGCCAGTGTCATAAAACAAGCGATTGTCATCGTGTTTAATTGTCTGTTGTTTAAAGCACTGTCTGTTGGCAACCGAAGAGCAAAGGGAGCAGCGCACACGGTGTAGTCATTGTTCCAGCAAGCCTGTCGTTTCCATTTTCCGGAAATGCGTTTGTCAGCAAACTTCCTATTATGAACCTGAGTATTACCTGCACTAGAATCAGGAGCTTCAAACAGCCCTTGTCAGAATTCATTCTATAAATTGGTCTGGAAGACAACTATAAAGACACCTGATCAGCAACCCTATCTAATAAAACTGATTAGAAGTGCAGCTTTGCTTGAGCCCCCCTTGATCATGGTGAGAGCAAATAGAAACTGTTCTGAATTTGAACAAAATAGAAACAATCCCATCAGGGCACACAGATAAGGGAATATACAGATAGAAACTGCTGCAATAAAATATAAAGTGGAAATTGAGGTAAGATTATCTTTCTTAACAATGTAGCTAAGTTGATCCAAGAATAACAACTTTAAAAATTCAAAGTGGTGAATGCAACTTATTGTGTTCTTGGGTTCCTCTTCCAGAACAGACTGCAGATATGGAAGAAAATTCATCAGCTCTCCCTTACCTCCCCACCTGTGCTGAAGATAAATTAGGCTTCTGCACATGGGTACATAAACCGCTACACATCTTTTGTGTGAAGCTGTTTTCTAAAGGTGGAAAGCTTCCTGCTTCATCCCACCTTTCTTCAAGGAGAATATTCAGATGGAATCAACCAGATATTTAATGCAGAAAAATTAAATGAATGTAGTAGCAAGACTCTTTAAAACAGCTTTAGAAACTGCTATGCACAAATGGGGAGAAGCAGCCACTTTCCGTGTTGTGCCCATGTTTGAAAGCCAGCGCAGATCGTTGCAGCTGGACGCTGTCCAAAAGGCAGTAGCAGATTAAATGTTGTCCTGTGCAAAAGCAGAGCTTCTGAACTGAGAATACCATCAAAATCACCTCTGAGGATGAAAGCCTGGCTGCTGTATAAGGACAGCAGTCCTGTTGGACCCAGGGCTAACTCTACATCCGTGTTTCTATCACTTTCACCGATGAAAAAGCCTTCCCATAAAAAAAAAAAAACAAAACACAAAACCAAAAACCACAATTATGAGACTAGTTTAAAGGGGATCATTTAACAAAGGCAGTGAATGACCCAGCATTTTAGATTTGCCATATGAATTGGTTTTGCCAGCTCTCATTTTAGATCTTTCTCTTCTTTGGCTATTGAGCATTTGGTCTTCAGGCTGAAAAATAAAAGGGACAACAGCAGAACCAGATATAGGGAAAAAATGAAGCATGGGAAAGGCCAGTATAAAAGGGAATTTCTGAGAAACTCAGCTGAGAAGTAGATTTGGTGGAGGGTTCTTGCACTCAACAGAGCTGAATGACTTTGTCCTCTGACCAAGGTCAGGTGGCTCCTCTAAGGTCACATGCCTCTTCCTTTAAAAGCATCAAACAAAACATTGGTGGATGCAAGTTTTCTTCTAAACTTACCACAATTGCAAATTGTAAATACCTTCTATTTTCATGAATAAGTAGAGACTTATTCATTCAAATGAAAAATTGTGGTGATTATGTTTAACATCACCAAAAGTAGAGAGCGCTTCAGGTAATAGCTTCCAGGGAGGGGAAATAAAACACTGGGAATAAAGCCATCCTTTTAATCTTGTAAATATTTATTATCATTACATGAGCAATTCAGAAATCTGGTCTGCAATGTTAATAGGACCCATCATAGTTCACCTGAGCCCCAAATTTCCTATTGTTAAAGCAAAACAGATTTTTTTTATTCTTATTATTTTCTTAAGGTACATTGTACTCTATTATATGGTAAGATCTGTATGGATTCCAAATGAACTTTCATCTGCTTCTAATAGTGAATAAAAGAAGAAAACTTTTGAAAGTCAGAAATATAATGTGATTGAATACTTCCTATGTTAGGGCTGCTAGTGAACCTAGGGCCTAATTCAGTGTCTCTGAAGCTGCCGCAAAAAAACCCCAAAACCCTTCTATATTTTTAAGGTTTGATATCTCTTAGCAGCAAAGAGAGCTGGGAAAAGAGCTGGTTCTGAAATACTTGGGAGCTAGCTCTGACATATAGTAAATGTGGCAAATATAAATAAAACACACCAAATCTTCCTTCACAGGTATACAGTCCCTAAAATATAAAGTGCACAGATACCTGATTTGAGGCACATGAGTTAACAAATCATCCCTCAAACAAGATGACATTAGTAGTTAATAAACGCACTGATTTTGTGTGAATGAAGGGTCAGCTTTGCCTCTCTCCCATCCAGCCAGATCAAGCCACCTTGGCAAATCTGAAAACTAGCCAGTGAAGGCAGATTAGAAAAAAGGAGGATTTTTACCCTTCCTAATTCTTTTGACCATGCAGTAGCATCTCTAGTGTGCTACAGGACCTCCAGGGCCTAAGACTTACAGATCAGCATAAAGTGGCTGGGGAATCACAGAGCTCTGACTTTCCCTAGGATATTCTTAAATTACTTCTCCAACTCCAAAAGGACAATCTGTAGCACATGCTGCTTCTCTGCCTCCCACTTCTAATGGCTTCTGAAGCCAAGAGAAACACCCCCACAGACATCAGTACATTCTGTATCAGCATCTCCTATGGACAGCGGAAGTCCTTTTCTAATGGGAATGTAAGAAAAGTGTGAGTAATTCAGCTCATCAGCAGAGACAGTTTTAAGAATGGGATAAGAGCAAGAGGTACTCGATAACTGTTACATGGACTGGAGGATGAGCCAGTAGCACCAGGATGTGTAGGTGGGATCCAAAGCCAGCCAAAGCATTACGTGCACCTGAGTCTTTCATGCCTCACCCTCCTGTTCCAATCTATAAAGAAAAAGTTAGTGAGATTTTAAAAGCATGCCCCCCAACACACATGATAATATCAAATGGGTATTTTCTTTATAAGTTTCTCACATAGTTAAACGATGAAGTTATCTATTACAAAAGAAATTGGGGCCTTCCTACCATTTAGAAAATTGCTTAAATTTGATACTTTACCTCTGATATCGTGTCAAGGAGCACAAAACCAGCATGAATGGCTGAGGCAATTGAGAAATCCTGAATAGGAGGAGAAGCTCTGTCTCTTTCCAAAAAGCTTACAGTCGCAGCTTGCTGGGAAAAGCTGTGAAATGTGCTAACCGGCTTTGTCGCTAACATGATTATGCAAAGTAGATGATAGTAATAGCGCTGCCCTGCCATCACTTACAATGGCATCTGTTCTCTTTCAATTTTATGTAATTTTCATTGAATTTAGGTCCATCAGGTTGCCCTGCCATAGGATTCATGTGAAAATGAGATCCTTATTCTAAGCAACTGATGCAGTTGAAGAAACAGGAAGTGGTAAGGCTGCTATCCATTACGCAAAGGGAGGAAGATTATTCCAAAAATGCAATGAGACAAAATCTACTTAAATGTGCAAACGTTCAGTTACTTCCATTCCAGAAAAAAATTAAGCACTTCTAAATAAGAGGTCTGTATATCACAGCTGTCCTCAGAATACTCTAACATATGTGTTCAGACAAGAAATATGATATACATGTAAAACTGCTTACAGACCTGACCCAGCAAAGAATCCACTCTGATAGGAATCTGAGCCGGAGTTTGGAGTGAACGCTCACTTCCACTAGCCTGAAATAGCAACTCTGGGGTAGAGGCTCCTGAGCGAAATAAGTAATGGATAAAGCAGAACCAGTAGTTTAAAGATGGGCAGTGATCTTAGCAAAGTAGTAGAACACATTGGCCAAGTCAGCCTGTTTCAATCCACTATAAATTCCTCCAACACCAGAGTTTAATTATGTGGTGATCCTAGTAGGAAACAGTGCAGAAGGTGGCAATTAGAATTTTGGCGTGCAGTAGAGAACTGCTGATCCAGTGGGCAGGTTTATGTAATTAAGTCTCCTGTGAAGATAACATACATAATTTGCCAAACTTTTTAAGCAATAGCTCATTGGCATCATTGACTTTTACATCAACTTATGTCATCTCTGTACAGTTAATAAAATCACTGAGTTACGGTATACAAGCAGGAATGCACTGAAATAAAGGTCTGCCTGCTGAATCAGAAAACAAGAAGTGGCTAAGTATATCAGCCCATCACAAAAAGAATGATTACCTTCGTAGTATTGTTAGCTGTATCTGTTCCTTTTTACAGGAACAGATTTCTATATATATTTATACTTTTATATTGTCATGCCAGTCACGACAGTGTTGTCTACAGCCTTTCTTTAAACCTGTTTATTTATTAGAGGGTTTTTTTTTTTCCTCCTGAGACGCCGTAGGCATGCACATGGTAAAAACTGACATTTCCTTGGCTATGAAGATGGAAACACTTCCAGGCTCCAGATCTAATCCAAATACTTTATATTACTGATAGAGTTACTTTGGCTTTTTTGTGCTGTTTTAGAAGGAATAACTGGCTTTGAAATACGTGGTGTAAATTACAACCCAAAAAGTAAGAGTTGCAGGCCTGAAATACAGTACCCAGCTGTCTCCTGTCTCTTACAGGTGTCTCCTAAACTGCCAAATAAATAGAAACAGGAATACAGTCTATATGAAATTCCACCTTCACTGAAATCAATGGATTTTTTTCCCCTTTGATTAACACTTAAGCATAAGACAACTATTTATTTTCAGTTGGTCTGTTTTAGGATTATTAAAGATAGTGGTGGGTTCATTGAAAATGGTGAAGGACAAAACTCAGAGACTTTAGGCAACACCAGTTGAAGCTGCTCCTGATCCAGAACGGCAGAATTTGTCTGGCTGAAGGCAAACTCTGACCCACATTAAGAGGATCTCCTCCTACCAATAGAACCACTGCAAATATACTGATGATTTTGGAGAATCCAGTTTCTTCTCCATGTGATGGACTTCGCTCCATACCCAGTGAGGAATTTGGCTCAACAGATAAAGCTCTGTCATCAGATATGTTGGTTTATCAAGCATTCCCTACTGTGAGTAATTATATTCTTTGCACATGAGGATAAACCCAGAATTATGCAGTGCTGGTTTGGTTCTATAAATCAAAGGCAGGCTTGAAATTCTGGAATCAAAACAGAAGTGTTTGCAAAACAAAACAGGAGACAGGACAGGCCTGTTTTTCATGATTAATGAGGAAAAAAGATCCTGTTACTAGCACTTTGTGGACTCTTGTTTCAGAGACATGCTGAATCTAGAGACATATTTTTACATATCAGACAAGTTCAGGCGTTCTTTAACAAGTTACTTGGCTTAAGCCTGGATGGTGCTGCTGACTTACCATCATTGCAAGCCAAATTTCAAACTAACACGTCGTTTCCACAGCTTTCTGTAACAACAGCATTGCCTGGCTGGTGGCAGCTGCAGTTTGTTCCTAACACATTACTGTTTGCCAACGCACAGGGTCCATACTAGGAAGCAATCCTAAACATCACCCAGAAGTTGTAGCCTAAGAGATGATACTGAAGGGCATCCGTGAATACTCTCAGGTAGTCGAAGTTGGAATGCAAAAAAAGGGCCCTGACGTAACGTCCCAAACCCTTGACTGGCACAGTTCTGTCAAGGTTGTAGTTGTTAAAGGAGTACACGTACTTCAGGAAAATCAGCTGCCACCCTCCGCCTCAGCAAAAGGCCGAGTGTGGTCATCATTTTAACGTCAGCTAGCCAGGTTTAGTGCTTGTCTGCTTTCCTTCTGAAGATCCTTTGTGTTTATGCTGACTCTTTTTTATTTTAAAAAGTAGTTTTTTTGTTTTGAAAAATTAATTTTAAAAATATGTCCCCATAGAAGAAAATGATGATCTGAACAATCCTGATGACAACGGTGAAACTATCATGAAGGGAACCCCTTCTAGATTTATGCTGACCAGCGGGGCTAGTGTGAGCTTAGTTTGGCAGGCACTTTAGGCACTATTGATAAAAATCACCTTCAGTAAAACATGATGTGGTATTCCCATGTTGGCTTGGGATAACCAGGCATCCATGAACTGATTCTCGTGCTCACCTTGAACTGGTTCATTCTAAATTCACTGGTTCTTCTTTACGCTTCTCTGAAAACCTGGGACATGACGGATTTATTAAACGGAGAAATCAGTAGGATGGCTTTTTCTTTCCTGATCCCCACTCTGCACTGGGATATTTTGAAAAGTAACAGCACAGTAATGAACACCTCTGTGTGTGCTTAGAGACAATTATTTGCACTGTTTTCAATCCATTTTTCAAAGGCTATGTAGCCTCTCTCTGCTGGGAGAATGAGCACAACCAATCACAAGGGAAAAGTTCAGTTCAGGAACATATGTCTCAGCAAGCAGAAGGTATCCTCTGTCTGACAGCTGCTTCCCCCCTCTTTGCTGCATCTCATCCCCCTCCCCCCCCCCCCCTTTGAATTCTATTCCATATTTTTGCCCCTGTAAGAAGCCATTGAGGCCAGATCTGAGAGTGATGTCCCCATTCAATGTTCTTGTTTCAAATAACCAAACACACCTTTTTGCTAAGAACTTGGGTAATTTGAAAAAAGGTGGGACCTATCTCCTTGCCAGGGGCCGGAAGAGGCAATGCCGCTCTAAAGGGCTGTGTGATAAGACTCTAACAAGAAATAGGTTTATCTTTTTCGGTTCTTCCTCCTTGACAGGTTTAATGGGGAGAAAAGCACATCTATATCAAACTGCCTTAACTGATTTATTAAAAGATGTGCAAAATGATCAAGCTCCAACTTTTGGACAATTCCTTGGGTAGCCCTGTAAGCAAAACTTCCTACAGGTTTCACACTGAAAGAACAGATTGTGAAAGCACAGGTAAAGCTTACAAATCAGATCAGAACGCCTCTTTCAGGAGGTCCTCCTTAGTCAGAAAGGACATTATATTTGGAAATAATAAAATATGTCAAGGCACTGAGATTGCATATCTTGTAGGAGGATTTATGGACCTGAGAGTCATTTGGTGCGGGACTATGTATGTACTTCTGCATGTAAAAACTATATATGCAGTGAAGATGTCATAAGAGTTGCTAATTCGCCAATCTGCCAAAAAGGAAACCCAGCTATGGCTAGTGACACACCTCAGCATCAGATGGCAGCGAGTGCTGAGCACATCCATCAGCTTTAGCAGGGATCCCGGTCCATCAGCTCCAGCAAACTGCAGTACTTGTCCTTCAACTTCTGTAGAATAAAGCCAGTGATGATCTCCAGGGGTCTCAGAAGCTTTCATTCACCTATATAAGAAAAATTATTTTAGATTCTGTATCAAAGATGTACTAAAAACCCCAAGCAAAGGTTAAGTGACTGGTTTTAATGCAAAAGTATGCAGATTATATTCTTTTACAAATGTTCATGTGGCATACCAAGTTATCCAGGATTCGGAATGAAGTTTTCACTTTGTTAAGGGCACCAACACATGGTGTTCTAAAATAATGACAGAAATAGTTGTAGCCATATTGCTTATCCCAGAAATCCAACACTTCTAGAGAGAATGCCAAATGCTGGGCATATTTCTCAGTTGTTCAGACTGCAATGTCTTATGAAATCCCAGATCGGGGGGACACGACCTGATCCAGCAAAGGGCTGAGAGCACCCTTAGTCGATATAACAGGCAGCCAGGTTTTGAAGGCTGAAAGCAGCCCAGAGAGTGGGAAGGAAAAGAGGAACTAAATTGTGCATGTCTTACATTGACGGTATTTGCTTAAAGCCAAAAGTAAGATTTAAACTTGAGCGAGAGGAGGGTAAATTTTTCAGAATCTGAAAAATCTGTTCAACAAGGGGGAAAAATGTCTAAAATTTAAAGAGAGAAAGATGTAACTCTGGTCCAAATCCAGGCAGAGGCTGTATGTGGCATTATTATAGTCTCGTGTATGTTTCCGAGAGACATTGAAAGAGACAAGGAAATTTAGACACAGGAAAACATAATTATTTGTGACTCAAACAAAATAGCAGACAGTTTATGCACATACTTTTCCTGTTGAATTAACATTATTCTACTAAATTAAATTATTTTCATGCACTATTGTACTTTCAGAGGTAGCCATATGTTTTTTTCACATTGTTTCACATGCTATTTTTTTTAGTCATCAGAACTTAATGACATAAAATTGCTATCTGATTTGACACAGTTATTCCCCCTTGATGATACTCTTTAAGTAGAAGCATAATGTGACAGACAAGAGTGCTGAAGCTCAGTGTTTCACACAGACTTAAAAATAATAAAACAAAATTTATTCCTGCAAAACTTTGGAAACTATTCTACGGAGGAACAATTTTTCTACTCTGTAATTTATTTGCTTTTCTTTCTTCATTTCTCTACATCTAGAAGCAAGTGTATGAAAACAGGAATTTAGGTGATCAGGAACTCATTTACTCCTGCTGTGCAGTCATCACAGGAAATCATAACCCTCTCTTTTGGTAGCAGCTTAAGACTAGGGAGCAGCATAGATCAAACAAGCATTGGAAGACTAAATAGGTCTGAGAGCCATTCTGGATTTAGGGACGGATTCAACTGGAAAAGCATGCAGACTTGTATTCGAGGTTGGCAAATTCTTGCTGACAGATAATTTTGGCTCAAAATGAGGAAAGTAGTGTGAAGTCTTGAGCTGTGTTAAGGCAGGTTCAGAGCAACCAGGACGGGAGAGACTCCTTTCCATTTTGAGAGGCCAGCCTGAACCCTGCTGGAAATAAGGATTTGTATCCAGGCATCTGTACCCAGGATCTGCACCACCTAACCTCCCAAGGCGTCACACGTGAAGTTTTTTGTTTAACTCATTCCAAATGTTTACTTAATGTTAATCTGGTTTCAGTATAAGCATGACATCAAGCCCCAGAGAACAATAAAAGTCAAGTTAATTCTTTGGGTATCAAAGGTACAGAAAGTTTTACATTTCAGAAGATTGCATTTTTCCCTTCCTACTTTTTATTATTTGGATCATTTGCATGAAAATAACATCCCTTTGCTTGTGAATTTTTGCCCCCATCGCTTTATTATTCACTGAGAACAGTTGTTCTTTGCATATATCATTGTCATTTGCTATTGAAATAATTTCAGTATCACAAAAAGGATGAAGATTTCAAGTGAGGAGTGAGTGATAGGAAAAGCTAATCACCTAAGCAACAGAAGTCCTGTTTCATGCCTCCGTGTCTAATAATACCTAACAAGGCTAAAAACCTATCACCGAGGGAATGATACATTCTCTTTGTTCCCAAACAAAATGGTTTTTTACGCCTTAAATAATTGCCAAAGCTGGTGGGTTCTGCATTTTTCAAGCGTGCCAGGCGTAGTTATTTATTGAGCACCAATGTCATGGTGATATAAAATGATGCTGTTGTGACAAGGACGAGTGGTCCAGGGGGTTTTGCAGCGCTCGGCACCCTTCCCCAGCGCCCTCTTCCACCTTGGCGGCTCCTTGCACCAGTGGACGGGCTGGGAGGGTGAGCCTCGGGCCCCGGTCCGACCCCCCAGTGCCGCCGGGACAACCCTCTGGTCGTCTCAGATGTAGGACAGGCCGAGGGAGGCCACTGGGGAAGATGCCGTTGTGCTGCCTCCGTGACCGGTCCAAGAATCTCAAAACCCAGAGACCAGAACTAAGAAAGCTCGGCAACGGCCGATGAGCAGCTCCTCGGAGGCTCCCGGCGGCCTCGCCCCGTCCCCGAGGCCCCGGGCTGCCTCCCCGCCTCACGCCGCCGACGTCGGGAGCGCGGCCCGGCCCAGCCCTGAGGCAAACCCCGCCGGGACCTCCCCCTGCTCCAGGGGCGAGGCCGCCGAGCGCCCTTCCCCGCCGCCCCGCCTCGCCTGGCCCCGCCCGAGCCGCGGCCCGCCACCCCCTCCTCCCGGCCGGCAGGAACTGCTGCGGGCGGCGGCACGGGCCGGGGCGGCCGGCCCGGGCGGCGCGGCCATGGGCGAGGCGGAGGGCGGCTCGGCCGGCGCTGTGGAGAAGCCGCCGCTGCCCGCCGCGGCGGTCGCTGCCGCCGTTGCGGCAGCCGCGGCGGCAGCGAGCGCAGCCCCGGAGCCCGGCGTGCCGGCGGAGGAGGCGGTGGTGGTGTGGAGCCCCGAAGTGGAGGTTTGCCTCTTCCACGCCATGCTGGGCCACAAGCCCGTAGGTGAGAGCAGGCCGCGGCCGAGCCGCGGCCTCGGGTGGCGGCGTTGGCGGGGGAGGAGAGCCAGGCGCTGGGTCCCGGCGGGGGGCCCGCCGCGGGGCTGGCGGCCCGGCCGCGCTGCCGTGCTGCCCCTAGCGGCCTCCCGGGCCCGCTCCCGCCGCCGCAGCCGGCCCAGGGCCCCGGGGCTTCTCCCGAGCGTGGTGGGGCCTGCGGGGAAGGAGGCGCAGAGCTCTCCCGGCCTCCTCAGCCGCCCCTCCTGCGGGCAGGGTGCCAGCCCTCCTTGCTCCCCTCCGTCTTCCTTGACCTGCTGCCTTGTGCCTCCCTTCGGTTGTTTTTCGCTCAGCCTCTCTGAAAGCTCCGGCTGCGGCCACATGTCAGCGTTGCCCAGTGGGGCACCCTCAGCCCTCCTCCAGAGCAGCACCTGTAACGTAGGGTGAAATACCTGCCAGGCAGGGCTGCCCGGGGTGCCCTGTGGCTCTCCCATGCCGTATGATCTCCCTATAACGACAGGATAGGATGCTTTTTTTATTTGTGTGGCATAAGTAAAACTGTTAGCAGTGTTAACTGCACCAAGTTCTTCCCCCAGGTGTGAATCGCCATTTCCACATGATTTGTATCCGAGATAAATTCAGTCAGAATATTGGACGGCAGATCTCTTCCAAAGTGATTTGGGACCATCTGAGCACCATGTATGATATGCAGGCTCTTGTGAGTATAAAGGGTTGATGCAGCCACATTCTTATTTCTTATAGTTCAGGAGTTTTGATAGGCCAAAATCACCGGGCCTGACGTACCTTTCATGTTACTAAGAATCACATGTCGTTCCAGTGAGCTGATGGGGTTTTCACCATATAAAAGTACATTAGGTGGGAAACAATAAAACCTGCAGTGGTTTGTGTTTTGGGTGGTGGTTTGTTTCTTTTTTTTCCATACTGTATTCTGACTTTGTGTATTAAAGTTGACTAAATTCTGGTCTAGAAAAAATTTAAGTAGATATTTTAAGTGTCAGATAAGGAGGTTATATGTGTTTACATAAGAATTTGCCATGTTTGGGTTCCAGAAATGATCTCAAATGGCCATGAGTGTTGATCTCTGATACCTTGACCTTAGTAATCAGTTTGGCAGCGGGAGCCTCCTGAGTTTCTAATGTCTGAAGCGTCTTGTTAAGAATTATTGAGCTACTAATTGCATGTAAAATACAACTTGAGATTGCACTTCTAAATCCAAAATAAAGTTTTTACCAAAGTCATTCATGGAGATCTTTCTTTTCTTTCTAAGCACGAATCTGAGATTCTTCCGTTCCCTAATATAGAGAAGAATTTTGCTCTTCCTGATGAGATGATTCAAGAGGTGAGAGAAGGTAAGATGTGAGAGCAGACTCTTATTCTTGGTTGCTCTAATCTCCTCTCAGAATGGGTAGTTTCACACAACTCAATCCAAGGCCGTTCTTTCAGACTGGTGTGTGAGGTGTGTCAGGAAAAGGAAGAGTTAAACTTGTATCTGTTTATCTCATGAATTTTCAAATGAGCTGAATGAAGGAAACTGTCCGGGAATGGATTGCACTGCGTGTACTGTTCATGTTCTCAGTATCAGCCTCTGGGATTGACCACAGTCCGAGGCAGCCTGGCAGGAGAGAGGCCTCTGGTCAGATACCACACAGTGTCTCTCATATTCTTCAATATGATGTAGATGGGATGCTCATACAGCAAGAACATGTTCTCTTTATCCACGTGGATTCAACTTCTCCTGGGTGTATGCACGAGATCTGTGTGCTTCCCTGATACTGGTTTGCAGAGTGAAAGGCAAAATGTGATTCTCTGCAAGGTGATTAGTGGTTTATTGTGAGTTTTTTGCACTTTGTTGAGGCGGCTGTAATACTACATCAGACCATAATTTTTGCTAAAATAGGTGATCTGCACACTTTTATGTGGTTCATTTTGTAGCGAGATCATTTTTTAAAGAGTAGGAGCTATAGGGCTGATGAAAATAACATTTTCTGTGTTTCATTTGTATTTAATATATCTGTGATAAAATTTTCTGTAGGAATGATGATTTCAGGCAGTTAAATAGCAATTCAGCTAATGTTTAAGAATGTACACCCGGAATGTATTTACTGAATAGCTGCAATTTCAGTAGCTGGAGAAACTTGCTTTTTGGCCATGGACTTATACCTTATGCTGGCATAACCAGGTCATTTTTAGGCTATTACTATTTTTAATACAGTTCATATGTCTTATTTTTAAAATCATTACTTGTTTTTGATGTCCAATGCTAGATTTTTCATGAGGCTTTTTTTTTCTGTAGTTGCACTGAAACTGATGGAAAACAAAACGGGTATGAAATGTTCAGAGGTGTTTGTATAGATTCACAGTGGTTTCATTGCACTGTGAAATCATCTCTTTGTGTTTTTCCCTTCTTGTGATTCAACTACTTGGTTCTTCCAACTCTCGCTCGTGCATGACAAGCCTCTCTTTACTGTCTAATCTAATAGAAACCTCCAGCAGTGTGACAGGAATCTTAGGCTGAGCAGTGAGAGCTAGATTTTCCAAGTTCATCCATGTGTGTGTTACCGTTACCGTTACCCAAGGAGGGAACTAGGAGGTTCAAGCATCTGCCAAATTAGTTCTTGTGATGTTTTAAACTGTAGTGGAATGCTTGTCAATTACTAGGTACACTAAACTTTACACTAAAAATTCAGTATAAAATCATAATATAGCTAAGACATTGCGATACTTTTTGCTTATTTAGCATTTCACTTTCTTCCTGTTAATAATTCAAGTGGAACTTCTTGCCGTGAGACCTCACCTTGTTCAGTGCTTTACGTGATGTTCATAGTACGCCTCGGCTGTTAGCTCCGTTTGCTTTCACAGCACTGAGGAACAGCTGAATGTTGCACTGAATAATTGTTAACATTATGCACATACGCTGAGGCTACTAATGCAGAAAAAATACGTACGGTCCTTTAAAACCATCTAAGCACTGCCTAACAATCCTTTCTGTAGGAAAAGTGTTGATAGAAGAAGAAGTGAAAGAGGAAATAAAAGAAGAGATGGAAACGCATGCGGGTCCAGAAGAAGGTAAATTTGTAACTCTCTACTGTGTAATACGAGATTAAAAACCAACTGTAACTCCAAGAAATTAATGTTAAAATGTAAATGCCAAATACGGTGTACATTGTGATTTGTATTCAGACTCAGCATGTGCTCATGCCAAGAACTAGGATGATTTCAGAATGCACAGAGTAAGCAGTTGCCAATGTCTGATACTTTGAAAGATTTCTCCTTTGCTCCTAATTCATACGTGCAGAGTTGTATAGCTTTGGAGTTTTTTGGTTTAAAGATGTACTTGACAAAACCCCGGGAGTCTGAAGTAATCTGAGGATCTCTGAAATAAAGTTAAGTCCAGGTTTAGTGAGCCTAAATACTCTGTGTTAGGATCTTTATAGTCATGGGGGAGAATAGGGCCTATAAATCAAAAGGTTGTAAGATTGTATGCTTAAATGGGAAGGCAGGCAGAGTGGTTTGTTTTATTTTATTTTATTTGCATTATCTTGCTTCTTATAAGGCTTATTTTCCTAACACTTTGCGGTAGAACAAAGTCAAATGTGAACAATAGAGATCCTGCTATTTACTGTAACAGACAAAGCCAACTGTTAACTAAATAGTTCCATAATATTTATATCACAGAATAAGTGGTGTTTTAAGATTGAGTGTAATAAAAGATCTAAAAATGTATTTTAAAGATATATTAAATTTCACATTTTGGGTGTTCAGTTTTCAAATCTATTTATAATACCAAATGTAATGACTGTTGCTGATCATAAACTTCATAGATTGGTCCTCTGTTCTGTAAGTGTTCTTATTAAGTATTTTAATTTGAAGTGCTGTTTAATTCCACTTAATTTCATTTTTAGCCTGTCAAATTACATGCCTGTCTTTAAAGCAAATAATAAAAGCAAGATGTGCCTTTCTTACAGAAGATTTTTCCTTTAAAAGTGAAAGTAATACTTAAATGGTGGTTAAATATGCTGAGAATTGACCGGTTTGAAAAGTTTTATGTAATATAAAGAAATTTGATATCACTTCTTGTTTGCCTATGTGTATGACTCTGATCTGGAATCATTACTTTGATCCTATTTCAGTTTTTGCACCCTCTGGAAGTTTAGGAAAAACAACTGAAAAGCCAAGCAGCAAAGAGAAAGAGAAAACTTCATCAGATTCTGGGTCCAAAGAAGGATCTGATAAGAGGAAGCGCAACAGAGTCACTGAAAAGGTCTTAAACGCAAACAGTAATCCTTCCAGTCCAAGTGCTGCAAAACGACGCAGAACATAAAGCAAGCTGTGAAAGAGAGAACTAATAAACTATGGAACATGAGGAGGGAACAGTAAAAACGAGTAGCAGGATAGTCGCTTCACAAACTTTTTGAGAAAGGAAAAGGTATCTGAGCCAGGTATTTGAAGAATCTGCACATTGGCTTTACACATGCAGGACTTTGTCTTTCATAACGTGTCGTCAGCGCGAGTAGCTGAGCGATGGCTACCTTCTCAGGGCGCCGGGGAGAAAGCTGGCAGCGTGCAAAGGTTATGCGTATGTAACAATTCCGGTGGTTGCATTTCAAACGAGTAACAGGCTCTGTGTCAGCAGAGTTTGTGAAACAAACACTCAGTGAAAAGCGTAGGTTATTTCTATAAGTTTTGGGTCGTTTTTTCTGCCTTTGCGTTCTTGCTGTCTTTGCATATCACAGACCTTCTGTGAGTAATGTTGTCTGGCCATTTTACTTACTGCAAACGTAACATTTGTGTCAAATGTCTGAATTCATCAGGCCAGTAAAACTAAAATGACTTTAAATACAAATAACTACTGAGTTGAAGTACTCTTTCGCTCTGTTTGCTGGAGGAACCTTTACTTCTTTCACCCTTAGTGACGTAACACTTTTCAATCTTTCTAAGTTTATATACCATAAGTGAAGTGAAAATGATAGTGCCCCTAGAAGAATAACAAGTATCCTAAATAAAATATCCAGTGATGTCACGTGGTTTTGTAAGGGCTCAGCTGAGCTGCGCATGAACCTGGAGATGTTGCTTTGTCCATTTGTACTATAGTAGTATACAAAGTGGGGTTTGTACTTCATTATTTATTTTTTTAAAGCAGTTTTAGTAGATGTTAATGGAATTGGTATTCCAAATGTTAATTTTGTTCTACAACTTAAGAATCTTACTGACATTGTAATGCTTATCTTTTATATGCTAGAATATTAACATTTGATAGAAGTTACTATTTTTGTGTTGTGACAAGATGGACCGCGATCAACAAGCACATGTTGAATGGTGAATGAGGTAGGCTGAAATGTTACTGAATTTGTTTCACCATATTAACTATCAGTTAATAAAAAAAAGAATTACTTCTTAATCTGCCAGTATTGCCTTCAGGGTGAGGAACTAGGCATCTACTAGTTTTTGCTTTTATTCTAGGTACGTAGCCAAGTTCTTGTCTGCCTTATTTGTTTAATTTGTTTTATACCAAGAATAAATTTGACTTGTCTTTATTTTACTAAATGGTAATTGTTGCATAAATTGATTAAAATTTGGCCCAGCTTATTTTGAAAGTTGTTTAGGTATCTTGTGTCTTGAGTGAAATTGGTCAAAACTGCCTACCTGGTGGGTTTTCCCCTTTTTTTACTAACTTTGTCTGGATCTTAGGATCTGCTACCCTGTTATTTCTGTAAGTTAACTGATAAGAAATCCTGGCCTGAGGAAGCAGATAGGTTGCTGTAAGTCTCCCGCATAGAGGATTTTCTCTGTTCTAACTAGCATGATGCAATTGTGAAGTACTGACTTGAGAAGACAAAGCTTTTGTTGCAGTCTTGGAAGCTCACCTGTTCACCCTCTGATACTCACTGGTGAGCGCTGGAAGGTCAGAACTCCATAGGGATGGCTGCTATAACCACTTTTACAGCGCGATGCAAGCTCACTGTTCTGGGGTCTGAAATAGTGGGGCATAAATTCTGAACCAGAAGGTATGAAATGCCATGAATTGAGTGCTGTGCTCTGAGCGATAAGCCTTGCAAAAGACAACCTGCCTGCTGGAGAGCTCCGTGGGGCTCTGGTTCGTGGGAGAGATGCTACAGGTGTCTTGGCGCTTTTCAGGGTGGGTAGAAATCAAACTATTATAGCCTTACGTGAGGAATCTCCTGGTTTTAATTTTGACATTCAAGAAGAATGCTCAGTTAATTTATTTGTTGGTACTGTCAAGTTGCAGAGGTTGTAATCATATATCACTTACAGATCTATCTTCTGTGCGATGTGATAAAAGGTGAATGCCTCCGAATTCTTAAGGAAACAAGAAAACTTAAAAGTGCTGTTTGTTGTGTTGTGATCTACGTAGATCTCGTCCATAAAGTGCAGATTTTCTAACTTGCAAGTCTCACGGCCTTGGGGGTAAATCCTTTTCATCCAGGGGATTCTAGTCTAAATTTTTTTTGCTATACCAATGAAATGGTTTTTTTATAGCGTGAAGTAGAAGTGTGTCAACATTAATGTGTACAACACTAATGTGGTACAATCTCTCGACACCATCCTTGAAGCTGGAAAGGTCCACTTGGGATTTCAGGGTCAATCCAGCAATATGAATTTTTTTTAGGAATTTGTTGGTTGCAAAGTTAGACATTTGGAAAACACAAATGCTCTAAATGACCCGACTGCTGCAGCTCTCTTTTCCTCCCTTCCCTTTCACCGAGTCCTGGCTTCTTGGGAGGATTGTTGTGTTACTCATTTTCCTGTAAGAGGAATATTCCCTCGCTCAATGGAAGGGGTATGTTTTTGCCGTGTGAAGTTGTTGCATCCTCAAGTTCTACTGAACTCCTTGCTCTGTGAGGAAGAGGAAGGCTCCCACAGCTCCGCTGTCTCGCGCGGCCTGGGGCGGAGAGGGGTGCACAGCCTGTTCGGGACCCCTCACCCCTACCCAGCGCCGGGGTGGATGGGAAAGAGCAGAATTACGTTTCCTCCTTTTATTTTTTCCCCTCAGGAGGGCAGCGGGAAGGACTCCGGGAGACCCGGCGGCGGCCCCGGCTGCGTGAGGGAAGGGGGAGACGGAAAGGGGCGGGCTGGCGCGGGGAGGGCGGGAGCGCGCCGGCCAATGGGGCGCGGCGCCGCAGGAAGGGGGCGGGACGAGCGTGCGCTTCCTGCCCCCACGTGGCCTGGCTTTGTGCTGGGCGCGCGGCCCCGCCGCCCCTTTCGCTTTCCCTTTCCCCTTCCCCTTCCCCGCTCCCATGGCGGCCTGGCTCGGCTGCAGGGCGGAGGAGGGCGAGGCGGAGGACGAGGCGAGCTGCTGGAGGTACGACTCCACCTGGGAAGAGGAAAAGGAGGAGGAAGAGGATGGCGGCGGCGATGAAGGCGGCGAGCCGGAGGGAGCGGATGCGGCCGGCGGGGAGGAGCTGGTGCCGAGCTGGGCGCGGGGCTCCCGGCAGGCCCAGGTGGGTGCCGGGGGGGCAGGGGTGCCCCGGGGCGGGCGCGGGGCGCGGAGCAGGCCCTCCGGGGCGGGAAGGGGGGCGGAAGCTCGTTCCCCTGCCCGCCCCGAGCCCCGCAGCCGCCCCTGGCCCCTGCCCCGCGCCGGCTGTTGCTCGCTGCAGCTCTTCTCCGTTCAGATATTTAATAGCTGGGTCGGTACCGTGAGAGCTGCTGTAGCCCTTGGGATTGTCTCGGATACTTCGCCTTGTGCGACCGATGTTGCACGCGTGGATCTTCCCAGGCCGCCTGCTCTGTGCTGTCAGGGCGTTTGGTGCCTGCTCTCTCGCATCCTGATTTACTGTCAGGAACTGGAGCAGCTTAAAATACTTACGAGAAATCAAAAGGTTTTTTTTCCCTGGCAGCAATCGCTAGTGTATAATTTTCTCCTCATCTTGAAGTCAGTCCTCAAAGAGAAGAGATGACCTGATCAGGAAAGAGCTCTGGAGGTGGTGAAGGCAGAGGTGTGCTGTGACTTCATGACCCCTTAAGCTTTACTTAACTGCCGTGAGCTGGCCTTTAATATTTTTTTCCCCCCACCCCTCCCTGTGGTCTGGGTACCTCACCCCATAAATACCCCCAGTTCATCTTCTGTGTGGCACCTGCCGGTTCGCCACGTTCTGGTGGCCACTGGGCTTGGTGTTATGACACTGATGTCCTTCAGCAGCTCCTTGCTTTTAAGTTTTTTACTGGCATCCTCATCTTCGTATGGTGGCCTTTTGTACTCTTTCATGCCTTCAATAAGAAGTCATCGCATAACACCTGCTTTCAAAAGTTAGCTGCAAGTTTTTATTTCTTTTAGACATGTTTTTTTTCCTAGGGAACATATTACAAAGCAACTCTGAAAACAAAAAAGATCCGCTGATGCTTTAAAAACTGCAGGTATGTGTGCAGTTGCAATTGCTGAGGTAGTGCTGCAAAATGTGGACGCTTACCTCCAGTGCCTTAGAATAATGTTGATTTGAAATAAAAGGAACTTGTTAGTCTTATGAGGTTCCTATCTTCAGCATCAATGTTTCTGAGTTTGGCGTTGAGCATCAGTAATTTCTTCTACAGCATTGCTTTAGCAAATGCAAACCTGTGTTTTTCGCTCTTTCCTGGGTCAGTCAAAACCCACAACAGTCCTTTAACGTAACTCCTCCCCTTTCTGGGAAACAGAAACTAACCCTTCACTTGAGTTTCATTTCAGCAACTCATCCATAATCCATATTCTTAGAATATAAGTAGCAGATAAAGCTTTCTAATTAATATACTTCTAAAGGAGTTTATAAAAAATTTAAAGTTTAATATTAAGCATTGTTATTAAAATAACCTCCCTTTAAAAAAAAATAAATCCATGCAACGTAGTATTCCAGACACTCATGTCTTCCTACAAAAACACACACCCTATCCTTTGCAAACAAAATCAACGTTTAAATAGAGCGGATGGAAATGCTCATGCATGTCTGTGCATCTTCATGGAGTTCACTGCAGGGACTGTAGTTCGGCCTTACCTGTGCATGTAGGTCTGTGAAGGGTCACAGGTGTTTGAGGAGGAAGAGTTGCAATACTTAAAGGAAGAGGCAGGGATTTCCTCTGAAGTGATTTGCATAGTTTGAGGGCACGCTGTCAGTTTTCTTTTGAACGTGGCTGGAATTCTCGTTTTGTTCACAAGTTCTAATGTCTTTAAAACATTCAGATTATTCTTTTTCAGTGCATTTGTTCTTCAGATTATTTTTTTTCCTTAAAGCAACTTCTAGATTGCCACAATGGTAAAAGCAGGGACCGTTTTTCACTCCAGGGAGTGGACTTTTCAAATTTTGCCTTACAAGGGAGGATGTTGTTCCTGAGAGTTACGGCTTCCGGAATATTGTTCTGTATCTTTAAAGAGGCATTCTTCCTTCAGCGATGAATGGGTAGTCATCTCTGTCAGGGCCTGAAAAATTTTTAAGGGCAATAAGCATGAATACAAAAACTCCCAGTAAATCTTCTGCTCTCCATTTATGCCTTTACAACCTGCCAAAGGCATGAAGCAGGTTTCAAAACTATTTCCTACTTCTGCTTGTTTTGCACTAATTCTCATTCTTCTCCCCTCAGCCAAGATTGTATGCTTTATGACTGGACCTGCTAATGCTTGTGTTCAATACTGAGGTTAGAGGATTTTTTATTATTATTTTCACTATGCACTTTTAAAACCAACATAAATTCTACTTTTATCGTTGTGTCTCACTTGGGGCTCTGCAAATACTCCATCTTTGCAGTCTGAAATTCCTGCAGATGTGTCTTCTCAGCTCTTGTGCATTTCAGTGCGTTTTGCTTCTAGGAGCAAGCCTTGAAAATCTCGGGGTTTGTGCTCATTTTAAAAAGGTGACCTCTTGGTCTGCTGTAGCGCATGGGTTCACGTTGCACTGCTCGGAGTGGTGTTTTAGTAACAAGCCCTGTAGTTCTACCTTCAGAACTCTCCATCAACAGAGTTTCGATCACCCTTCTAGGATTCTGTTGTCCTTCTCATTACTGTGTCTTGTTCACAATCCGCATGTTCTTTCATCCCTTTTGATTGGAGCTGGTTTCCAGTTTTCAGCCAAATATTGTTTGTGTTATCCTCTGCCATCTGTGTTCTCTGCTTTCCTCACGCGCTTTGCACAGCGATGCATGTTCTGCCCGATGCGTTGCAGGTTTGGAGGGAGAAACCCGCTTAGAGCGCTATCGGTGTTGTGAAAAATAAGGAGGTTTGACTTAGGCACTTCAGTTTGCCTTTCTAACCTGGAGGGAAAGGGAAGGTTATATTTCTGTGTGGCTTGAACAGAAGTTTATAGAGACCGAGGAGCAACACCTGCTTGGAGGGAGGGCTGAGTTTTGCTCTTTTTGCTTCCCCATCTTGTTCTCTCTAATGGTGTGCTCCGGAACACCTTTCTCCTGGATCTAGCTTCTTTCTAGACAAGCCTTATAGCACCTCGCACCATTGCGTTCCATCTGTCTCTGTATCTACACTTACTCTTCGGCAAACCAGTTCTTTTTCAGAATTGGAGCCAGTCTACTGTTAGCCTGTCCCACCTGACTGCGTTAAAGGATGTTATTTTAGAACGTTAAGTGTAAAGAATATCTGGAAATTGATCCTTCTCTAATTGGGAAAAATTTTTCATTAATTCCACATGTACCAGAATTTCATACTTGGAGTTCAAAAGTTATAATGAAAAGCATCAATGAATTTGAGTGCTAAATCCCAGTCTCAGCTTACATCTTGACCAAAAGAATAATATCAAGCGTTCTGGCTGAAAGTATTTCTTAATCTTGTGTTTGGGGCCACTTGTGGGTTTTTTTTTTTCCCAAATGTTAGCTGTGTAGCAAAGCTTTTTATGGTTGTGTGCATTTCTGCAGTCTGGGTAGATTCCGGGGGTGGACACCAGTGCTTGGATTTCTAATCCCGTATGGGCCGTGTGGCTGTGGGAAGTTCTACCACCTATTTTGGTCTGTGTTGGCATGTATAAAATGGAAATGTGTTGTGATGTAGAAAGGCGTTATTTTAGGTCATCACAAGTTACTACATTAAAAAAAAAATATTTGAGCTTTATTTAATCCCTGTCACCAAAGTATGGAGGACTCATGGTGTGTAAATGTATATTTAAAATGTAATTTTAGAAACTTCTGCATTGTTGACCTCCCTCTGTGGATAAAGCTTTGATCCCCCAAATACTGTGCATGCTTCATAAATTTCAAGTATTATCCATTCAGCAGCCCTGCTGATTGTTGACTTCATTACAGCGAGGTGTTAAAAAATCTAATCCAGTTTCTGCCTTAATAATTAATGAACCAGTGATCTGTAATCACTCTTCACTAAAAAGTGGCTTTGTTTTTTATTTTTCTCTGGGCAAGTGAGGTTAGGAAGTATAAAATGAAGTTAAACAAAATAACTTGGGAGAGCATTTGCTGCTTCTTTCTTCTAAGTTTCTTAAAATGCTTATTTTGCAAGAGTCTGCACATCTTCTCTCTGTTCCACAAAGACCCTGCTCTTGCTGTGGGCTGGCGTTGAGTGATCTACCTGCACTGTGCTTCGCACTGGGTGGCTCCTTTTAATCATGAGAAGTCTTGTTCATTTTGGTGGTGCTGCCTCAGAACACTCTTAAGCGCTTTCGTGGTTTGGGACAAGGTGGTTCAGCACTTGGCAAGATCAAACCTGTCTCTGTTGCTTGTGCAGTGTAACAAAATCTCTTACCATTGAAGTAACCCACTGTAAAAAAAAAAAAAAAAAACAGTTAAAATGCATTTTAAGTCAAGTCATACTTTCAACTTTAATTTCCATGAAGTTCAGAGGAAGAAATGAAGCTGTTCTTTGTGATTTCTGTCTAAATGCTACATTTGCAATGAATCTAGTGCATCTGTGTAGCGAGGAGAAGCTGACACCTAACTGTCAGGTGGATGTGGCACCACAGGTTTTTCTCTATAGCAGTTTGAGTTATGAGTAAAATCGAGTGAATTCAGCTGTAACTAGGTAAATCTGTCACTTGGCAACTAATAGGGATCATGTGAGTCACTGCTGTGGGTAGTCTCATTTCATGTGTATTTTTTAAATTTTATTAGTGAAGTTTGGTTTCAGACTGTTTCAGCTAAATGCCTTTTATTTGTAGGAGCAAAGATCAAATTCATCACCGCTGTCTCAGAGGGGTTTTCAGGTAGGATTGATATAAAGTTTAGTTACTTGGAGAGATGAGCAATAATGAAGATGATGATTGGAACAGAAGTCCAATAAAATAAATGTAATGTGACCATGTGGCTCTGTAATTGTGCACTGCCTAATTCAGCATGATGCTAAATCAGCAAGGCTGCTCTTGAGCATAAAGCAAAGATGAAGAAAACGTTATTTCAGTAATGTCTACAGGGAATGAGAATCTTGAATTTAAGGGTTCTTTCTGCATCTTAAATTCTACAATTCTGAAGTCTGATCTCTGTCTTGACTCGGGTATGTACTGACTCTGAGAGAGACAGGCAGGGAGGGCTTGTCTTGTTTTAGAACCTTTTCAGTGAAGAAAATTATTTCTTACTATCTGGGATTTCCAGCTAGTTCTGACAGTTTCTATAGGAAAACCCAGCTGGGATGAAGATATACATAAAACATAACAACCTTGATTAATAAAACTAGAAGGAAAAAGAAATGTTTTCATTAAAGGAGATGGTGTGAACTTCCTCTTTAGTCCA
This sequence comes from Phalacrocorax aristotelis, assembly GCF_949628215.1. NCBI lineage: Eukaryota > Metazoa > Chordata > Aves > Suliformes > Phalacrocoracidae > Phalacrocorax > Phalacrocorax aristotelis. Next base: position 12,065,317 of record NC_134288.1, on the reverse strand, counting down.
AAGCGGTTTTCATGAATGCAAAAAAAACGACTGCAGTCACAAACTGGCTGGTTTTTGGGGTGCTGGGAGCGCCGAGTGAGCGCGCAGGAGGGGAGCATGTGTGAGAGATGCTCAGCTCAGTCAGTGGATTTTTCTTTTTTTCTTCCCAGAAGACAACTTTATTCCTGATGTCTGATCTGGCTCTTTTCTCTAGTTCTCAGGCAGACGCAACTGGAATGCAGCAAAAGACTTGCAGAGATACAGACATCATTACCCGGTATGGACTAAATGATGATGCACATATTTTTGTGGCTCTTCCTCATCGCGTGATAAGTTTAGGAACACTCTCTAGGTTTCAGGGCACCCTTTTGTCTTTACGTTGACAGGCTCAGAACCTTTAAAGGATTCATTTGTGAGGGAGAAGGGATGATGTGCATGTGGGTGCATCAGAAACGAGCTGTTACTTCCCAAAACACATTTCAAGGATTTAGCTTGAAATGTTTAGGAAACATGAGAGAAGGCAGAGAGGTGTTGAAGTGAATCTGCCTTTTAAAAGGTTGCTGCTTGTTGATTTCTTGTTCTCATCTCCAGGGTTTGATAGAGTCGGAAAACGATGAGGAAGAAGAGATGTGGAACTTAAGCTTTTATAAAAATGAGATTTGTTTTTTGCCCCAGGGTGAGTACCTTGTATGATGACTGTTTGATGCAACTCTGCTGCAGCTGGTTGAATTGGTGAAAGAGTAGCTTGATCCATGTGGGCCAATTATTTAAAAAAAAAAAACAAACAACAAACCAAATGCACCACCAAACTAAAACCAACAAAACCCCAAACTAAAACCAACAAAAAACCCACCAAGAATTTTTATTTTAAGATGTCCTTGTCCCTGTTGTATGTTCCTTAATTCTCCCTTTGGTGGTAGAAAACCTTGAGTAGTGACTGGCTAACTTTAATTTTCATTTGTGTCACTTCTTCTTGCCTGACTTTTTCCTTTTCTTTTCAGGTTTGTATATTGAAACTCTGCTTGAATCTTGGTGGGACAACTATGAAGTTCTGGAAGAAAACCATTCTTACATACAGTGGTAAACTGTCTGCATGAATATAGTGCCTCTCCTTAGTTGTGCCTCTTGAGAGTCAGTTGTATCCGTGTTCCTGAATTCAGCTTCCTGAAAGGCCCAGAATTACTCTTGAGCGAAACCTGTGTCCACTTTATTTTTATTGAATTATATTCTTCTGGAAACAATGCAGTGGAAATCCTGAAGACAGAGGGTTCCAGTGCAGCAGTGGCAGTCGATCTGAGTCGCGCTTGGTCTTACAGCGTGCTGCAGACCAAAGTATTAGCGAAGCGAGAGAGATCAAGATAAGCGAAGTATGTTGTTATCATTGGTGTAGACAATGATTTTATGGGAGGAATTTATTTGTCATGTAGTAAACTACTACTGTGTCCATAGGGATGTGAGGTCTCCAAGAGATGCCTGTGATATCACAATTTTTGGAATCTTTTTTAGTTTTAACAAAATGGATACCCTGGGTTGGATGTCAGCTTTGCTCATCTGGGCTGAACATTTTTTTCCCTTCAGGCTATTCCCTTTACGTGAACGTGGGATGAACTGGCGTGCCAGACCACTCACACGTCAAGAAATCCAGGTCTTGAAAGCTTTTGTCTTGGGGGGGTTTCTGGGTTTGGATTTTTTTTTTTTTTTGAGATCTGAAGAATGTTAGGATTTTTCCTAAATGCCTTATATTTGAAGTCTAGATTTTTTTTTACATTGCTTCCTTGGGGCCCTAGTGTGAATGGAGCTCACTCAAGCACTGTTAAGCATTTGTCTGTCTTGTGTCTGCCAGTAGCTACCCCAGCAAATGGAATGATTAGTGATATAATCAAGCCTTGATTATAATTCAGGTGCCACTTAAACTGGGGCAGGTAATTAGGGAGTTGCGCCTTGTGCTCATTGGTCTGTCTTGTTTTCAGGCATTTAAGAAGTCCAATGAAGTTATGCAACGGTTTAGACGTGCTTATCAGCTCATGCTGAGATTTTATGGAATCCTGCTGGTCAATGAGGAAACTGGAGAACTTAAGAGAGCAGAGAATTGGGCTGAACGATTTCAGAACTTGAATCGGTGAGTCTGTCATACTGCTGGTCATTTACTACAACTAGGCACTTCTCTGAGTAGAAAAAAATCAAAGTCAAGAAAATCCTCAGCCCTTGAGGAATGGAGGCTTTTGTTGATAAACAAGTTTGCTAGTTAAGGTATTTTTAACTTGGCTCAGCCTCTGACTGTAGGTCATCACACTCTCTTGTTATTTTAAGTGACAAGTATAATAGGGAAACCAACTGAGACTGGTTTTCTTTTGTATCTGGTGCAGCTGGTAACAGCAGGCATTCCTCTTGTTGATATCCTGAAGTACAAAATACAGACTTGGAGATGTTAATATTCACTCTAGCAGAGCTTGTGTTTAAAACCATATTTTAAGCAGGAATCACTGAAACATTTTCACAGGCGGCCAAATTGCCTTTGTAGTATTTTGTTAAACTACAAAATAGGAGTCTTTCCATATGCTTCCCTGATTGATTATAAAGCTGCCTTAATGTGTGTAAAATGCTTTGAGTCCTTGGTTGAAAAGTGCTCTGCAAATTGATGGTAATGTTTTTATATTACTGCAGGTTTTATTATGGAGGTAGTAACAACCCTTCATATTCTAGTTCCCCCAATGATATTAACAAGGTCTCTAAAAGGTCTGGGAATATTCTCAAAAGAAAAACCAACTTGAAGACTGTCAAGTATTTAAAAAAAGCTGTGCCTAGCTTAAGTCCCTAAGTCATGAATTTCTGGCAGCATCCTTACAGGCCTGTAGTCCTATGCTTTCCTACAAGCTTACCCTGCAGGGTCACTGTCAGGGACAGGGCGTTGGGCTGCGGGGACTTGCATGTCTGACCCAGTATTGTGGCTGTTATCGACTGGTGCATGATGCAGAAAGCCAGAGCCTTTCCAGCAGTTGAGGTTATTAATCCAAGCAGTCCAACAGGGGCTAGGAAGGTACTGCTAAAGGCAGAAAGCAGCAGCAGCAGTAAGTGCTTTAAAAGTAAGCTCACCTATACTCCCATCTGCATTGTCAAATAGTCTTGTAGATCACAGACAGTAATGCACTAAACATTTTGCAGGTACCCTGGGGATTTGTTGTGACTTCAAGCTTGTAAGACTTACTTTAAAACTTTGCTTATCTGTTTATTTCAGGTTTAGCCACAACAATTTGCGGATTACGCGCATCCTGAAGTGCCTGGGGGAGATGGAATATGAACACTATCAAGTGCACTTGGTAAAGTTTTTCCTAACAGAAACTCTTGTTAAGGAGACGTTACCAAATGTCAAGAGAAGTGCCTTGGATTACTTCCTGTTCACCATCAGAAGCAAACAGAAGAGAAGAGAACTAGTCTACTATGCTTGGCAACACTTCAAACCTCAAGGCAGCTTTGTATGGGGACCGCATGACAAACTCTTGAAGTACAGAGCATGCTCTGCCAAGTCACAGCTGCACCGAAAGGCTGAAGTCAGACAGGAAACTCCTAATAAAAAAAGTGATGATTCTGTGGAAAAGGATCAGAACCAGTCTCCAGAGGAAGAACAGAAAGCTGGAGATGCTGTAGACTTGCAGCCTAAAGTGAATGGTGAAGATGTAATAGAGAAGTTAAGTGAATGTGTTTCGAAGAGAGGGGATGGTGAAGAGGCTTCATCTACCCAGCAGGAGGAGGAGGATATAAACAGTGAGACTGAAGACGTGCAAGGTACATCAGAGAATGATTGCACCAAGGAGAGCAAGAAGAGAAAACTGGATGCAAATATGGCAGACGCTAGTGGGCCGTTGAAAAGCCCTACTGATATTGAAAACATTTCCCGTAATCTGGGAGAATGTGCGATTGATACAGAAATCCCCTCCTCAGTTCCACTCTTACAAGCAGAAGAGGACGAGGAAACACTGAAAGAAGACAATGCAAGCATCAAAGACTCAACAGCATCAGAGACTGCTGATGCAGCTGTAAAACGGAGGAAAGTTGATAAAAGAACATCAAGAAGCAAAACATTCAACTTGGCCATAAACCTGAACATGGGGCCTTCGGCCTCTAGCGCCAAGTTAAATCCATCTGTTGCAAACACTGAGGCTGAAAAGGAAAATGCCAGTGAGAAAAACGCAACTGTGGTAGTGACAAGTGAGAAGGGCGACAGTGATGCAGATGTTGGGGATGTGAGACCCCCGGTTGGTTCCAGGCTCCCCAAGACTGCCTGGACTTCTCCAGTAAGTGATGGCTTGGAGTCAAGTGGAGATCACGTCACAGCAAGGAATGATCAGCATCACTGCAACAACACTCTTCTGGGAGACAAAAGTGAGGTAGACAGGGTAGAACAGCATGAAAAGGCAGAAAATGCAAGTGAAAAAGGGCAAGCAGAAGTCACAGGCAACAAACAAGTTCCAGAAAGCCTGGAGCAGAGCATGGCATCCACTTGTCTTGAGGAAGACAGTGCTGAGGTTGCAACGCAAAAACCTGAAAGCTCTGAGCGTGCAGCAGAACCTGATGAAGAGCAGGTAGCAGCAGAGTGAGACCAGCATAGCAAGCGGAGATGACACTGCCCTAACTGCTAGGCGCCAGCTTTAGTGATTTGGATAGCACAAGTACAGGGAAGAAACTTCCTTTGCGCTGATCCAGGCTAGCCCCCGTTGGACTTTCACCCTTCCACACCTTTTTAATCATCTGTAGTGACTTTGCTGAGATCCAGCCCTTGGTTACCCTAAAAAGGCAAGCTCTAATTTAGTCATCTTCACGGACAGGCTGCGTCCCGTTCCTGTTTTTTATCTGATATTCAGGACTGTGTTGGGGTAACGGATTTTTGCACTTTGCTTTCGCTCTGCTATGTCCCTTCGTCAAGAGAAGAGGAAAACTAATTTGTTTCCTTGTTTGAACTGATCAAGTATTTATTAAATACATGATTTTTAGTGTAAGACAGCATGACCTAATTTGCCACGCCTTTCTGTTACGATGTAACTATTTCTTATTTTGAAAGGCTGTACCTTCCCAGATTTATTCCTGGCAAAGATGCTGCTGCGTGTCTGCTTCAGAGGGCATCAGTCATTATTTTTGTGACATTTGCCTGAAAGAGATAAGTATATGCATTTCACATCATGTAAGAGTGTAATTGCCTCTCCTCCTGTAAAGAAAGTAGGTTTGACTTTAGACTGGGATAAATGCAGAGTCAAAACGTGTCTCTGACCAGTATTAACCTTTGTGTTCAGATGCTGTTCTCCAGGGTGCAAAATGCCGATTAATTTGTTCTGTTTGTACCCTGCAGAAGTTGCTTCATTGTGCTTGTTAGAATTGAGAATATGAATTGTCTACTGGTTTCTAAGAGAAAAACCTTCTTCAGACTTTGCATAAAGCTGTTCAGAGCTGCTCTTGCCCAGGTTTTTCCACCGCTTTCAGACCCTTGGTAGTCTTTGCTGATTCAAAGGCCTGCCTTCCTCGATTGCCAGAATAAACCAAATATTTGTCATTACATCTTTTCAGGCTCTGCCATTAATTTGCAGTTGCCTGTGGGGCTGTCTTTTCTGCAGGCCCTTCGCATGAAGTTAGATGTGTCAAATTGAACCCACTTCCTAGTTAGGGCAGAATTGTTTTACCATTAATGATCAACATGTCAGTGAGGGCGCAGTAGAGTGCAACATGTCTGGAAACCACTGGGCTTTGTGGGGCAGTTAAGTGAAACTTTAATTGGAGGGGGTACGCTTGTCTGGTTCATTTATTTACAGCCCTCAAAAATTTACTTTCAGACCTTGCCAGCTATTTGCCTGCCTTAATGTTCCTGACCTCCCCATTAGCTATGTTGCCTGACTGACTTACACAGTATTCAACCAAGTCTGAAGGAGCATTAAACAATTTAGCACTTTCGCTCCTAGAGGTTTACACCAGAGGACCCGTTTCATGAAGCGGAGGAAAGAGTTTCCCACAGCCAGAAGGTCTGGACTCGCTGTTTGCTCAGATTGTTTGTTTTACTTTTGGGGCTTTTAGGTGCCTGTTGTTTTGCGTAGGAGATGGCTAGAGGCTTGCCTGCCTTGCCAGAGAGCAGATGCAGTAGCCTGTGCAATGTTAATGTTTTTCCTCTCTCTGCTACAGCTCTTAAGAAGCTTCACCTTTCAAGGAATTTCATCGGTGACTTGCCTTCCCAAACTGTAGGTCCTAATCCAGCATGCCACATACATGTGTGTGGCAATAGAAGTCTGCAAGCTTAACATCTAATGTTCATGGTCACACACGTGCTGGGAAAAGGCTTTGTTTTTAAAAGACTTTTTTTTTTTTTTCATATGGAAAAAAGTGAGTTAAACAGCCAATAAGAATACGCTTAACTACAGAGATAAATACTTGAAGATGTTGAGTGAAATTCTTTCATAAAAGATTGATAAGAAATTGCTAATGGTGGCTTTTGTACAGATTTATAGCAATTTTCCTATTTAATGAAGTTTTCATTGTGAATGTGTGCTCAGTTGGGGCATAGATCATATATGTTGTTGCGGTGGTGTATGGTTTGTTTTTGTGTTTAATGGGATTTCACTGTGAGCCCTAGTCTGGAGCGCTCAAACCAAACCGTTCCCTATCGTGATCAGGTTTAGAGTTTCAGCCGTAGGTGTTTGCAGTGAGCTCACAGGTTGTTTTCCAGCACTCAGAGCTGTATCACAGAGTGTGTTACATTAATGTCACCTATTAAAGCATGACTTTAATGCATACCAGTTTCCACTTACGTTTTTTTTTAATCTTCAAGGAGAGGACATGACCATATACCTGCGCCACCACCATCACACGCTGTAGCCGTCTGCTGTTGCTTGGGCACCTCCAACGAGTGGGTGCATGGGGCTGTCCAGCGTTCCCAGGCAGAGATCTGGCGGGCTCACCGTGAGATAAACCTGCTGCTTGTTCTGTGAGGAGATGATGCTCAGTCTTCCCCACCGCTGTAAAACGTGGCCAGTGAACGTGGGGAAAAGGCACCTGCCCCCTTCTTTAATCATGTGCTTGGAAATGTTTCGGTCTTGGCTTCGTGCTGCCGTCCTCCCAAGTGTGTGTTGTGATGCTCTGTAGAGCAAGCAAGGACTTTGCTTTTGAGCAGCTCTTGGGGCTAGCAGGCAGGAGGGCAGCTGCCCAGCCTGCGTAGGGCGGATTTAGTCTAGCGGGCCTTTTCCCTCAAGACGCAAGCACAAGGGGTGTCTTTGCGGTAATGGTTTCTGTAAGGCGCTGCGTCCCTTCAGCGGTGCTCCCTCTGCCTGGGGGTGTGGAAGGAGAGGGGGACCAGCCCTCTTGTTCTGTGGGGTGAGCTTAAGGTGGATGCTCCCAGGGCTCTTCCCTTGCTGGTCACAAGCAGCAGCCCTCCAGTCCCTGGTTTGCTACGAACAACGTGCGGCCGAGCAGTCTGGACCTGCTTTGCCTTCTCTCTTGCCATCAGTTGGCCTCAGCGCGAAGCAGGAGGTACAAGCTCCGTGCAGAGCAGTTTGTGCAACTGCACTGCTCTCTCTCTGCGGGGCTTGTGGTGTCTAATAAAGCATTCAATTTACTTTGAAGCCATCCAAAGACATGCAGACACATGCTCCTTTTCTGTCCCCAGCTGCCTGTTCCACAAAATCTTGTAGGAACTTAGTAAATCTTTGAGTCCTTTATCCCTCTGTCGAGGCTGGTGGAATATTGGCTGCTGGGGAGCTAGACAGGCGCACACTGTGCTCGTACAAACCTCCTGGCATAAGGATGCCAAATTAAAACCTGGTATTTCATTCTTGAAGCTATGCTTTTCCACTTCTGCTGTCTTGCTAACCCAGTGAGCTATGTCATTTCAGTCCTGATGAATCTTCCCACTGTTTCCCTCTACTTCCAAGTCCTGCTTTGGATTAAATTGTCTTTAATTGATAAAGGGAAGCACAAAGCTATTTGCAGATGTGTCTTTGAATATATTGCCGTTTGGGATCACCTAGCTGGGAACAGTCGTCCTGTTCTTGTCTTGCAAATATTTCAAAGGCTTTTTTTTTTCTGGTGGCTCTGAGAATGTTTCTCCTTTTTTCTTCCTTGTATCTATCTGTGATGATCTGTTCTCTGGTTGGGATTCATCACTTTCTCAAGAAATCAGTGGCATTCCTTAGATCTCCCTGGGAAAAAAACAAACCCAGAATGTGAATATACCTCCAGAGCTAATAAACCATCTTGCAAAGCAGGAAGTGCATTTCTCTGTAGTGCATCATGCACTTGTTAAAGGTATATTAATTTCTCTAGCGAAGTTAAGTAGCCTCAGGCACTGAATAACTTACGCTCTGTGTTGCTTTTTATCTGTCCAGCACTGAGGTGGTGATGGGCTTTGAGAAATGGCCTGGGTGAGACTTAAGGAACATCTTTATATCTCCAGCTGGAGGGGCCGAGTTTTGCTCCTGCGGCGTGTCTGCAAGTGCGGCCCTTCCTTCGGCTCCCTCCGTGTTTGCTCAAGGCTGGGGCTGCCCGGCAGGGCATGAATGAGTGTTTCTCTTCCTGACTGACGACTGCTGCTCCCCCTCCTTCTCCCACCTCTTTCCAAAACCTCTCTCCTCCCAGCTCAGCCCCTTGCCTGTGCTCCTGAGCTCTGCCCCTCCAGCTGGAGCCACAGGTTTATCTGGAGGCGAGGAGTCCCTCTTTGTAAGCTGAGACCCAGGAGGAGGGATCTGCTGGACCCTGGAGGAGAAACAGTTTAGCTGCCCAGGAGGAACGAGGAGAGGCAGAGCCTGGGCACCATGGCTGGATTCTCTGCTCTTGGGCTTCTCGTCCTGTGCCAGCTGTTAGCCACAACATCAGCTCAGGTAAGGAGCCTCATTTATGTCTCGTGCTCAAGAAAAAAGTCTGTAAGGGAAAAAGAGAGTGATCTGCGTGTGTTATACTTGCAGGATGAAACGTAGCAATAGGCAGGTTATTAGTCTGAAGTTTAGTAAAAACGGGTGTGCTGCTGGTGCTGTTACACAGAGAGGTGCTAGCAAGCACATCTGGCTTTGCACATGCGTAGACAGGCTTTTAGATTGTATCCTTGTGTAGAAACTGCTGCTTTATACTGTCTGTAGAAGTATTGTCTTCCCATTCAGGACTGCAGTTACGAGAGATAAAGCCTTGGAAAAAGGAGACCTGTTGATGTAACAGAAACTGTTTTCTTTTACAGTGAAGTAATAGGTTGCCAACGAGACTAATCTGATCTGGGTCTTCATCTGAATCAGAACTTCTTATTCTGATTCCCTCAATCAATTTTAAAATTTTACACTTAGAGCATATTTAACCCTTGTTCGCTTCAGACATGAAGCTATATTAAAATTCCCTGTGTAGTGTTAATATTATTGCCTGGGGAAGGAACTCCTCAGTGAGGTTTTTCATTGTGTTAGTGAGGAATTTTTGCAGTCTGGCTTGGGAATTCAGAGCTGCCCTCATCTGCTGCGAGTAGAGCTGCTTCTACAATGAAACCTTTGTTCACTGAAGCTACAGCAAGTTGTTCTCTGGAGCCCTTTCCATACAGAAGTCATTTATTGGACCTTTCTTTCCTTCCCCCCACCTCAGACTTCCTCCAAAATTCCAGATTTTCAAATGGTGTCCTGCTCTGAGAGAGGACTTTCTCTTTGTCCTTCTGTCTCCTATGGTGCCCACCTGGTTCTTCCATCACCCCATCAGAGTGGGACTATAAACTAATTTTTAATGCCAAGCACTTGGCATCTATTTTCTGTGGGCTTTGCATTACCTCCTCTGCCCAAAATGAAACGTGCCTGCAGGCAGTGAGAACGTTTCCTATACAACCAAATCCATTTGCTGCCCAGCAACCAGCTCTGATTCCCAGCATAAGCCACCAGTTAAACGAGCTGGGAGCCCTGAGGATGTGCTCAAAGTCGTTTTCCAAAGAGCCTTGCACGGGTCCTGAGCTGCTCTGAGTCGACCCAGGATGGCGGGGGGCCCTGAGGGATGGAGGGTTAGTGCAGATTTAGGGTTATGGTGTAGGACTTGGCCATTGCTTTCTGATTTAGCCCATATGTTTCTTCTGATGCAAAAATAAGCTCTTCTTTCTCTTTCCCCCGATCCTTTCAGAGGGTAGGACCACAAGGCCCTCCTGGACCACGAGGACCCCCTGGACCATCTGGCAAGGACGGCATAGATGTGAGTGCTGTACGGCAGAGGGCAGGCTCGGCGAAGGGAGGGCGAGGGGTGGAGCAGAGGCAGAGCCAACTGAGCTGAGAAGCTGCTCTTGTTCTCTAGGGCCCCAGCCTTTGGGCCACCCTTCAGAGGTGGATGGACCTGGAGAACCAGCCTACTCGCAAGAGACCTCCTGCAAGGGTCAGAGCAGCGAGTGGAGGTGCTGAGTGGCCTCAGGTTCTTTGCAGTATCAATCCCCTGTCTCAAGAGAGAGCTCAGGACAGAACCAGAGATTTGTGACCCTGCTGGCAAAGCAGAATTTTTCTCTTCTGGTGTCTAGGGAGGAGGGGGGATGTAATACGGTTGAGTGCATGGGTACGATGTGCGTTGGAGTCATTGCATGTTCTGTAGTTCAGTGAGAGGTTTATGCGACACTCGGAGCGTCCACGTTTCTAGGGAGGCCCCAAGAATCTTAAATATGCAGCACTGGACACTGCTCTTACTGGTATTGGTTTTATTTCAACATAGTTAGCGTGGCTATCCCTAACTTACACTGGCACGTGAGAGGTCAGAATCTGGCTCGTGTGTTTCCAGACGTGAGTTGCCTTTAGTGGCAAAAAAGGCAAATGAAATGGGCGCCTGTTATTTCAGCATGCGGTTCCTGGTACGTACACCTCCTGCAGGGGTAGAAGACTATGTACCACAGGACTTACTGGAGGAGAAAAATGTTTCCTATTACTTTTAACTGATGGTTCCATAGAAATTAAAAATTTTGCTCTGTGCATCTGTTGGATAAGGACTGAATTGTGTCCTGTACTTGGCAGTGGATAGAAAAAGCATCAGATGAACCTTCAACAAGACCACATCAAATGCAAAGGCTGGATTCCTGCTTCGTTATTCAGTTTGAGTAGCGCTTGTCTCTCTAAGCAGCTTATGGAATAGGGCAGAGGTTTTCAAAGCTTGTGTGAAGTAAGTTTATTGGAATTGGGCCTTTAAGCAACGTTGAAAAAATCTATTCATTCCATGCAGGTCATTTTCTTTTGGATAAGAAGTTAAAACAAGATATATGAGTTCCCTGGTATTTGGTGAACAAGGAGCTTTTTTGTCTGCAGTGGTGAGCTTTCATAGTGGCCCTGTGAGCAAGGCTGGTCTGAAGAGAGAACCTCATTGATTTGCAGCTAGTCCCTCTAAAGTGTCCATTTGACGAATCGAGGCTGTTTCACTGAAAATCTCCCTCTGGTTTGGTAGTGTGAAAAGTTTAGAGGTGGTACCTTGACGGTTTGTCTCTGATGTTTCTCACGGTGTGACAAAAGGCTTAAGGGGACACCCTGGAAGAGGGCGAAGGACACGCTTTCATGTTAGCAGCAGCGAGCGTGTGGAGTCGTGGCAGCGGGGCATCCGTGTGGCCAGTGGGCTTCAGGAAAGGGTGCTGCGTTTTTATACAGAGTGAAAAAGAAGAATTTGAGAGGGATTAAGCCCTTCAGACTTCAAGTTGTAACCAACTTCTGTGTAGGCAATCGGAAAGAAACAAATCCCTGAAATTATGTTGTTCAGTTCCTGCTTTCTACAGGATATTTTACACCTTAATTCTGGAAGAGCACCAGCATCACTTCTACTTGCTCTTGGAAACAGGAGCCTGGGGAGATGCTGGCCACGTGAACCTGCACCCTTTTATCTGCCGCTAAAAGCTTCAGAAGGCTCCCTGTGGGACCGGACCAAATAACAACATCTGATTAATACGAAGAACTTAGTCCTAATAAATCAAACAGCTGAGTAAAGTATTTAAGGTGCTAAGTCTTGCAGCCTCAGCTTGAGTCTTGGCTATGCAGAAATAGTCCCTTATTTGAACAGACTTGATCTACATCCCTGGTACGGATATAGGTTGTCAGGTGCCCTGTTCATGTGGGACGGTTCAGCTCTTCAGGGACAGGCTCTGGGATGGTTTCTACTATTCAACAAGACATTTAGTCCTTTAAGAAGTGCACAGGAGAAGAGATGCAGAGCTGTGGCTAGTGGTGAGTGCAGTCCTGAAGCCTCCCAGTTTAAGGGCTACCATTTTTCTAACAGTACCCTCAAAAAAATTATGGCATATAAAATCCAGCACTGCTCTGCATTTTCGTAGTGCTGTATGGAGATGATCATGTGGACCCCAAGTGCTCCACATGTAGTATCAATTCTACCATTGCAAAGAATGAAACCATTATTTATTTTCTTTAGTGATGAGACTTTTTAAAGCACAGTCAGAACTTTTCTGGACCATATCTATCCAAATTTCCTGACCTCTGTAATTCACTCTAGCTTGGTCATCTTCACAGACGGCTTTGGATCAGTGCCATGTGGGAAGAGTCACTGAACGGTCTTTGAGCTGGATGAGTGCTGCCAAGGTGATCAGCAGTCCTTTTCCATTGGCCGTGAGCAGCGAGCGATGCATAACATACAGCTGAATTATTCAGGATATCTCCGAACAAACCTTGGATGAACCCCATAAGCACAATTTCTAGAAGCTCCTGCTTTAGTTCCTGCCTTTCAGTGGGATCTGCATCATTAAGTCCCTCTGAAATATTATATAATTATAGCCTTTAACATGCTTCACGTTTCATACTCAGTAACAAGCAAAATCTGTCTCTCCCAAGAATAGAAAAAGCATGTTATGATCAAAAGAATTAGTGACAAGTTCCTGTGAGTTATTCCTGGGGATGTAATTCCCCAAATTGCTAATAAGCAATTGTCACGTTTCAAAAATCAAGCTATTTCCCCCCCGCCATTTTTCTTCTCCTGGCTTGACTTGCTAAGAAAGAGTAAACTTCCTTCCCTCCCGTGTAGCACCAGGAGAGCATTTCCTTTTCCTAACAGCCTTTGCCTCTAATTCCCAGTGATCTGGCATTAGGGTTATAAACACTGATTAGGCTTTTGATTCAGCTGACTGAAGTTCTGGTGCTCCTGCAGAGTCCTGCAGGGGTCTGTGATGGCAGGATCAAGGTTTAAGATGGTCCCAGACAGCTTTTGCTGGTGCTGTGACCTTGCTGTATGGATTGCTATCCCAGGGGCAAGAAAAAATGCAAGGGGCTGGCAACCTGAAGTGATGAAGGAGGGAATAAACCTCCTCTACTGCCATTTCTAGCTGCCTTTTCAAACCGTTCATTGCAAAAGAACTGTTCCTTTCATTTCCTTGGCAGGGGACCTTCCCCACCTATGATAATGATAACTATTTGTGGAAAATCTGTGGGCAAAGGACAGCAAAGGAGTTGCTTCAGCAAGACAGAACATAAAGATCCCTCTATTCAATGACTCTCTTGTCTGCGCGTTGATCGGTCACCAATGCGGCACATAAATCCTCGCCTGAGCAAATCAAGGCAGCCAGTCTTGAGAGATTTACCCGCAGACTTCACAGTTGCCGACAGTAAATATAGAAACATGCTATAAATTCCACAACTTTGCTTACTGCCTTCTAACTCCTAATTATCAGGCCCACGGTGGGGATGATGTTATTTCTAGCCTTGCTCTGTTAATAACCACCCTTTTTCCATATAGATTTTCTTCTTCCAGGGTATCAACATGCTCCTTCCCCTCTGCTCACCCACAATACCTGAGCCTCTCACAATATTTAGTGCACTGATCCTAAAGCCAGGAGGGGAGGGTACGTGCATCTGGAACTGGGGCACAAAGTGATTTTCTGCAGGATGAGATGGGAAAACAGTCATAGAATCATAGAATGGCCTGAGTTGGAAGGGACCCACAAGGATCATTGAGTCCAACTCCTCTCCCTGCACAGGACAACCCCCAAAATCACACCAGTCGAGCTCCTGCTGATCGCAAATGATTGCCTTTTCCAGGGGCTAACAATAAAACACAAGTAGCTTGTTGTCCGGGGTCCATGCAAGCTCCTGAATGACATTACAGCTGGCTGAGCTAGGAGGAGTGATTCAAAGACTTTTTAAATATTGTCTCCCAAACACCTTTAAAGTTGCTTTCCATCAGGATAGGAAAAAATGAGCAAAATGTGTGGGGTTTTTTTTAATATTTTATAAAAATTTTATTTAGTCCAGATTGTGTAATTGGATTAGGTGGAAATCAGTTGGGGGCTTTGTTCATTTGCTCTTCCTGTCAAAGTTCAGTCATATGAAGAAAATAATTGTAGGTAGTTTGTTCATTCTTCACTTTCTCATAGTCCTGCTACTCCTGGTAGTGCCACAGTTTCATACTGTGTCCTGGATACCTGGAGCTCATCATTGTATCCCACTGTTTCATCAGGAAGATGTTTGAAAGCCTTGATTGCCGTCCAGCTCCCTCTCTGCCCCACTTGCAGTCAAGCCCAAGTGCAAATAATTTCTAAGTGTATCTGGAAAAAGTTGGAGGCGCAGGGCACTGTTCAGCAGCACTGATTCTCTCTGGGAGGCTGAGGAAGTGGGTTTCACCAAATGTGCTATCGCTGATGTGGAAAAGGCTATCCAAGTTCATCCTGCTTTAGGGGGTAGCAGGATCTAGAGCATCAGCTTTGCAAGACTGAGCATGGTAAATCTTCGAGTGGGCATGAAGGGACACTCGAGCGCTATGACAGTTGGAAAGGCCGTTGTTGCAAAAAGTCAAGAAAAAGAGGTTCAGCACTAACTCTGATGTCTCTTCTCTTTTGTTTAGGGAGAGCCGGGCCCTCCTGGTTTGCCAGGCCCACCAGTAAGTATTTTCTGGTTGATGCTGACTTGCTCATCTTTTTGAGAGGGACACGGTGCGAGAGCTAAGACTTACTGGCTCACTTTCCTATTGATCAGCAGCAGAATTTCCATAAGGGGTACACAGGAGCGGAGATGCTCAGCACTGGTCCTGGGGACAAACACAGCCGCCTCCTTCATTGATAGCAGAGGATATGCATGAAATAAAGCTCACCCATCACCAGTATAACAAAACTGGCACCAAGTCACACATGCACGGTTATTTTTGGCATTGGTCTGGGTCTGCTTCTGCTCCTCAGTCTGCCAAGGGGTGCTCAAAATTGTACCAGGTGACACAGCTCTTTGCTTTTGGCCACTTACAGCATCCCTTTCTAGCCCTCTACTAGGAGCAGCTTATGAGTAACTGTGTGTGGAACTGAGCCAAAGCACTGAAATCAATTCAGGATTTGGATATGGATTCATAGCAAGTTTCACCTCTCTGCAGGAATTCTTCTGCGTTGCGTGGTGTAATATTAACACACCAACAAATGAACTTCCATCTTGTAGCCTGAATCAACACACACCACGTTTCTCTTGTTAGTTTGTTAAAAATAATTGCCTGTTTCTCTGATTTAGGGGCCAAAAGGTGCACCAGGGAAGCCTGGAGCAGCTGGTGAAGCCGGATTGCCTGGCCTTCCTGGAGTGGATGTGAGTATTTTGTTATCTTCTCTTAAATCTTTTAATATTTCACGTAGGCATGGGTGTCTTCCCAAAGTGTCTCATCAGCTTTCTCTGTATCTACTGGAGAAGCAAAGTGGGTCCTGGATCTACATACGTGTCTAGCATATCAGGAGAAATTTTATGAGTTGAAAGCATCTCTTGATTGAATTAAGGCGTATGAGAACAATTTTGAGATGCAAAACTGATAGGACAGCACTCTTACAATGAAACATTGCAGTTCTTCAGAAATACACTGGGCAGGTCTGCAGAAATACAGGCGTCAGTTGACATTTCTGGAGCAAACCCACTGAGCCTCAGTTCAGAAATCCAGTTGCACTTATTAGCTGAGGCTTGCTGGTCACTGGCCTGGGATTTGCCCGACAGCTCTGGACAGGTGACTGCGCTCAGCCAACTTTTCCCAGCTTACCAACTTACTGCCACGGTAGCTGAGTGTGGGTAAGGTTTAAGTCAGCGCGTTTTCTTCTGCATCAGGTGAGAGGAAGCATATAGTCAGCCTCCACAGCCTAGCTGCAACTCAGTAAACACTAGTAACAAGACTGGTCGGTGGTGTTCATCCACACTTACAGTGCGCAGGGAACAGTACTGATAATTTACCTGTCATCCTTTCCTTTAAATAAAATGCTTAGGCTTTCCTGAGAGCTTGGCGTCCGGATGATTTGTGTTGGTGACAGTGACAGAAACTTCCTATAGCTCTTATTACTGTATTTCTCTGTTTTCACACTCATCTTTCTTTTCCTTTCTTTTCTATTTTTTTACAGGGTTTAACAGGAACTGATGGCCCACCTGGCCCAAATGGGCCTCCGGGAGACCGTGTGAGTACCATATTAGATCCTAAGTCCCTTTAAATTAGCATCGTCACTGATTGTATTGATGATTTTTCATTCCTTTGTAAATTGGTGACGTTAAAGCATTGATTACAGTGGCTTATTTATCCGTAAACCGTTTCAGGATACTTAGACCTTTGAAATGAAGCCTCAGATGGCTTTTCATCAGGGAGGGCCTGAGATCCGTCTTTCGTGTGGCTTTGAATGGTCTTGGATAGCCTCAGTGGTAGGAGTACCTGTGCAGAACAGCTCTGGTGGTATTTCGAGTATCTAAAAAGTTTCTTGAATCTGTCAATAGTCTTAATTATGAAGTTTATCAAAGTTGAAGCTATCTTGTCCTTTATTTGCAGTCTGAGTATGCAGCTCTGTTATGTTTATACTTACTGCTACTGTGTATTAACTGTTTAAACTTTTGCCTTTTGTTAATTCTGGTGCTGTCCATATGGTTGGCATTATTAATTGCTTTAGCATAGATCTCCCCAGCCAGTGTAGCAAGAAGGACGAGTTTTTTCTTGCTTCCTGTATATTACAGCTCTGCTAAGGGGCACCACAGGGATAGAGAAATGACTGCCTAAGATATTACAGATGCCATTCAGGTCATCTACAACGGGGCTGGAAAGGCACTTAGGCCTCCTTATGACATTGAGTTAAACGCAAATGAGCCATTCAGCACAGGTTTTTATCCAGCATAGCTATTTTTCTGTCTCCCAGAAAGTGAGACTTGTATCCACAGTTGGCTTATTGGCCTCCTGAACTCGGGGCTACAGTGATGGGCTAAACACGTATCACAGTGTGCAGAGGTTAAAAAAGATTCAGTAATCCATCTGTGGCCCCAAGGACTTACCCAAATATCAAAACTCTGTGAGTTGTCTCATTTAGTTAAAGGGATGAGTGATAGAGCCATGTATCTTTGATACACTCTTCTTCCTTTCCCTGTGCAAGGCAGTTTGCTTGGCCGCTGGGAAAGCTGAGTGGCAGGACCTGCATCTTGGTCACAGCTCCAAGCCTCCATCTGTTGGCCCTGCACTAAAAACCATCTCCTTTTCCTCGTGCCCATCTCCCTCCCCAGAGATCCAGGGCTGCAAAATCCTGACCACTCTCAGACAGTCTATGGCAAGAGTCCAGCACCTTCTGGGAACTGATCCCTGATTTTTAAAATAGAAAAGTTCAGGACCACACACCGAAGGCTGTGAGCAGTTTTATGCCCGTTCCGTGTTCGGTGGTAGTATTTGCCCATGCCCACTTTAGCACACAAGCTCCTAGGTTGCAGGGTAATGGAGCAGATAATTTCTGGGCACAAGAACTTCCTCTTCAGGTGTTTAGCAGAAGCACAGAAACGCTGTTTTAGTGTAGTTACTGTAACTACGCGCTCTGATTTGATGTGCTTTCCCATGTCTTGTAACTCAAGCTGTCAGCATGGGGCAAACTTGGGACCTGTTGTCATTTATGGGATCTTTTCAAGGTCAGTGGTCCATCTGGAAAATTGTTTTAATTGGTCTAATAGAAGCCTGGAAAAAGAAAACAACCTGTAAGTCTCTAGCACTCAAAAAGGACAGCATTGTTACCCCAACTTTCTTCCTTCTGCCCAACTTTAAGGAAGTATTTCAGTCTCCCAGGAATCACTGAAATAAGCAGGTGTCTACTTAGTGGTGTGGGATTGAATTAATGTTTAATACTGACTTCTACTGAACAAGCGTGCTTTTCTGAACTGGGATGTCTGAGAACGAAGGTGTTTAGCATATGGAAGTGGGCTCACGGAAGGCAGTTTTTAGTAATAGGTTATTGCTAAACATTACTTTTCCTGTACATGCTGCACTTCATCATTCCAACAGTGATTCATGTTTGAGCAGGGACAGAGTATTGTGAAGGCAGCACACCAAAATTGTTTTTATCTTAAATACTCCCATTGTTATCAGCATCCATTAACTTTTGTCGTGGTTCTGCCTAGAGACTGATTAGATCAAGCCTACTTGTGTTTTCAGTTTAAAAAATCAGTTATTTTTAGCCAGGAACGAGTTGGGTTCTGACCTCAATGCTAGATACTGGTGTCCTTCACTGGAAAATTTTCAAAGGCCATTTTGAAGTTTGATGCTTTACACTATAAGTAGTGAGGAAAACATTATTCATATTTATTTGTAAATGTCATATTAGTCAAGTATTTCATACACTCTGTAGTTGTATATTCATAAAGTATATTACTTTAACTTGAAAAATTATGGGGAGATTGTTTTCTAATCAAAAGAGAAAGAACATTGTTACCAGGAGAATGAGTTGAGTCAGACAGTGTTATTAAAATCAGGTGTAATTCAGAGTCTCTCCTTTGAAATTAATGGAGTCACATCAGCTTGCTCAGGGACTTGATGATCTTTTACCATACCAGGAACGTTCACTGCTGCATGCTGCACCTTACACCCTCTAAGATATCAAAATTAAGGAGAGTAAAGTGCCAATGCTTGGCACTTTGGGTACTCTGCCAACCTTACGGCATGTGGGCCAAAGCAGAAAGGGGCTGGGAAGCTGCTTTCAGTGGGGGCAGAATTAGGGCGCAAGTAGTAGGTGCCAGGAATTCAACGTTTTCTTTACAGGAGGACGTCCCACCTTATCCCTTACAACCACCAGTGATTGTAAGGACTTCAGCCTAAAGGTAGAAGTGACTGGAAGAAAAGCAGAGTAACTTGCAGTAAGAGAAGTGAATGAGCTGACACTTGCAGCAGAGTTGATTTTTATTGGATTACAGTCCTCTCCTCACAGGATTCCTCTTAATGAGGCCTTGGGTCCTCTGTATCTTTCTCCTTAAGCTTAACAATGGAAAATATTTCTAATCTCATTTGGTATGCGGAACATTAGGAGAGGGCTGGAGTCATCCCTGGGATCGCAATAAGCAGCGGTGTGCTGGGCTGTTTTCCAGTTCTGCCCATCTGCCTTGCTCTCCTGGTCCTGGGGGTAGATACCATTTAATTCCAGCTCAGGACATCATTCTCAAGATGTGTCTGTGCGGCATTTTGAGAACTATTGGAAAACAGATTTGGTCAGTCGGGCTGGCGAGAGGCTGAGGAAGCCTCGTGCTCTAACTGCTCTTTGTTCCCTGCACAAGGAGATGAGGCGTTTGCTGGCACTAGTTTAACAGAGTCCATAAATAACAAGATTGTTTGTTGTGTGTTTGTCTGTCACCTTCCTTCTATTTTAAGCCCTGCCTTTATCAGAGAGCAACATCAGCTGACAATACAAATGCAAGCAAAAAGCTGTCTGCGGCAGGGCCTTGAGCAACGTGGCTCTTCTGCACGAGCGTCAGCACAGCGTAGAGAAACTCACTGCGATGGCTGCGTCAGTGCTGTTGAGCAAACTATTATTTTAGTTACCATTCACCCCAAATTACAATAGCATTTCTGCACCTCTGCCACTACTTGGTTTTTCTTCCTTTCCTTTATTTGCTTTTTAAAAGGAGCGACAGAAGAGCTCTGCTCTCATCCCCTGCCTGCCTCTGCTTTTCCTTTCCCCATTGCAGCCACAGCTGTTTTCAGAGGAGGCTCTTGAACCCAGAAGCATCAGTCAGCAATGCACACCCAGTATCTTTGGAGATACCTTAACAGCTGCTGGCCAAGGTCAAGCCACTGCACTGTGGTTTTTGGTCATTTTTATGCTTCCATTTACTTTCTGTTTCAGAATTGCTACCTATAATTAATTTTACAGTCTACCAGCCAATGTTGGCATCTTTGCAATGCAACGAAGTGATTGAGAAGGTCTGCCTGTCTTACTATCTTTAGTTAAGCAGAAACATAACAACTTCAAGAATGATTTAATTCTAGTCTAAGACATAAGATCACCAAACTCTAGTTAAGCTTAAGAGTAAGAATGCAAATTGGGAAAAGGAGATTGGGGATCTGCCAAGGACAGCCAGTGAAGAGGCAGAAGCTGGCAAATCTTTGTCTTTGCTTGAAGGGAAAATGTATGCATTAATAAAATTCACTAGAACAAGTCTGAATCTTGTAAATAGTTTCAGATAACTCCATCATTGGATCTACAATATGAATGTATTATGAATGAGAATATTTGAAATGGATTAAATTCAATTTATGAATGTTTAAATACTAGTTGAGACTAACCTGAGACTAGCTTTGACTTGCAGAAGTGTCTATTTAGTCTTCTAGGAGCAGCTCATGTTTTAGTCTCTACTCTCTTTGACCAGCAAATGGTGAATACAGTTGCTGGGGCTGGTTCTGAACATCCATCCTTACTATCTTAAAACGTTCTTTATTCAAATAATTAATCAGGAATGGCAGAGTCATTATCCATAAGTTTCTGTCCTTATATTTGTGAATTCAGCTGATCATCTCCAGTTGCGTGCTGTGTCTGTAAGGCCCTGCTGGACTTTTTCAAGTAAAGACTGGTGTCAAGGAGAGCAGACATTGGTGTCTACCCATATGGAGGTTTCTGGTTTGTCCCTGCTGACTTGCACTCTCTTTTATTCCTGTAGGGTGCGTTAGGACCTGCCGGGCCACCTGGACCAGCTGTAAGTACCTTCTAGACCCACATATGAAAGATGGTGTGTAATGTAATGCCAAAATCACCACCAAGACAAAGGGATCAAAGCTTGACTGAGTGAAAATATTTCTCAAAGCATTTAGAAATATAGGTATGACCTATTCCGGTAACACAGGGCCTGTTCTTAGTCTCTGAGATGTTAAAAGCAAGCCAGCTTGGGATAAAGATTAGCATATCAAATGCTATCAAAATTATTAGATGTTAGATAATGTCTACTAAAAATGAAAATAAAAGTAGATAAACTAGAATGTTGTCTTCTTAAATGTCTGTGTTCCACTATCTTGTCACTGTAGGTGGCTTTACTTAGAGATGTCTCATAGGTAACAGTGATGTAAAGGGAATACAAATTATTAGAGGCAACAAAAGGATTGATTAAGGCTCCAGCTCTGCTCTGATTGCAAATTACATAATTGGGGACAGGGGGGTGCTAAGGAAACTTAAAAGAAAAAAGAAATTAAGCAGTGTTTTGTGCTTTTTTCCCCTGTACGTTCAGTTTCTAAGTGATCTTTTACTCTTTTAAATGTTATTTCCAGGGCAAAGGACTACCAGGACCTCCAGTAAGTAATGACACTGTTTTTTAAAAAAAGACGTCTAAATGATTACACCAGGTTTATTGGATACCTTGAGTGTTACAAATCCACCCTAGGCCCTGGGTCCCTTTCCTGTGCTGGGCAGAGGGATGAGGAGCCCTGCAGGTTGGCAGCCTTGTGGGGTTTTTATGCTTACCTTACCCCCAGGGAAGCTGGCAGTGGTGTAAATTCAAGGCATAACAGCCTTCTAACCACTGGAAATGACCAATTCTGGGACAGCTTTTGTTTGGTGGTTTCCTGGAGTACCTCAGAGCTGCTCTGTATCAGAGGGGATGCAGATGTTGGCAATATGGGATGATGAGAAGAGTGTGCTCTGTGGGAAGGTGGAGCGAAAAGAAAGATGTGCATTGGTAAACTGACTGTCTGGGTGCAGGACTGGGCTCCTTGGGTGGGTTGGACAAATGAACCCAGCCAGACTGTTTGCTTGCCCCAGGCTTTGGCAGCTATGTAAGGTCGCCACGGGTGTAAGGATCTTCTCTCTGTTCAACAGGGGCCTCCAGGACCCAGTGGGCTCCCAGGTGGAAATGGATTTCGGGGTCCTCCTGTGAGTTTCAACTACCATTTGATTCTTGTCTACTGAATGTGCCATAGCCACAGAAGAATGAGTTTCATTTCTGGTCTCTTACCCCTTTCTGGAAGCATGATGCACATGACACTACAGTCTCTACAAATGGCCACGGGCAATGCCATCCCTTGTATCAGCTTGTGTAGAGTCACCCCAGTCAACCAGTGCAATGCCAAAGACGGGTAACTGCTTGCAGCCATACCTTCCTTCACCAGATGTGAGTAAGGACAAAAGAGCAGCCAATGTCCCAAGAACAGATTATTTACTAGCTCACATGTGTTTTCAGCATCCTCAAAAGAAGCTACTGCACAGAATGTGTCTGGTCTGAGGGAGCCCATTCTGCAGAAGCATACCATCATTTCTGGGTGCCCACAGCTCCACTGGAGTGGTACGGAGCCAGTGGAAACAGGGATATGTTCTTCTGTCCTAATCCCTATACTTCCATATGCATCTGCTCTTCTCTTTGCAATCGTAGAAGCCTCTACAGAAAGAAAGTTTAGTCCCATTAGAGATATCTTGCCCCACATTCACCAATATGCCGTGGTATTTGGTAGCCACCCGTTCTTTCCCTTTTGATTTTCATTTAGAAAGAATTTTCCTTTTTCATAATTTTTTCACTCTTTTTAGGGACCTTTTGGTCTGCCAGGATTCCCAGGGCCTCCTGGACCACCCGGACCTCCTGTAAGTTTGAGACTTGCAAATAAATGGGGATTCCAGAGTTTTCTTCTTGCTGCTAGAACGTGTGCGTTTTATTTGCTGCTGTTGCCTTGAGTGCTCCTTTTCCGGACTAAGTTTCCGCAGGCCGTAAACACTGTGCCCCAAGGAGAGAAGTGACTTTTCAGTGGCTGCATGTTGGTGTGTTGATTATGTCCTGTTTATTGTCTGTGCTGTGTGGGTGGAAGAACCCAGTGACATCCAGGCTTTAGGGCAAAGAGGGATCGCAGGGTGGGCTTTCTGTTCTCTCAAGGTTTATATGGTTGCTTGGATCATGATGTGTTCTTGTAGGGCCCTCAAGAGGGGCTTGAAAGCAGCAAGTCTCTGTTTTGTGTTTGCTGCAGTATTTCTGGAGGGTCGGAGGGGTAGGGAGACGTTTCCAAGGAACCTCCCTGGCCCGAAGGAGGGCCAGGCACAGCTGCTTTTCTCAGATTGCTGCCTTCATCACCTAAGGCTCAGGGCTCTTCCCCAAGCTCAGCTGTGCATCCCTGGAGGA